>NC_047091.1:138635757-138938787 GCF_902459505.1 Geotrypetes seraphini | reverse complement strand
CTGAAGACAGGAAACAGACCTTGACAGTAGCAAACTTTCCTTGAGCTGAGATCAGGACCTATCAGACACCTGGTCATGTTTAGAGAAGACCACAGGACTGCTATAAATAGACAAGTCAAGAAAAACACATACCCGAGAATTCCTAATGCAGAGCAGGAAGACAATTTCTTTTAAAGCCTTTATGAAGTTGCAGCATTTAATCCAAAACAAATGTGTGTTTCCTTTGAGTGAGGTCTGCTCTGGATGCCTGGGGTTCATTCCAGCATACCAGGTTAGTAAGCAATTTAACCACTTCTGTCTTCTATGTGGTTGGAGAGGGACGATGTGGCTACTTGGAAGGCACCATGGAGAAAAAACACCCCCAAAATTTTGGGAGCCCAAGACTAATAATGCTGTATTACTACCAAGAAAGGATGTGTAAAAATGAAAGCCTGTTATGCATATGTTGTACAGTATCATGTAGGAAATGACAGCAGAATAAAGACCAATTGACCCATTCAATTTGCCCAGCTGAGATTCTTTCACTGGCTTTCTAGCAACCTGGCAGCTGAACATACAAATTTCCATAAAGCAAACCAACACCAGTGCCTCCTCCATCTGGGTGTTCATGTACAATATGTAGACTAAGATAGTGTGTGTGTAGTATGCAGAGAATAAGAAACATTGGAGTTATTTTATGAATATTTGACTGAAACTATTGTTATTAATTTGTAAGTAATATTGATAGTATACACAGTATTCCACAAGGTAAACACTAATTCATCAGTACAAGGACACAATGATGAATTAATGTAAGTCAGCCAGACACAATACACGAGGAAGTTCCCCTCAAAGGGCTGCAACATTTCTAGAAGTAAAATTCAGGAATAGCCTAAGAAGATGTACAGTAAGAGGGAAGGCAAGATCAGCTCTTTCAATGCTTAGGACCCCTTCTACAAAGCCGTGGTAGCAAGTCCCAGAGCAGCAAATGCTGCATGGGAATCATTACTACGGCTTTGTGAAAAGGGCCCTTAGTGGACTAAGTAGAAAATCTGAACTGCACTACAGGATACAGGTTGGCACCACTGAGCTACAGTAGCACGAACAGGACTTTTCTAGCTATTCCTCAGGCTGACTGTATGTGCACAATCAAAACCAGGATTTGGCAACACAAGCAAGTTCTCACAAGGGACAATATATGAAGAAACCCAAATCAAAAACCTTCCACGGAAAACTAGGACACGTGGTAACTATCCCATCCCCAAACATCTTACACAATGCAACATCTAAGTGCTGCAGCCATGAACAAATAGTCTACATGCAAGCAAAAGAATGCACTTTTGGAACTGCATACCAGGTCAATCTGTCCAGCTTGGTCAAGATGCTTTTGACAGATGCTGAAACCAGCTGTACAGCACACTTGACTTTGACCAAATAGGGCTTTTGGTTTTCCCCTGTATCACCACAAATAATTAACTAGCTTAAAAAAGCAATAGCTGTAAATCCAGATATGGGACAAATTAATACAAACGGTCAGGAACATCTAAATATTACAGACTTGCTTGAAACAAGTATATCAGAAACAACTGAAAGAGCTACTTTATTGGTTTCTCTTGTATTCGAGCAAGATGTTAACGCTATATTGAAATTGTATTATCAGAATTCACAAGTATTGTTCTATGGTAAAAAAGTTTGGATGTTTCCTGACTTAACCCGCCAAACACAAGAAAGAAGAAAACTATTTCTAGCGATGAAACCTTTGGCATACCCATGCAAGTATATGATTAAGTATTTGGGACTGAAATATGTCTTCTATACACCTGAACAACTGAGAACATTCTTGGATGTGAAGAAGTTGGTGACTTGAATGTTTGGGAAAGATTAAGAATCGCTCTTATGGATATTGGGACCTTCCGTTAAGCCTTTTTCCTATTCTTTTGGGGTCTTAAATGTGATTCTCTTCTCTTTACCAAGATCTATCCTCCTTTTTATTAGGGTCTAAGATAGCAATATTTTTATGTTAATTGAAGATTTCCTTAATTATCTAGATTTTCTTTCTGCATTTCTTGTGCAAGAGTTTATCTTGTTCAATTTGTTACATTTCAATAAAATAAAAACCAAATAATTAACTAGCTGTCAATGTAAAGGCTGAAGGTATTTCAAGCAGAATTACATGAACTCTATCTGATATAGCCTCCATATTTTTATGCAAAATTTTTATCAGTTTTCCAATCCATGGGGAAAATGCATTTTTTTGCTTTTTTTTCCCATTCCAGCAATATTTCCAACTTTCATAAGCCTGCTGTAAGAAAAAGTTCAGATATGACTAATTTGGTATGAAACAGTGTAGTAATTTCCAAGCTATGAAATATACAATTATAAATTCTATAAAATGATGTGTGCAGACCTGAGATAAGATATGATTTATCTGGAAAAAAATCCTTAATGCAAACAAGGAGAATCACTGGAACTGCTTCTAAGTGCATCTTCCTCCCCTTTACATAGTAAAGAAAAAAAGCCAGGAGTTATGTAATATACTTACTGTTCTTAAAGCTTACTACTTTGTTTTCAACATGTGATCCATTGATGTTTTAAAAGGTTATACAAACAGGAAGAAATAGCAGAGTCCTATAAGATTACAGACCAGTTCTGAAGTAAACTTTCCTATTTTCTCTCTTGCAATCTGGGTTCCTGACATTTGTCTTCTTAAACAAGAAAACACAGTCTACCTGGGGGTGTTGTGTAACACCTTTCTTTAAACTACTGCTCAGTAACTTGGGCAAGCCTTGGTCCATGTCATAAGAAAAGTAACACAAATCTAAAAAAAAGTTTAAATATTTTACAAAATGGGGGCAGTGCTCTCAGGCCACTCCAAACTGAAAACTGGAAAGAAAAGAAGCCAGTAGGAGAAGAGATGACATGTAATGACAGAACTGCCAAGTTACCTAGTTCCAGGAAGGGGACTTTTTACCCAGTCCTGGTTTTGAATTTACATCTCCAATTCACTTTGATATTTGTAGTCCACATCTACCCAATGAAATCAGAATAGCTGGTCCCATAATGTACAAAGATGAGACTGTCAGAGCTCCAGGCCTGGTCTGACAATTAAGTTCATGATCTTGCTTACGTTGGCAGCACTGTACAAACAGCTCGGTAAGGTTTCATAGCCTTGGTGTATCAGTGTCTCAGTGTCGTGTGGTGGTGTCTTGCTGAGTGGCATTCATTATTGCTGTTGCATGTTTTTGTGTGCTGTTGCATAAATGTCGGAGTTTGAATTAGAGCAAACAAACATTAAATTTATTTTTTTAAATTTATATGATTTCCAATTTTACATACAAGCATTGCATTTTGCTACTTGCTACAGATCTAAGAAATACATATAATATAGCATATAAAGAAAACTAATTAACTCTTATTTAGTCCACAATAAAGAGGATCAAAAAAGGATTGGCTATTAGTTGAAGCAGTTCAGCTATGGTCCCTTTCAGTTCCTTGATGACCCTCGGATGGATGCCATTCGGTCCCGGGGATTTATCGCTCTTAAGCCTATCAATTTGCCTACACACCTCCTCTAGACTGACCATCAATCCTGTCAGCTTTCCGTCTTTGTTTCCAGCATTTAGCCTGATGGGTTCCGGTATGCTGTGTAAATCTTCTTTGGTAAATACAGATGCAAAAAAAATGTGTTCAGTTTGTCGGCGATTGCTTTGTCCTCCTTTAGCGCTCCCTTTATTCCATGGTCATCCAATGGTCCCACCCCTTCCTTCGCGGTCCGTTTCCCCTTAATATATCGAAAGAACGGGTTGAAGTTCTTCGCCTCCTTGGCTATTTTTTCCTCGTAGTCTCTTTTGGCCCCTTTTACTGCCTTATGGCACCTGCGTTGATGTTGTTTGTGCTTGTTCCAATTTTCATCTGTTTTTGACCTTTTCCATTCCTTAAACAAAGTTTTCTTGTCTCTGATTGCTTCCTTCACCTCTACAGTAAGCCACACCAGTTCTTTGTTCTTTTTCCTCTTGGATCCCTTGTTGATACACTGTATATATAGATTTTGCATCTCGGTGACTGTGTCCTTAAAAAGGGACCAAGCTTGCTCTAGTGTTTTTATAGTGCTTATCATCTTCTTAATCTTCTTCCCTACCTTGAGTCTCATCCCTTTGTAATTCTCTTTTCAGAAGTTCAGTGCCGGTGCTGTCGTTTTGGACCTATGTTTCTCCCCTGTATCCAGATTGAAGCGGATCTTATACAGTCCATTCTTGTTATTTGTTATTTCCGAAAATGTGCGTGAACCGCAAAATTGCAAATAACGAAATGCTGAGTCTATGGGAAAATAGACATTAGGTTCCAGCAATACATGTTGTGCCTCAAAACTGCAGAAAGTGAATGGATCCTATTGGGAAAATAGGATTAGGTTCCTGCATGGGACAGCACTATAGAGTACCTGTAGATGCTTGAAATTCACTCTCTGGATGCTTGGGGGCCATATTTGGATGCAAACACCAGACAGCGATGTGAAAATGAATACAAAGAAAGATGTCTTTTTAAGAGTAGGTCCGTGAATATGTGAACACGGTGCAAATGGGGAATATCAGGCACAATGGATGTAACCGCAGATACGCAAAATAAGGCATCAGGAACACATGAATAATGAGAATGGACTGTAGTTTCTGTAAATCAGTAGCACATTTCTTCAGTTTTCATAGTAACTATAAATGAACTACAAGAACACAGAAAAAAGTTGTATCAGCTTTCTTTTCTCACTTTTGTTTTTTTCTTGGTAAAAGTTATGCAAGCAGTCACTTGCTTTCAGTGCTGTGCTAACATGGTGTTTGAGCACAATGCTGTAAATCTAACATAGATGAGGATGGAATTTAATAACATTTTGTACTCAAATTTATCAAAGAGAAACTGGAGTAAATTTATACTAGACCTCTGATAAATTCATCATATTTTCTGAGTCTGACTAGTTGATTTCTATGCATGTCTATAGTGTAGAAATAATTAAATAAATATTGAAAGTGAGGGGGATACAAACTAAGCTATGAAATGATTTTTCCCATACCAAATTACATTAATCTTCTGTTTGCGGGATGGGATACACATACCATATCAAATAGGTAATATGCTTGTCAACTAGACTCCAAGATGTTGCTTTGGGAAGAGAGTTCCCCCTAGTGGGGAATGAAAGATTAGGTTCTTACCTGGATAATCTTGTTTCTGTTAATATATACAGGGATAAGAGATATGGATTTGTATACTGCCTTTTTGTAATTACACAACCACATTCAAAGTGGTTTACATACAGGTACTCAAGCATTTTTCCAATTTGTCCCTGTGGGCTCATAATCTATCTAATGTACCTGGGGCAGTGGAGGATTAAGTGACTTGCCCAGGTCACAAGAAGTAGCGCAGGGTTTGAACTCACAACCTTAGGGTGCTGAGGCTGTAGCCCTAATCACACTCTCCACCTAATCTACAGGAGTTTGTACATTAGGTGATCAATCCATGTTCACGAACCACTTGCAGAAAGGTGTCAATCATATCTTTCAGCTCCTCCTCCTTCACCAGAGGAGTATGGCTTCCTCTTCAGCTTCTACCAAAGCAATCAAGCTCCAGTATAACAGGAGAAAAGAGAAGGAGGGGCACAGGGAACTTCCTAATATACGGATACTCCTGTGTATATGTAACAGAATCAGAATTGTGGAGATTCCTTGTTAGTGGACTAACTTAATAGTCTCTAAGTTTAGTCTCATTGTTAGAATTTCATTCTTACCTAAGAAACTCTCAAAAGCTCGACCTAGATATATTGTTAGTCCAATTACAAAGCTAACTCTTATTTCCACTTATCAAAGAGAGCTAATAAGGCAACCACAATTCTTTGCTACAAGGACATTTCTAATCCTCTGAGCCTTGGGGAGAACTGGAAGTTAGATAGCATAGAACAAGCATTGCTTATGCATAAACCAGTGATGGCCTTAAGTGACTGCAAATTTAGGGCTGGTTTAACCATTATGAGGGGGTGCTGAAAGGTTCTCAGCCCAACCAAGAATGTAATGACATGAAGTCATGAAACTTACAAGTCATTTCACATATTCACCCCTAAGTTCAACACACTTGGTACATCGTATCTGAAATTTCTGTAACCCTTCTAAAAAATACTTTGAAGTCTGGTCACTGAAACATTGTTCTACTACTGCAATCACCTCCGAATCACTCGAAAATTGTTGTCCTTTCAAAATCTTTTTAAGGTTTGGAAACAGAAAACAGTCAGATGAAGCAAGATCTGGTGGGTAGGGTGGAAAGTCTATGCCACAGGTGTCAAACTCAAGGCCTGCGGGCCGAATCCAGCCCACCTGGTCATTTTATGTGGCCCGCAGTCTAATGCTCCTGGTGTTATCTTGTGGCCGGCTCCCTCCTCCTCACAGCCGCAGTGTGCACGAAGCGACATGCAGCAGCTCCTCGCGTGTCCTGCGCCTCATCCAGAGGCATTCCCTCTGATGTGTCTGCCTGGCTTTTCTCCAATGACGCAACTTCCTGTTTCTGCGGGCAATGTCACCGAATCACTGCCGAGGCTAGCAGTTTTTTTCAGCTTGATGGAAGGTAAAGGCAACATCGGACCGGCCAGGTACATACTGGGCCTGGACTGGGTTTTTTAAAAAAAGTACAAAGTGGGGGGAGGGGTATTAAGACGTGCTAACTGGACTAGCTGGGATTTTTTTAAAGTACAAATTGCAGGGAAGGGAGGCGGATGGTGGTTAAAAAATGATCGGCCCTGGATGTCATCATTGTATGTATGAAAGAATTTGTTGTGGAGTGATTGGGAATGAGAGGGAATGACAAATGTGACTTTGTACTGGACGAGTATCTTTTTTTTTTAATCTTAATTAATTTTCAAATCAGTAAAAAGTGCAGAACACTATACATCCAGTAGCCATAACAGTAAGCACTTATTTTCAATCAATAAAATTACATAAAGAATAACCCCTCTACTATTACTTATGAATGTATATATAAACAAAGAATACAACAAAGAAATAACCCTCCCCACCCAACCTCCCACCCTACCCTGGTAAATAAAGAGACAATTATGATGAAGTGATAAAAGACTTCAAGAGATCTCACACCAATTTCAATGCATTACTATGCCCTAACTTATCAGCATTCATCTTTTTATACCTATAGCATAAGCATAAATTTGCCCACCAGTAAGAAAAATTAAGGCGATCATAATTTTTCCAATTGCGAGTGATCATCTGCATGGTTATCTTGGTCATAATAAGAAGTAGTCTGCCTTTATATCGGTCCAAAGAGGGTTTAAGATTTGATAACGTCCCACATATGACTACATCATAAGTCAACGGAATCGATGACTTCAATATGGTATTAATCTATCCCTATATCGATTTCCAAAAATTAAGTATTAAAGGACAATAAACAACAGATGATCCAACGTCCCTATTTCAAGGTGAAAGTGCCAGCATCTGTTAGACTTAAAACTATCTAACTTCTGCAATCGAACCGGGGTCCAAAAAGTCCTATGCAACAAGGAAAACCAAGTTTGTTTCATTGATGCTGACGCTGTACATCTCATTCTCCAAGACCAGATTTGTGGTCATTGAGTAGCAGAAATCTGTTGCTTAATCTCAGTGCTCCAAATATCTTTTAAAGGTTTTTGTTTTTTTAATTCATAAATACTGGAAGAGTATCTGAACAAATATTTCGAGATTCTTGTAAAGTTTGAAACTGCAACAGATTTCTCAAGTACAGTTCAAATTATCAATTTTCCTCAGTCTCAGTTTGATTTCTTTTCGATTAAGGACTTGTGATTGGACATCAGGGAAAAATTATCCTTCGGCCTACCGGAGTCTGGCCCCAGCCTGCGCCCCGCTTGGAAAACAAACTTTTGTTTTGTAGATCCTGGTCACAGATACCAGACTGGAAGAGTTAGCTGGTGTCCAAGAATGTGAGACCAGGATTATATACATATTTGATTACCTGCGACATAAAAACACCAATAAACACCTAAGAATAAACCCTATTTATGTAACAGGTGACAGATGCTCGTTGCCAGATAGAACTCCCTTCAGGGAGACTGGAAGCACTTCGTTTATCCTTTATGGCTGAGGTCACAATGAATGCATTAAGTTAAATTCTGACAAATAGTGGAAAACTTAATCATTACGACTACCACTGGAAACAATTAACAAAAGTAATATTACTACTGAATTATACCAGTTGATTTTAGTAAGTTTGTCGTCACAATACAATTTCATAATTAATTCCACTCCGTCCTGGCACCGCCTCCTTCCCCATAATCTGTTGACATTACGTCACATCCTTTCCTCGGGTATCTTTTCGGAAGTTCCTGTTTCTGATGGGTCCCCGCAGTCGGGAAACAAACGGCAATTGCCGACCGTTCCCAGTCGTAGAGTGCTAGCGCCGGGCTCCCCAGTGAGCCTGTGAACGCAGGCGACAGCGGTTTAGGAGCGGTCGTGTTACCTTGGTAGAGTGAGGTCGCCGCTGGAGCTTTGTCTCTAGTCAATCCGAGGTGTCCGAGGGAGAAATGCAAGTTGCAGCGTATGTTTCCTACCGGAACGGAAAGAGGTAGAACCCGGACTGCCAGAGCCACGTCTAGGGAGGGAGGTGCGAGGTAACGGGGACCAGGGAGACCAGACAACAGGAAGGCAAATATCGGTGATCGTGCAAGGACATACCGTAGTGGGACAAGAGGAAGCTGGTGCCGCCCCGCTGGCCCTGCCGATGAGCTCGTTGCCTCTGGAAGAGGTGAGTGGTGGAGCTAAAGCAGGGCTTTCATCTCATCACCGGCTCTGGGCACAGCAGTGTCACCAAAGGAGCATGAATGTTTTCTGTGGTCGAACTGAGTGCTTCCGGTACTGTCCCAAGCTAATCCTGGAGGCTGTGCCGACTTTTATTGGGCCAATGTGAGAAAAACGTAAAGGTGCTGTAAGACTATAAGGACTTGCTTGCTCGCCTGCCTAGATCAGCAGGCCTAGCATATTGCTTCCAGAAGTGACCAGTCTAATTACCTGGAAGTACCCAGCGTATCCTAATGGAGGATCCCTTTTCTGTTACTCTTTCCTAGAAGTAAGAGATAGCAGTCCCTAAATCGCCTGGTTAACCTGGCCAGTGGAGCCTTCCTGACTCTTTTTTTTTTAAATTATTTTTTGAGAGAAATGGTGTGGCAGCCGTGTTAGTCCATTCTTAAAGATATTATGCAGAAATAAAACAAAAAGACTCCCAAGGGATACTTTTTTATTGGACTAACTAGAGCATGGTTAGATTAGAGATAAGCAAACGAACCTTTTTAAAAACCAAATTTATTAGCTGTGTGGTGTCATAAATACAGTATTAATGAACTACAAGTTCGTGCTTCAGGAGCTCCATCGGGCGGAAGGGTCTGAATGGTTTTAAAAGCTCATATACAACTTCGTTAGATAGTGTTTATGTTGGCCTAGTAATACCAGTTTGCTATATATTCCAGAGAGCTATTTGTTAGTCTAGCCCAGGAGTGTCCAACCTTTTGGCTTCCCTGGGCTGCATTGGCCGAAAAAAATGTTTCTGGGGCCTCGCAAACGCTGCAGCAAGACAGAGGAGGGAGCCGGCAAGATGGTAAACACCTGAGGGCAGCAGAGGAAAACACTGGGCCGCACAAAATACTTCATCGGGCCGCAGGTTGGACACCCCTAGTCTAGCTACTTTCAGGGCCTGTTTACTAAGACATTTTCTCCATTCTATGAGAAAAATAATGTGAGTGAATCGGTTACTTTGGTAGTAAGCAGGAGTTGTTATAGTTTTAGGCTGGTTTCTGCCAGGCAGTTTTATTCTGTAGTTTATTCTGTTGGGCCGCCGTGTGAGCGGACTGCTGGGCAAGATGGACCTCAGGTCTGACCCAGCAGAGGCATTGCTTATGTTCTTATGTTAGTTTTTATTATTGATGGTTGTTCTTGGGTACATTTATACTAACCCATAGAAATTTTAATTACTAGGGTCCGCTGAAAAGTTCTCAACTTAACCAAGAAGAGATTGATGTGGAACCATGAAACTTACAAGTTATTCCACACTTTTCTTGACACACTTCAGTTCATTTCATATCATTGAAACAAAAAGTGTCAAGAAAAGTGTGGAATACCGGTAACTTGTAAGTTTCATGGCTCCACATCATTCTCTTCTTGGTTGGGCTGAGAACTTTTCAGTGGCTCCTCATTTGAGTAGAAATGGGTTCAGTAGCAAACTTTTGTGAGAAATTTAGCTAGGGAGTCCAATGAAAAACTGGTGTACAAAGCTTATTTGGATTTATTCACTGTCTTTATGAAGAGATTCACCCAAGGTGGTATACAGCAAATACAATTCAACATAGAACTTACAATTTTGTTAACAGCATAACAGTAGTAAAAAGGCTAAAAGAACAAACTGGAGAAATATTTCTTTACTCAGTGTGTAATTAAACTCTGGAATATGTTGCCAGAGAATATGGGTGAAAGCAGTTAGTTTAGAAGGGTTTAAAAACGTTTGGATAATTTCCTAAAAGAGAAATACATAAGCCATTATTAAGATGGTTTGGGGAAATCTACTGCTTATTCCTAGGATAAGCAGCATAAAATCTGTTTTTCTATTTGACATTTTGTCAGGGTTGGCCACTGTCAGAAACAGGATACTGGACTTGATGGACCTTCGGTATGTCCCAGTATTTGGCAACTCTTATGTTCTTATGCGTGAGGTAAACTCAAAATTAGCAAATTGAAATTTAATAATAGGACTACCATGAAACAGTTTCAAAAATATAACAGCACTGAAATTCAAATAAGAGAATTATAATACAATGGCAGCATAATACTTATGAAACAACTAATCACATCAAAACATTCAAATAACATAGATATGATGCTAATGCTGTTCTACAATACAGTTTTTCCTATAGCCAAGGGGCCAAACGCCGCTATTAGATGGGGACAGGATGGGTGGTACAGAGTCCTTTGGGATAAACGGATAAAAGGATAAATGCAAGGTAAGTTGATTATACAGTTAAATAAGATATAAGGAACTGATTTAGTTACAATCTGTGTAGCATTCTAATGCAGAATGAGTGTATAGTCAATCACCCTATGCTTCCTGAAGTAAAGTTTGTCTGGAGTTAGACGTTGTCCCAATTCTAGAGTGTGAGGGCTACTCCTGAGAAGGCTCCCTTGTAGGTATTATATCATACAATTTATTTTGATGAGGGTACAGATAGTGAAGCGACTTGAGAGGATTCAGAGATATCAAAGGTATGTAAAGGGGTTAGCTTATTTGTTAAGTATTCTGGCCCATTTTATCTGAGGACCTTGAAAATCAAAGAAAGAGTTTTACATTTAGCTCTTTAAGGTACTGGTAGCCATTGTAGTTTTTGCAGGAAGGGGGTAATATGGTTGTGCCACCTGCAGCCTTCTAGCAGTTGTGCTGCGGCATTCTGAATTAGTTGCAGATGATGCAGGCTCTTTTGTTAGACCAGTATACAGGGCATTACAGTAGTCTAGTTGTGATGTTATCGTGGCATAGACTACTGTGGTCAGATTTGTCTTTTCAGTATACGGAGAGAGATTTCATAGGTACTGTACTGCAGATCAGTGGCTCCCAACCCTGTCCTTGAGAACCACCAGCCAGTCAGGCTTTCAGGATAGCCCTATGAATTATGCATGCAACAGATTTGCATGTCTGTCACCTTCATTATACGCAAATCTCTCTCATGCATATTCATTAGTGTTATCCCAAAAATCCGACTTGGTGGTGGTCTTCCAGGAAAGGGTTGGGAACCACTGCTGTAGATGGTTAGAGACAGTTTTTAAAGATTTTTTTGAATTGGCGAGATCAGAGTGAGTGATGAGCCTAGCAGTATCCCAAGATTCCTGACCTGTGATTTTAGGGGAAGTTCATAAGTCCCAAAAGATATTTTGTAGTCAGGTATTTGTCCTCTTGTGTTAGGAACCCAAATAATCTTTGATTTGCTTGGGTTCAGGCAGAGTTTGTTGTTGTTTGCTCATTCCTGAGTTGCAGTTAGACAGGCAGTCAGTATTTTTCAATATACTCTGCACCATGGTTGCTTTTGCATGGCTTAATTCTGAATTGATAAGCTGTTTTATATAAAATTGTACTACTTAGAAGGGGGAACTTTTTTTTTTGGGGGGGGGCATAATGGAACAATGTATGAACATTATTTTGGAGCATTCTATACATATTTTCCATGTCTTGGCTACTTATGGAAAACATTTTGAATTTTAGTACATGGACCTTTTGCACTGAAACGTCATCAAGATTTGCAGCATATAAAGGAGTCAGGTTTCCTTCTCCTCTTTGTCTGAAGTCTTGAGTACAAATGCTAAATGGGAAAAGTTTGCTTAAAAGTAATGCTTTCATTAATGATTCATAGTGGTTTATTGAGATAAGTTTGGTTCCCTCTAACAGATTTTTGCTTTATTGATAAACATTGTGAAAAGAAATTAGGCTTCCAGTGCAAAAGACATGTGTGTTTCTTCCCTTCAAAAGCAACAATGGAGACAGTCACCTCTGCAAAGTGAACAGCAGAATCCAATGGAAGAGAGCAAAACGAGCCTGGTCTTCAAAACCCACTTTAATAATAGTAACCAATGGTACAGCACATAAATAAACCTGTCAAACAATCATAAAAACAGCTGGCAAGTCAAGGACTCGACACGCAGGTGCTTTAGCCGAAACACATTGTGTGTCAAGTCCATGACTTGCCAGATGTTTTTATGATTGTTTGATGGGTTTATCTATGTACCCATTGGTTGCTATTAAAGTGAGTTTTGAAGCCAGGCTCATTTTGCTGTCTTCCATTGGTTTCTTCTCTTCAACAGTGGGGATTGCAGAATGCATCATGTACATTTTTCAACTTTGCCTCCTTGTGTCACTGGGCAGTGCCTTAGCTCCTCATTTTTTTTAAATCTGAGTTGAGGCTTTCTGGTGCTACAGAGGTTCCCAGAGAACCTGGGATAGCTCTGCCTGGAAGAAGATGCAGCCTTTATGCCAGAGGGCTATAGTTGGAAACCTTCCTAGCTAGCCGGTACTAACATTTAAGACAGCTCGGAGTTAGTTCCCCCTGAGAGCACAGCTCACCCCTAATTAATTAGGTGCTGGGGCACAGGCTGAGTGGCCCTATGTTGGTCTAGGGCAGTGTTTCTCAACTTGGTCCTGGAATACCCCCTTGCCAGTCAGGTTTTCAGGATATCCACACTGAATTTGCATAAACTTGATTTACATACACTGCCTCTATTATATGCAAATGTCTTTCATGCATATTCATTGTGGATATCCTGAAAACCTAACTAGCAAGGGGATACTCAGGACCGAGTTGAGAAAAACTGGTCTAGAGGACTTTAGCGGGTGCCAGCTGCATCCCCCCCCCCCCCACACTTAAGATGCAGAGGAAATAGAGGGGTTGAGGTCTTCAGACACTCAGGGTTTGACTAAAAAGCAACCCAAAGAGACAAGCCCCTGGAGCTTATCTGAGGCAGAAATCTCCAGCTGCAGTGGGAGCTAAGGCAGGCACAGCACCTTCCAGTTTTGTGAGTACAGTGCATTGCTGTGTATAGGGGAGGTGGCAAGAAGGTCTTGAAAATCAAAGTTTTGAAGGTATGTGGGGATTCCTGTAGGATCCTCCACCTCCCAAAAACCCTTCCCTGAATTTTTTGAATTTTATTACAGCTCTCCTGAGCCATTTCTTGGAGTCAAAACATTGCTGCGGCAGCCATCTTGGATTTTCAGATTTTATTTTATTTTTTTTAAGCCTCTGTTTGCCTCAGAACCCCTCAAGTTTGCTAATAATCAATTTCTATGGACTCCCCAGGCCTCTTTATCCCTATATCATGCAACTTTTTGCTGGATGGCTGATGAGTGGCAATGTTCCATGGGAGCTCTGGGCTTAGGCCCCTCGGGTCCCTCCGGGGTCTTAGAGTCACAGGAAGCTCATTTGTTGGGGCTTAAATCCCCCCTAGAGTCCTAAAATGGTGACTCGGTGTCAGCGGTGAAATGCAAGTGCAGAAATGCCTCTGAACTCATGAAAGCACAAGTTCTCCTGCGGAGATCCTCAGGAGATCCGAGTCAAGGATTTGACTACATGATTTTGTAAGTTTGATGTTTGAAGCTTATTTGAAGTATAAAGTATTTGCACAGTCTGCAGTATCAGTGGTGGTGGTGCTTGGAGGTTTACCTTCACAGAGTGCAGTTCCCCAGTGGAAAGCTTTTCCACAGGAACCAGAGGTCCAGTCCAAAAAGGACTGGGAAGACTGTGGGGATCAGGGTTCATGCCTTTACTCCCTCAGAGTGAATCCTCAGGTTTAGAGGATTGTGGCTCGCAAGTGGGTGATAACAGCCAGGTGTCTGTGGCAGCCTTAGACCAGGGAGAGGACCCATGGTCTAAATACTTTTCAAACTGGTGGACTTGATGGAAGTCATTACATTATCTTTGCAGGAATTAAATTTAGAACGTCCACAGGCTTCCACAGCTCAAATTTTGCCTATGAGCAGCACTAAAACCCAGTCCATATTTTTTTCCTTTGCATCCAGAGATAACCATGATACTAACAGAGCACTGGGAGTCATCAGAGGGCCCTCTGGTTACAAGGCTATGACTAAATTGTACCCAACAGCTCCTGATTTCCAACAGCTTTTTACCCCACCTAAGGTGGATTCGTTAGTCGTGCAGATAAATACGTGTACTTCACTCCCTAGTAAGGAAGGAGTGATATTAAAGGATGCACAAGATCGCAGGGTGGACTGGGTCCTCAAACGACAGTTTGAGGCTTTAGCTCTGGGTCTGAAAGCGGTGACTGCAGCTTCCTTCATGATGCGCACCTGCCATAAGATGCTGAGCCAGTATCTGTCAGCGGAGAGCACATACCTCCAGATATTACTGTAGGGGGTAGATTTATGTAGCAGATGCCCTATGTGACATTTTTAGGGTTATGAGCAAGGTGTCTGCTTATTCTATCTCTGCCCGAAGAATGCTCTGGATCAGACAATGGATGGTAGATTCTGCTTTTAAAGCTGCTTTGAGCAGGCTCCCTTTTAAAGGACAAATGCTGTTTGGCAAGGAGTTGGACAATCTCATTGCCAGTGTGGCAGATCGTCATCCTAAATCATTGCCAGGCAGATCACTTGCCCCATGGGGGTCGAATCGTGCAGCAATGGGCTCCTCTGCTCAGAGATCTAGACAGAGGTTCGGGGGATCTAGACAACCTCAGGCGTCAACTCTCCGTTCAGCAGCTGTTACCAAGAAGTCCCAAGGATGACAAGCCAGAGTCCAAGCCTTCCTGAATAAGAGGAAGACTCTTGAAGTACAAGAAGGCCTGGGAGAAGACCTGTTCAGACAAATGGGTGTTGGACATAATTTGAGAAAGCTGCAAGCTCGAATTTTATCGCCGCCTTCGTGGAATTTTTTTTAGATTCTCTAGCAGGAAGACCAAAGAAAGCAGTCAAAGTCAGAGTGATGGTAACACAAGGCCAGGGAAGTATTTCACCTCTAAATATTCTCTGCTCAGGGAAGTCCTTGGAGACCTCTACTGAATGATTCCAGGCTAAGGCATATATTCTCCTCCCTGCCAGAGTCCTGCCCCCATGATTCGGCACAGTTACTCCACCTCTTCTAAGGTGGCTCAGCTCTGAGCTGCAGAGCTCAGTGCATTCTGTGACTTGTAGTTCACCCACTCCTGGGCCAGTTCTCCCCGTTACTCAGCGGTACAATCGCACCCCTAGTGAGGGAAAATCCTCAATCCCTCATAGGCATAAAGGGGCAGATGGACTTTTTTCTCCCAAAACCCTTCCAATTCAGTATTTTCAAAACCTATTTTCTAGATGAATTTATATGCTATTCATCTGCAGTTCATCTAAATCTTAAGGGGACATGTTGAAGGAGTGGTGTGGGCAGGACTAGAGCAGGCTTATGACTTGGACATTTTTCTGCTATAATCAAACAATTTAGAATACATCCAAGGCATAATATAATAATAATAATAACAGCAGCTTATATACCGCAATACCGTGAAGTTCTATGTGGTTTACAGAAGATTAAGCAAAGGTAACAAATTGATTGACTTTAAGAGGGGAGGAAGAAAGAGAATTAATAGGACAGGAAATTCATTGTTGAGGAGAGAGTGATCAGTAGGATAAGTTAATCACTATAGAGGGGAGAGAAAAGAGAGGATCAGTTGTTTAGATGCTTTAGGAACAAGTGTGTTTTTAGACGTTTCATAAATTCCTCATAAGTAGTGGGCGAAAGCAATTGTTCTAGGTCTTTACCCCATGATGCTGCTTGGTGTGAGAGAAGGTGTTCATGGTGCTTTTTCAGTTTACAACCTCTCACTGGGGGGGGGGGAACGAAATTGGAATGTGAGCATCTCTTGTGTCTGTTGGCTGAGAAGAAGAAAAGGTCAGTTATGTATTTAGGGGCAAGTCCATGTAGTGCTTTGAAGCAGAAGCAGGCAAATTTAAAGTTTACGTGTGCCTCCATTGGCAGCCAATGCAGCTGCCGGTAATAGGGTGTCACTTGGTCAAATTTCTTTAGCACAAAGATCAGTCTGACTGCTGCATTTTGCATCAATTGTAAACGTTGCATATTCTTTTGGGAAATTGCTAAATAGGCGATGTTACAATAGTCAAGTAAACTTAGTATGAGGGATTGGACTAGGGTTCTGAATGCTGATGTATCGAAATAAGCTTTAATGGATCTGAGCTTCCAGAGAGTAAAGAATCCCTTTCTGATTAAGGAGTCTACCTGGTCTTTCATAGTTAGGCATTGATCCAAAATTATTCCTAGTACCTATATGGATGTTTGGGCACCTTTTTGGCACTTATTCTTTAATAAAACAGGTCTAGCCCCAGTCTGACCAGATGACGACTGGAGGGATGTAATCATGACCTCACACTCACCCAGTGGTCACTGATTCCCTCCCAACCCCCAAAGATATGAATGAAACAGTACATACCTGCCTGTATGATAGCTTCAGATGGTATGGGCAATCCTATTAGAGTAGCAAGCAGGTCTCTGGAGTAGCCTGATGGTCAATACAGTGGACGCCAGAGAATGGGACCCAGGCCCACAGCCCACTTGTGATAGAAAGTGTGAGCCTATCAAAACCCACTCAAAAACCTACTGTACTGACATATAGGTGCCACCTCCAGGCATAAGGCCTATTGTTATGGTATACAGTTGGGTCCAGTAGGTTTTGAGTGGGTTTTGGAGGGTTCACCATACACCAAAAGAGGTTGTGGTGAGATATGTAACTGGGACCTTTTATTTGAATTCCCTGCAGTGCCCCCCCCCCCCCCCAGTTGCTCCACTGCTCTGCTAGGATGTCTGTGTGGCCAGTCTATTACAAATGCTGGCCCCTCTTACATCCCAGTGGCTTGTTCTGTGCATTTTTCATTTTGAATGTGTTTTTTTCTAAAATAGTCTAAAAGACAGATGCACTAAGGGTGAATACATCTAGAAATGGTTATTTTTGAAAAAAGAGATGATTTGCTGTTTCAAAAACGGCCATTTTCTGTACCCGATTTTTATATGCACTTCCCAAAATGTCTAAACTCGGATTTAGATGTCATATCAAAAATGCCCCTCAATATCAACTACCGTGATAGAATAGAGAAAGATTAGGGGAGCTTCCATAGTTATTTTTTTTAAGTTCAATATTTTTGGTATAGAATTGATGGAATTGTAAACAAATATCAGCACTATTTAGCCAAAGGGAACCGGCTTCATCCTGGATAGCCAGAAACATGTTTTTTTCTGTTTTTATTTTAACATATTCTTCCAATTGATGACCACATTTGTTGACATTGGCGTAATAATGTGCTGATTTCATAAAGACTTCTTTGGCAGCAGATGAACTGAGTAAGAGATTATATTCAAATCTCAATTTCCGCAAAGAGTCCAAAGAAATAGGGTCATGAAGATGAGATTTGTGGTGTTCTTCAACGTCACGGAGCTTCTGCTGAAGAGCAATTTCACATTCCGCAAGTTTCTTCCTCTTTACGGCAGCATAGGATATTATCAAGCTCCTAATATAGGCCTTGAAACAATCCCAGGTGGTGGTCCAGCTTGTCACTTCCGGTTTGTTCAATTCAAAGAATTCTGTGATGTTACGCCGAATGTCAGCTACAAATTGTTCATCAGAAAGTAGACAGGAATTAAACCTCCATGCACTCTTATTGAGTCTGGCACCTAAATCACGGAAGGATAAGAAAATTGGAGCATGATCAGACACTGCTATCTCCCCAATGGTGGCTGAGTCAACTTTAGCCATCAAGTTATAGCTAACCAGGAAATAGTCTATGCGTGAGTAGGAGGCATGTGGAGCGGAGTAGAAAGTGTAATCTAGTTCCCCTTGATGCAGCGTTCTCCACGGATCATCAAGTTTCAGTTGTACTAGTAATTCCTGCAATTTAAACCATGACCTGGATTTACAATAAGGTACAGTTGATTTCCTGTCCAATAGAGGGTTTAATATTAGATTAAAGTCACCGCCCCAAAATATAATGAGAGCTACAAGTGGAAATAAGCATATCAGCAAGGTCTTCAAAGAACGATGGGTGGTCTATATTAGGTGCATAGACATTAACAATACTGACAGAAGCATTATTTATTTGCATATGGACTGACAGCCATCTGCCTCAGATATCTGCAGTATGAGATGTGATAACAAAATCCGGTCGTCTCCGTATGAGAGTAGCCACACCTCCTTTTTTATGTACTGCAGCAGAATACATTACTGAATAGCACCCCTTCAACAATAATTTAGTAGACTCTGGCGTAGAGAGGTGAGTCTCTTGGTATGAATTTTTCAATATACCTCAATATTTTAATTCTTTTCACCTGATTGTTAAGTCCTTTAACATTGAGAGAAAGACATGTTACTGACATATGAAATCAAAGAATAATTCAAGAGACATTTGGAATGATATACAAGCAAGAACAAAAATATGATTACAGATGGATAAGACATCTATGGCATAAACCTGTGAATACAAGATAACAAGTATGGCACAGACTGTATCAACTATGCAAGTCAGCAAACAAGCTAACATAACCTAAGGGATTAGTGGTTAGCACTGATAACCCAACGGACCCACTAACGGAGAAAAATATAAACAAGTGAGAAGTGGAAAACAACACTATGGTATAAACAATACAGCGTTTGGCTAAATCAGAGAGAAGTAGAGGTAGGGTTAATCCCACACAGGAAAACATCTAGCAACACCAAGGAAAATGACATGGCAGCAGAGTTCAGGTCTTGTCAATAGCAGATGGTTGCACAGATTCAATGAACTCGGCCAGATCAGCGGGATTGATGTAATCTGTGGTTTTATTCTTGTAAGTGACCCGCATGCGAGCTGGGAAAAGAACACAAAACTTAGCTCCCATATCCTTTAACTTTGTTTCCGTCTTTTAGCAGTCTCCTTTGCCAGGTCCGGTACAAAGAGTAGTTTGGCGCCTTCAAAGATGATCGGGCCGTGAAGTTTCGCATGTTGCTTGATTAACATGGTCTGGCTGTGTCACAGCATGGTCACCACAATCGGCCGTGGGTATCTAGATAGTTGATGCCGCTGGTGGGGCACCCGATAAACGCTATCAAAATCTAGCTTTTGCACAGCATTTAATTTAAGAATCTGCTGCAGTAAGGCACCTAGAAATCCTCACGGCCCTCCGCTAGGCCAAGAATACGAAATCCATTGCGATGTGCTTTATTATCAGCGTCTTCCAGCATACGCTCCAGGAGAGCCACGTGCGCTGACTGACGTCACAAAAGTTTAAGCGATTCGTCCGTCGCCACGGACTTCGTCTCGAGGACTTCTATTCTGGTAAGCACCTTTGTGAATTCAACTTTTAGGTTGGTTAAATCCACCTTCATCTCCGTGATGTCCTGTCTGGTCTCAGTAAACAGATCTCGAATGCCTCGGAGTTCGGCCAAGATGGCTGACGTTTCGTCGTCCGACTTTCCAGAGGCAGACTTTTGCGGGGAAGTGGGTTCCGCGCTTTTACGCTTTCCCGGCTTTGATGTAACCATATTGAGATTACAGTTAGACAAAAGAAAATGGATAAGGAATCGGTAGAAGTGATGTTAATCGAGACAGTAACAAAAGTTTCTCCGGAGCTAATCCACTAAGCTGCCATCCGTGCCAGAGCTCACTAGCGCCCCCCAGCTTCCATAGTTATGAAAGCAGACAAGTTTGGCTTCTGTTTTATAGTGGGGGTGGAGGGTGGTTTCGCCCAATAGGGAAACTAAAAATGGACCAACTGCCTGTTTGGGTTCATTCTGAAGTCATGTGGTCCCCTGACCACTTCAGTTTGTCTGCCCATATTTACAGGATTGGCTGATGAAATAGGGTCTGTGTTTGCAAGTGTATTTTTATTCAGTGTGTGTAGTGTTGGTTTTGTTAGGACACCATGACCTAAGAGTCTAATTTAGTCCTGGATTAGTTTTATAGAGTGTGGCCTTGCTTATTTTAAATTCAGTTTTCCTCTGTTCCTGTGGTGACATGCCAAAGTTGGCATTATACATTACTTGTCATGTTTACAGGCCCTAAGAGTTCCCATCTTTGGGACAGCTCATGCTGTATTTTGAGTAATTATATCCTTTTGTGTTATTCGTGTCTGTAACATTAATGTGGCCCCAAGCAAAAAGGAGGCTTCTTCTGATGTAACTAAAGTTTCTAGGAAAACAATTTACCAGAGTTCCTTCTAAACTAATTGCATAATAAATATACGGTAACATTTATTTGATGTTGATGATTAATTTTTTTTTTTTTGCCTTTGGAGCATCTGTAGCCAAGGAGAAAAAAGACCACGTTGCAGTGGTATTTTCTCCCATTCATTAAGTACAAATCTCTCATACGACTGGTTGGTGGTCCCTCAGGACAAGTTTGAAAACTACTGGTCTAGAATAAACCTTTGTCTCTACCACCTCCACTGGGAAGCCATTCCACACTTTCACCACTCTTTCCATTAAAAAAAGTATTTTCTGAGG
This sequence comes from Geotrypetes seraphini, assembly GCF_902459505.1. Taxonomy (NCBI): domain Eukaryota; kingdom Metazoa; phylum Chordata; class Amphibia; order Gymnophiona; family Dermophiidae; genus Geotrypetes; species Geotrypetes seraphini. The sequence continues at coordinate 138,917,776 of NC_047091.1, read as the reverse complement.
CTACTTCTGAATCTATCCCCTTTCACCTTCATCCTATGCCCCCTCATTCCAGAGTTTCCTTTCAGCTGAAAGAGACTTACCTCATGTGCATTTATGCCACATAGATATTTAAACGTCTCTATCATATACTGTAAATTGTAAGTTACGTGCTTCCCTGCCACATGTAGGTGTCCACACTTACACTTAGCTGGTGTAACTGCAGGTGCCTGACTGTTAGATCTGCCTAATTCCATCATAAAATAGGCTCCCACTGCTTGTCCCGGTGGTACTTAAATGGAGGTGCCCATTTGTAGAATTACGTTCATAGTTATACATCATTAGTCAGTAAGGCTCTTTATTTCAGGTTTAGCCCAGACAGGGGAAAAAAATTCTCGAGTAACTGCTTTTACCATTACTGTCATAATCTGTGTGTTCAGGCTTCTCTGTTTCTTGTTTACACCTGGGGGCTCATGTGCTTCACCTCAGTTCTAGAAGACACCCAAACTACAGTATCTTAGCACAATACTTTGTCATTCTTTATTGCCCAATTAAAATTTACTTTGTAGTGTGTGTTTGCTGCTGCCTCTGCAGATGTCTGTCTGATTTGGTCCTAGACCTTTTGCATTGGCGGGATATCAAATGAACAGGTATACGTGATGGAACTTGGTCAACTTATTGCATGTTCCTTTGAAAGATTAAATAAAACAGGACAGGTAAGAGTAAGGTGATTTAAGAGAGAATTGAATCTTATTATTTAAAACAAGTTTTGCTGAAGGCAGGATACTTTATAAGGGGAAAAGGTTAGAAGGAACATTATTTAATTATACATGGGAAAAAGAATAAAGTAAGAAAGCAATAGATTATGGTAATTTTCCAAAGAAAGGTATAGATTTGGGAGATCTGACTCTCGTGTCTGTGTTGTAACCACTTAACTGCCTCTACAGTTCAGCCCTACTAGCTGGTGAGCAGAAGCTAGATTGGAGAATCAAACCTGAGGCAGAGGCATGACCCTCAAAATTGATTTTTAATATTTTTTTTATCATGCCCTTTAAAAATATACAATATATGAACCTTTGGTTTATTCAATAAATAACTTTTGGTTATCCCAAATTAACACTGGCTTTTATCAAACTACAGTAGAGCTTTTTACCGTGGGCTGGCAAGATAAATGCTCCGACGCTCATAAGAATTGAATGAATGTTGGAGCATTTACCTTGTTGGCCCGTAGTAAAAAGCTCTACTGCAGTTTGATAAAAGGAGCTTCAACTTCTTAAGACAGTGAATCTGTTTTAAACTGGGAGAAGACCTTTTCAAATACTTGTCTACGAATGGTATGCATTTATCAGGACTTTTCTACATTATTTTCACTTTGCCTTTGAGTTTTAAGTTTTGTAAATAACCATTATCTCCTTTCCTCCCCAGTAAAATACTGTCAAGGCTTGATATTGTTTTTGTAGGATAAATGTGGGAAAGTGACAAACTTGGTGTTAGGACAGGTATCTCTGCTAATGACTAAGATGTATGATTGTTAAATTCTTACATACCATTACTGGCAACACTAATCCCATGCCAGATTCTCTCTTGAGAAGAGTGCGAGATGGGGGTGGGATATAAATCTTTTAGGTATATATTGTTATGGAATTATCAAGTGATAATGTAATATATTGTGTTCATATTTTAATGTACACTTGATGTATATGTTAAAATGAATAAAGATTTGGGAAAAAAAAAAAAAGAAATGTCGGCAGCACTTTTGAAGTGCTCTGTTCTTTTTCTGGCACTGGCTGTTTTCTTTGCAGTCATGTTCATCTCAAATGATCTGTGTTTGCAGAGAATGCTGCTTCTCGCTAGTTACTTGGCTGCTGACTTACTTGTTGATTTGGAAAATTTCTGCTGCAAGCAACACTGTGAATTGACAAATGATTCATTTAACAGTTGTGCAGGATTGGTAACGAGGCATGGTGCCCTGACTGCTGCTCCTTCTGATGGAGAGAAACTGAACCTTGCTTTGACTGGGAAGTAAATCCATTGATGGCTCACTGAGATTTTTATGTTCAAGTCACTCTCGTAATGGATTCTTCAGCTGAGCAACAGGATGTCCTCTTGGAGAATGGTGTTGCTGGGCCTCATGAGACGCACCCTGATCACAAAGCCATATCAAGTTTGCCTGCAGCTGGAGACAGACTCAGTGGTACGTTACCTTCTTCTCATTTGATTGGATCACTCTTGTATACTTAGGGAAAGAAGGAAAGGAATTTGGATTTAGCTGTTCAGGGTGAATTACATTCAGGTACTGTAGGTATTTTCCTGTCCCTGGTGGGAGCTAAGGCAGTCACAGCACATTCCAGTACAGTGGGACTAAGTTTATCCCGCAGGCTCTGTTTCCATCCCCGCCCGGTGGTTAATCGCAGGTACCTACCCCTGTGTCATTCTCTAGGCTATATCTCTTAACAGTTTCAGGATATAATACTTGTTTACAAAAAGGATGATAGATACATGGAATAATTTTCCAGTGGAGGTGGTGGAGACAAAGACACTGTCTAAATTCAAGAAAGCGCAGGATAGGCATGTGGAATCTTTTAGGGTGAAGAGGAGATGCTGCTGATGGGCTGACTAGATGGACCATTTGGCCTTTATCTGCTGTAATTATTTTCTATATTTCTTTGACTACATGCAGAGCTGTGTAGTTGGAATCAGAAGCAATTTTAGGTGGAGTTGTTAAAAATGTACCAACACCAGCTTCAAAATAAAGATGTACCATATTATGATATATAGTAAACTTATTTTATACTTATATATTTTTGTCCTGATTTTAAAGTACAGGTAAATATTAGTTTCCTTAGATTACTCCTGAATCTGTCACCTTTTAACCTCAATACAAATGTTATTCAAGCCAAAGTATAACTAATACAATTTTGTACAGTTTTCCCCTCCCCTAAAAAAACCCACAAACTACCCCCAATTACCCAATCCTCTTTATCCCCTTTTGAGAAAAGATGAACTATCATCACTGAAAGTAGTTAGCCAGGTTAAATAAACAGCGAAACCCCACCATAAAGAAGGTGTAAGCAAAACAGTCAAAGAGATTGTATAATAAGGAAAAAATAACCTATGCCACATAGGTATTTAAATGTTTCTATCATATATCTCCTCTCCCGCCTTTCCTCCAAAGTATACATATTGAGATCTTTAAGTCTGTCTCCGTTTGTCTTATGATGTAGACCATCAGCCATTTTAGTTGCCTTCCTCAGGTCTGACTCCATCCTGTTAATATCTTTTTGAAGGTGTGGTCTCCAGAATTTGTACATACCGTATTTTCACGCATATAACGCGCGCGTTATACACGATTTTACAAACCGAGTATAACCATGCGCGTTATATTCGTGAGCGCGTTATCCCCTTTTTTTTTACATAGTTCCCCCCCCACGACGTCCGATTCACCCCGCAGGACCGCTCACACCCCCACAGCCTCCCCACCCCCTCCCATCATGTAGAAGCTGCCTACCATCGTCCTGCTGCTTCCTCTGCCGGCGGTCCTGCCCCTTCTCTTAGCCCTGCGTCTACGCTGCTTCCTCTTCCTGCGGTCTCGTCCTTTCTCTGACGTCAGAGGACCGCCGGCAGAGGAAGCAGCAGGACGACGGTAGGCAGCTTCTACATGATTGGGGGGGTGGGGAGGCTGTGGGGGTGCGAGCGGTCCTTCGGGGTGGGGGTGCGGGTGCGAGCGCGAGCGGTCCTTCGGGGTTGGGGTGCGAGTGGTCCTGCGGGGGGGAGGGGTGAATCGGACGTCGGGGGGGGCATCGGGCTTTCAGGGTGGGGACAGGACTTCAAGGGGGAGAGGAGAGTCGGGGCGGGCTAAAGGAGAGTCGGGCTGGCCAGAGGAGAGTCGGGGCAGGCTAAAGGAGAGTCGGGCTGGCCAGAGGAGAGTCGGGGCGGGCGAAAGGAGAGTCGGGCAGCGACGGGAGAGTCGGGGCGGCATGCGCGGTATAAGGGTGTGCGCGGTATATAAAAATTTATTTACATAAATTACACTTTCCCGCGCGCTATACCCGTGTGCACGTTTTACACGGGTGCGCGGTATATGAGTAAAAATACGGTAATATTCTAAATGAGGTCTCACCAGAATCTTATACAGGGGCATCAATATCTCCTTTTTTCTTACTGGCCATTCCTCTCTCTATGCACCCAAGCATCTTTCTAGCTTTCGCTGTCACCTTTTCAACCTGTTTGGCCATCTTAAGATCATCACATACTATCACACCCAAGTCCTGCTCCTCTTTTGTTCACAAAAGATCTTCACACCTTAAACTGTACCTTTCCCTCAGTTTTTTGCAGCCGAAATGCATGGCCTTGCATTTCTTAGCATTAAATCTTCCTTAGTGCCAGCAACAGATGAATCCAGAGTCTAGTGGGATAGTGCACATCTACCAGCAGGTGGAGATAGAGAACTGATTTGCAGGTGCTCCTCATGGATGGAATGTCTCCTGGATAATTAGTATGCTCAATCTCCAGCAGGTGAATGGATGCCATTCCTCTAATTCCTGGTGTCTTTGACTAGAAGAGCTCTATTCTCCTGTTGCTTGTTCTTCAGTGGAGTTTAGGGGTGTCTGGCTGAGCAGTGCTGACTTTAGGGGTTACACCTGGGCCCCCCCCCAGGTCCCTTCCCCTCCCCATTGATTGAGGGGTTTGTTTGGTCTCAGTTTCTTTTTTCCCATAAAAAAAAGGAGATCAATTTTGGCATGGCAGTTTCTAAGCTGTTATTGCCAGAGAGGCTGAAATTGCCAGCGGTGACAGGAGCTGCTGTCCGGGTCCACGTAAATGGAGTGTTCCCCTTTAAGAAATTAATTTTGGTTCGGAGTTATTTTTTAGCTGCGTTGGGGTGTTTGCATATACGTATGGCAAGCGAGGTAGTTAAACGGTGTTTGCGCTGTGGGAAGCAACGAACACCATTGGGAACGTGTGCAACTGGTTGTTTCAACGGTTCTGTTGAAGAGTCCATCATGGTGCCAGAGGATCCGTTTTCCTGCGCGAATGCCACATGTTCGCGCTCCTCTCTCAGTGGCACCTTTGAATTTACAGGCCTCTTTGCCGGTTGATGAGATTCCTGATGCTGCAGCCGCGATTTCGGCTAGTTAAGGAGCGGATGCGCGGAAGGAAGCATCAGACACGGAGGTCATGCAGTCTGGGGCTCTAGCTTTGCCCTTATCCCCAGAGTACATGCTGTTATTGCACAAGGCCTTTTTGATGCAGAGTGCAAAGCCTAGTCAGCCCGGGGGCACTTCATTGGAATGATTAAGAAGGGGATCACAAACAGATCGGAGAAGGTTATCATGCTGCTGTACCGGGCCATGGTAAACCCTCATCTGGAATACTGCGTCCAGCACTGGTTGCCGTACATGAAGAAGGACACAGTACTACTTGAAAAGGTCCAGAAGAGAGCAACTAAAATGGTTAAGGGGCTGGAGGAGTTGCCGTACAGTGAGAGATTAGAGAAACTGGGCCTCTTCTCCCTTGAAAAGAGGAGACTGAGAGGGGACATGACCGAAACATTCAAGATACTGAAGGGACTAGACTTAGTAGATAAAGACAGGTTGTTCACCCTCTCCAAGGTAGAGAGAAGGAGAGGGCACTCTCTAAAGTTAAAAGGGATAGATTCCGTACAAACGTAAGGAAGTTCTTCTTCACCCAGAGAGTGGTAGAAAACTGGAACACTCTTCCGGAGGCTGTTATAGGGGAAAACACCCTCTAGGGATTCAAGACAAAGTTAGACAAGTTCCTGCAGAACCAGAACGTACACAGGTAAGGCTAGTCTCAGTTAGGGCACTGGTCTTTGACCTAAGGGCCGCCGTGTGAGCGGACTGCTGTGCATGATGGACCATTGATCTGACCCAGCAGCGGCAATTCTTATGTTCTTATGAGTCTCTGCTCAGGTCTCTGCTGACAAGTCTCAGGGTGGCTCCGGGTTGGGTCAGAAGGGGGCTAAGCAGGGTGTTGTCCACAGCTGGGGAAGACCTGCACTTAGACCCAGATCTCTCTCTCCCTCTCCCTCCCAGGGTCCTCGAGTAAGGTTGATTTGCAAGATTTGGATTTGGGGGGATGTTCTGGTGGGGAACCGGATGATCCCATGGCGCTTCACTAATTCCATATGGAGGAACTGATGACTTTTAGTTCTAAAGCATTACAGTGCCTCAATATATTGCACACAATCATCTACAGAAGCCAACCCCCTCATGGTTGGCACAAGAAAACCCCCCAAGACTTTTCCAGTCCATGAAGCCATACAGGAGCTCATTGACCTAATGAGAATTGACCTTCTGGAAACATACCTGCTAAAAAACGCTGAAACAGAGTAATTTTCAGGATTTTTTGAAAAACTTAAAAAGATAGGATCTTGTTTGAGAAGGTAGGTCGTTCCAAATTGCTGTTAATAAATAGGGGAAGGAATGAACAGTTTTACTGATAGATCTGGCACCTTTTCTAGTGGAAAAAGAAAGTTTAAATACATGGATAGTTCTGTAACTTGAGGATCTCAGAGAATTTAAAGCTAGAGGGACCAACGAATCAAAGATACCATATAAGATTTTAGAAAACCTATGCAGGCACATTTAAAAGATTATTCTCGATGAGTTTCAAATAGCGGTGGTTAATGCTGTTTTAAATGCTGAATGCTGCCACCAAAATTGTGCTCAGATATTCAATGCTGAGCTATGTTTGAGTGCAGGCATTAAATATCTGGATGTGTGTAACCAAATAAGTGCTGATATTCACCCCTTAACTGATTAAGTTAACTTTGATCTTTCCCCGAAACCCTCCTCCATCCTACCTTCTCATCTCCTCCCTCCAAAATCCATCATTCTACTTACTTCTCATTTTTAGGGAATAATCACAGAACACCTTCACCCTTAAATACCCCTGCTTGTCTTTTCCCTTTTCCACTTTATACTATTTTGCTTTTATTCCTACAACCCATCCTCATGGTAAGAAAAATACACTTAAACAAACCCCCTATTTCCATCTCACATCTGATACAGTGAAATGTAACAAATACCCCCTGCTAGCATTCAATAAAGCTTAAAATTTCAACAAAGAAACTATTACTCTTTGAGATACTGGACTCTTGCCCAGAATTTTACCAGCGATTAATTACATAACTGCTTCAAGCCTCAAATCAATCGATGCTTACTATGTTTGACTTCTGTCCAGAATATTACCAGTTATTAACATCATAACCGCTTCAGCGCTCAAGTCAAACAATTTTGGTATGCAGTCTTTTGGCTCACAATTATCTCAATGAGTCGCCCATAAATATATGCCCTCTTTCTGAACAAGCCTCTTTGAATGTCCAGAGATTTTTCAAGTATAGCTTACATTTACTACTACAGTATTCAAATGGTTCTGACTTCACTGCGCAGTCATGTCATAATTAGATCCAGTGCCTTATGCTTGGTTCTAATACACTATTCTCTCAGGCAGCTCTCTCCCTCTCTGTCTCTTGTGTCTCTCTCTGTCTCTTGCGTCTCTTTCTCTCTCTTGTGTCTCTTTCTCTTTCTTTCTCTCTCTCTCTGTCTCTTTCTCTTTCTTTCTCTCTCTCTGTCTCTTTCTCTTTCTCTCTCTCTCTGTATCTCCTGTCCACCTCTCCAACAGTGTTGCCTGAGTGTTGCCTTGGTGAATCACTCTTAAACACTAGATGAGTGCTTTGGCATGTATTTTTATTGTTGTGTTATCTTTCTTGCAGTAAGCCTGAGCACTTGACTAAACAAACCTCTTAAGTTTGTTTTTTTTTTTTAAATCTGTGTGTATTATAATGAGGGAATGGGGCTTGTATATTGCTTTTTTTGTGGTTACACAAATCTATTGTCATTTGTGTTACTGTTTCTCTATATCTAAAATTAGTTAAAGTAAAAGAATTTGAAGTCTCATGTGATACCTTGGGTTTGGTGGGGAGAGGAAAAGATGTGGTGTGCTTTGATATAAATATTTTCTCTTCCAAAATTAAGCTGGAAGACAAAATTTTTCTTTTAAAAAAATGATAAAATTCTGTTCTCTGGCTAATAAGCTGTGGCCATATACACTTCCATATTCTGATAGTCTGGAGACCTCTGCAGGGGCTGGGAGACAGTACAACAGTACAACAGTGTCTCTCAAAGTGTGTTCCATGGCACAATGTTGTACCCCAAAGAGATTTCAGGTGTGCCACAAGAGATTCCAGAATTTTACTTTATTTTAAAGAATTCCCTTCATAAATATACACTAGAATAGATAACATGTAAGTCGCATATGCGAGAGTCTGTCAATGTTATGAGCGTTTGTGTGCATAAGGATACAACCACTCAGACAAGCATCATTCTTTGATGTGATTGGTCCTTGAAACCTAATGGCAAATATTTTTATTGTTTATGCAGTAGTTATCCTAACTGGAGCAACAAAGCAATCAAGGCTTTATTACTGTTTGGATCTTCTTATCTTTGCAAACTTGGATTTTCAGCTCTGATAGAAATTAAATCGAAAAAAAGAGAACGACTGCAGATGATGGATGATGAAATGCATGTTTGTTTGTTAACTATCGAGCCACATTTTTAGTTAATTTGCACTCAAAAACAAGAACATCCATTTCATTGATTAGCAATGCTGTTCGATCTGCTTTTGTTTCACCGTTATTACAATTACCCAGCTTGAAGAACTGTAAATAAATAACTCTTTAATTTAATTTTTTGTTGGTTTTGCAATTTTATAGTTTAAATTATAATGTGCCACGAAAAACCTTTGCTCAGTTTATTGTGTCAAAACTAAAAAACGTTTGAGAGACACTGCCTTACAGCATCAGCTCCACTGACTTGTGTCTGGTACTTTCCCTTTTCAGGTTCCATAGTGTGTCTGCATACACAAATTTGGGAAGTTATTGTTTTCTATAGGTTCTTTTGCTTCAGTTAAAGCTTGTCGTAATCTATCATTGCTTCATTCCTTTTCCAGGTATGAGTTTTGACAAAGTGCCAAGCAGGGAAGAGCACTTGAAGCTGATGACTCAAGGGGACTGCTGCCAGAATGGCCCCATGTTCCAGTACCCACACTCTCTTGCGACTCCCGAGTCTTCGTGCAGCCCAGAGCCATCTCCAGGTGTGCCTGGTTTCCATGCCACCTTAACAGCGTCTCAGGGATCTAGCGCTGAAAGCGTAGTTTGTAGAAAAGAAGCTTTGCAGTCTCTCAAACTAAGCCTTCATATGCAAGAAACTGAATTATGTAAGCATAAGAGAGCCCCTTCTTTCTGCTTGTTATTTTTCTTTTGCCATTTTAAATCATTTTAACCATTTTCTCTCCAGTCTGTAATAGCCGAGATTAAGTCTTGCCCATCCATAAACACACAATATACCTGCGTACTTTCAGGACCTAGCTACCAATATCTAAACACAACGCAGATTTGAAAACTTTACCAGTGCAAAATGGAAAGGCCAGACAATTAATATTATCTGGCTAGCCTAGTGAGTGTCATGTTCCAGGGAGGAGAATCTAAAAGTGGGATAGAAACACATTTCCTTAGGAATCTGACTTGTAGGACTGTGCGTCTCTACTTTACTTGGAATGCAATTAGTATTTGTTTATATCCAGCTTCAGTCTTTCCCATGTTGATATCTTACCCTCTAGATGGCATGCCTTGTTAGCATTGGCACACTTGGCAGGTATGAAGGCTGGAAGGAAGTTTCTTCTGAGTGGTTGCTTTATTGTCACTGAACCCCATAATGCTGTTTAGATCATCTGAGGACCACAGTGCATTAAAATCTACTGGCCTTCTGGCTTGTTGTGATTTCTGAACCTGCTCCATTCCAAATGGTAGCTTTCGTCTTGTGCTAAACATTGCAGTACAGTGAATTCTATGAATTAATTTATAGTCTAGCCTTCACAAAACAGGCTCAGCTGTAGACATTTTGTTTATAACATCTATTTCTTGTTCAACAGGACTGGTAGTCTTGACCATTGGGTTATACCCTCATTAGTTGCGTGGATTGTAGAGAGCCTACTGTTTGTAACATAACATAGTAAATGACAAGCAGGTAAAGTCCTGAATGATCCATCTAGTCTGCATGCATACTTTAAAATTCATGATATATATTAAATTGCTTAGGTTCCAACTAGAGAATGACACAGTCCATGGTAAGCCGCAGGTAACCTGAAAGGGTGGGGGGAAAAACAGTGTTCACTGTGGCTACAGAGTCAATGCCATTCACCACACCATGGAGCGGTGAATGGCCTTGATTCCTCAGATAAGTGAGGGAACGCGCGTGGTAACCGATCGCACTCCCTCCCTCCTTACTAATGATCACTGCTGCCGCCGCCCGATCGCCACCACATCCAAGCATCTCCCTTCCTCCTTACTAATGATTGCTGCTGCCCGATCACTGCCGCCCCATCCGAGCATCTCTGATGCAACTGGAAGTTGCATTAGAGACTACCTTTCCTGCAGCCACACGCAACTTCAACACTCCGGCTGCTCGTAGGGAGGAAATTTAGAAATCACCCGCCAGAAGGGGAAAGGAAGGAGAAGGGATGAAAGGTGGGGTGGAGAGGAACAGACGCTAAAGGGAACTGGGGAAGGTGGGAGTAGGGAGGAACAAACGCTGAAGGGAACTGGGGAGGGGAGGGAAGGTGGGGTGGGGTGGAGAGGAATAGTCACTGAAGGGAAATGGGGGAGAGTGGGGAGAAGACGCTGAAGGGAAATGGAGAAGAGAGAGATTCCAGACTATGGGGGGAGCGGAGGGAAGAAAATGGGTGCCAGACCAATGGGGAGGGGTGGAGGGATAGATGGAAGGGAGAGGCACAGTACAGAACATATGGAAGAGACAGAGAAGACAGATAGTGGATGGAAGGAAATGAATGAGGAGAAGATGAGGAAAGCAGAAATCAGACAACAAAGGTAGAAAAAAATTTCTATTTATTTTCTTTTTTTTGCTTTAGGATAAAGTAGTATATTAGTTGTGTTGATAAAAACATTTATAAACAAAGCCCTGCCAGCTGAACATCTCTTTCTCTAGTTCAGCAGCCAGAACTTTGATTTATAAAATGATAACTGTACAGAATATTGTTTCTTTTTATATTTTAATAAAATAAGTTCAGGGACCCCCCCCCCCTTCACCCAGTATCTAGTGATAGCGGGAAAATTACTCCTGCTATTTCTACTGAATATGTGGTCCCTTCTGTGCAAATAAGTAAATTAGTCTTTACTGATATACCTAAATCACCTGAATTTTCAGGTGTTGCAGAGGATCAACCACTAGCAGTGGAAAAACAAGATATTACCCTCAAAGATTTGTGGTTAGGTATTTCTAGAGTTGAAGGGTTTCTCAGAGAATCAATGAAACAAACTTTGGATTATTCACAATCTGTGTCTCAAAAGTTTCTGAATGTGGACTCCAATTTGAGTTGTTTGGATAAAAGATTAAGTGTGATAGAAACTCAAAGTAATACAATGCAAGCTGTCTCAGTGTCTGCTGTTAAGGATTCTACCCTGTTACATTCTAAAATGGAAATGTTGGAAAATATGAATAGAGTGAGGAATCTCCGCTTGGTTAATTTCCCAGTGACTCACTTATTATCCCCTGAAATTCTGTTAAGAAAATTTTTTAAAGAGATACTGGGATATCTCAATGGCCACGAATTTGGTCTTGGAGAATAAAATCAACAATGTCGGCATCTATGAGACAAACATGGTTGTTTTTGTTGCATAGAGTGTTTTGGACCCCAGTTCGTTTACAGAAAGTAGATAATTCTAGGTCTAATAGATGTTGGCATTGTAAGAAAGAAGCAGGGACTTTAGATCATTTAATTTTTTTCTGTCCTTGTATAAATGCATTCTGGAAGTCAATCTGGCCCCAAATTAATTTGTTATTAGAAATCATGTTGCCCTGTCTTACGATATTGACTACAAAATAGAGAGATAACTTTCTTTGTAATCTGTGACGATATTGACAATATATTCATATATTCACAGCTATATTCCTATTAGAAATTATTCCATTTATAATTGTGCAAAATACATTATTTAAATCATTTGTGAAGTGCTCAGACCAAGAAACCCATATAATAGTGATGTCACTACAATGAGGTTTTCAAGGGGACCATCATCGCCTCCACAAGTCCCCGGCCCTCCCTATATATATTTATATTAAAGCGTATCTAACAGCTATCTGGTAAGTATATCCAGCTTGTTGTACTTATCTTAATTAGGGAGTATTGTTGATCTTAACTCTCATTGGTGACTTGTGAAAATAAAAATGTAAGTGCTTCAGTAAAATCCTGAATGTTTTTTTCTTTCTTATCTGATTAAGTTCCCGTCCCTCCGACCCGGATTTCGTCTCTTCGTCAGGGAGGGACACTATGAAGAAATCAAACAAACAAACAGTGTGTGTGAACTCAGCTATACACGTTAAATAATTGTTACTTAAAATCTAAACACTATTGAGTTCATAAAAGGTCCTTAGATCAAGATCTTATAAACCTTAAATTCAAATATTACCTGGTGCTAGTGGTGAAGGCTCACTGAATACAGGAACAGGCAAAGTGGACGGGCCAAATGAACCTCTCTGGTGGAAACGCGGTATATATAGTGGCTAACCGGAACTGTTAATGAACTCGACAGCCGGAAGTAAGCACACCATCAAATGGTTACTCTCAAAAACTATATTGCTAACCATTCAATATCTAAATTTAAACCCATTGGTTCCAAAGTGTGCCAGTTGTATATCAGACGTTGTTCTTTTTGAATTAAGAATCTTGATATATCACCCTCGTTTTTACGTGTTTGTATTAAAACTGTATATTTCAGATCTTTTAATGTATGTGACTTACGATACAATCTTATTTGGCACTTCAATGAGATATAAAAGTCAAATTTCAGGAGCTAATAATAAGCTATTATTAATATTAACAGGAGTTGCCATTCAGCACATAACTAGGAATTGGAAGGATTATACAAGTCTGAATTTTACGTTCTAGTGGAATACAGTGTGTTATATATATAGAATGGAGAAAGCTCTTGCATTACAGAATGGGAATTATAATAATTTTAAAAAGATATGGGGGCCATTAATGGAATATTCAAATGATTTGGCACCTTTACAAGATTGAATGAATATCTAAGGAAAAAAATAGAATATGAATGTGATTGTAGTATAGAAATGGGATGGGAAGGGAGGGGGATGGGATATTTTATAATTTGATAAGATATATGGTTAAGAATGTACAAGTGATTGTGTATAATATATTGTATAAAATTGTAAACTTGTTGATTGATGCAAAATTGAATAAAGAAGTTTTTTTTAAAAAAAAGAGATACTGGGATTACCCAATGCGGAGACTTTTCCAATTAATAATTATTATTATATTCCGCAAAAGAAAATACAATCCGAACAGGAGGAGGACCATCTGGTCACTAATGGAATAAATTTGACAGAATTTTTGGAAGATAGTCAAGATGTGATTCAGAGTAGGTCCACTATAGTAATAACATGCATGAGTGAGATAGATAAAATGTTAATAATGAAACTTTACTTTAAAAATAGGTTGACAAAATTCTGTGGAGATTTGGTTAGGATTTTTCCCGATGTTTCAAGAGCTACGCAACTAAGAAGGAAGGAATTTTTGATATTAAGAGCAAGAGTTTTAGCTTTTGAGGCATCATTTTATCTAAAATTTCCATGCAAATGTCTTGTCCAACTACAAGATATTGAATATGTATTTTGGGATCCCATTCAATTACAACAATTTTTATTGGCTCGAGAACAGAAATGAGGATGTTGGTTTAATATTTCCCTATTGAGAAAATTGGAGGATGTTAGAGTCCCAATTAATAGGGAATGGTTAAGATTCAAATGAATCAAGAACCAATTCTTAGTTTTCTTTGTATCTTATGTTAGTTGATATAGTGGTATGGCTCCCCAGTCTTGTGGGCTTGAAAAGGAATTTTGTATTATATGTATAATTATTGTAAAACTTTGTGTAAGAATCCTTTTTCTTTGGTATCATTTGATATTATAAATTGTTAAATTTGTATAAATTTAAAAAAAAAAAAAAGTTCAGTATAAAACTATTCGAGGCTTGTGTGGATGGGATCAGATGGTTTGTGGGGACGGGGACGGGACGGGGACTGAGCTCACGGGGACGGGAACAAAGTTTTTCCCCGTGTCATTCTCTAGTTCCAACTATTGTACTATTAGATAGATTTCTCAAACCGCACTCCTTGACTGTAAAACTGTAACCCCATGTGATGTATATTGTAACCCTTCGACTTTAACACTGTGAATGCTAACCCATTCTGAGCTCTTTGGGGAGGATGAGATATAAAACTAAATAAATAACTCACTCCAGCCTAACTAAACCATGTTTTCATGCTCTTATCTCCTATCACTCTGGGATGAGCTCCACCCCCTCAGTCTTACTTTCTACAAGTGAGAAGTAGTGAGCCTGTCTGTTCTGCTTCAGTTTAATCTTTACTATTTTCAGGTTTTTTGTTATCTGGTTTGGAGGCTTTCAGTGCTGCAGAGGATCCTGGTCACCCCAGGGCATCTCTGACACCGAGAAGATACAGACTCTCAGGGCTGAGGTCTGTAGCCCACAGGCACGTGCCTCACGTGATTCCTTTGTGCCCAATCTGCAGCAGTAGGTCTCGGAGCTCGGGGTCCATACCCTAGGGAACAATCTTGCCCCAGGTTCGTCCACAGTGGACTTGAGCGCAGACTGATCAAGTCCTGTGGCGGTTTATCCAGGACCGGGGCTGACTGCATTCTCCCCCTACAACATTACACAGCTCAGGTGGGGGGGTCTGATGGTCCAGTTCCACATGGTAAAATGGACGGCAGACTGAAGAAACAGGCTATCTGTTAGACTCCAGGTTTGTCTGAGGCAGAAATCTTCTCTCACCTCTGATCTGAGGTTTCCCTATGCAGCTTCAGCACAGCGAGCAATGCAACCTATGGGAAAAAAATCAAGGAGGAGTCCTTTTTTTAAACGTCATTTTTGAAGGTTTCTGAGGTTAGGAATCGGGTCCCCCAGTTCCCCAAACCCCTTCCCTGCATTTTTTTGAGTTTATATTTTTTCTCCACGGGCCGTTTTAGGTGCCAGAATTGCTAATTTGGCGGCTTTCTTGGATTTCCCAATTTTATTTAAAAACATAAAAATATAAGAATAGCTTTACTGGGTCAGACCAATGGTCTGTCTAGCCCAGTAGCCCATCCTCTTGGTGGCCAATCCAGGTCACTAGTACCTGGCAAACCCTCACCCCAAAGTAGCAGTATTCAATTACCTTCATCTGCCACCCCTTATTTTTGACAGAAGACAGTATAGATGGACTCCTTGGGTGGAGATACTTCGGATTCATGTCAGATTTGCGGTGAATGCCTATCTGAAGGGGGCCATTCATTTGCCATGCGGCACACAAAGGGGGGTCAGGAGCTTCAGGCTTTGCCTCCCCTTCTACTTCTGGTGGCTTAGGTGCTCAATTGGAGTGTTTTCTGGGCCAGAAATTCCAGCAGGAGCCGGAAAATGTGGACTTGGCCTCCAAGGCGAAGTGTAACTGCTTGCTGGTAGACAAATGCCAGAAGCCAGTGCAAGAGACCCTGTCAGGACCCTCTGGACAAACTGGGCATTGGTTCATTCCAAATTCATATTAATGATGTATGAAGCCTTTTTAGGTTTCAAAAGCTGTCTTAACCCCCAGGGTTGGGGGGGGGGAGGCATGGTGGAGGTTGTGCCAGGATTTTTAGCAAAAGACACTAGGTCCACTCCAAGGAGCCATGTAGATTTTACGGGGACCCAAAGGTTAGAGTCCATACCATTAATTTCCTCTGCTCTGTGAGATTCAGCATCCCAGATGGGAGGGGCTGACCATGATCTGAATCACTACCAGGAACTATCTCTATCAAATCTGTCCCACTACACATGGAAACTAAAATTAAACTACTTGGCGTTATCATTGATAGAGATCTCTCTTTTCACGAACATATCAGTTCCGTAGTAAAAGTCTGCTTCTATAAACTTCGCATCATCAGATCATTAATATCCATTCTAAATACTGACTCTATTACTATATTAACCCACTCTTTAGTAATTTCTCACTTAGACTACTGCAACTCGCTCCTCAATGGCCTTCCACAAAAAGAATTACGACGCCTTCAACTGATACAAAATACCGCAATAAAACTTATCTATAAAAAAACCAAATACGATCATGTCACTCCTCTCTTAAAGGAAGCCCACTGGCTTCCAATTTCTTATCGTATCACTTACAAAATTATTCTACTCACTTTCAAAATCAAACTCTTACATCAACCTACATTCCTCGATAAACTTCTTATTCCTCAAAGTTCCACTCGTACATTAAGATCATCTGACCAAAAACTTCTCTATATTCCATCTCTTAAAGATTTTTATTATACTCGCAAAACAAACTTCGCTATAACAGCCCCTACCTTATGGAACTCACTTCCACAATACCTCCGCGACGAACAACAACTAGTCAAATTCAAGATCAATCTAAAGACTTTCTTATTTCGAGATGCTTTTAATCAAACCTAAAAGCATCTTCTCTCTCTTCCTTCGGTCAGCAAACTTCCATTATCTTAATATTCCCCTCCCTTTTGTTCAATCCTCCCCCCCACTCTCTCCTTTTCATCTATACAATGTAACTTTTTCCCCTTCCGCTGTTACTGCCCTCACACTCCAGTTCGTCAAGTCTTTGTCATTTATGTTTAACTTAAGACATCTTTTTGCACATACTGCTACTTTTAATGCTTTTTTTTTTTTATAATTTTATTGTAAACCGGCCAGACAATTGTTTGATGGTCGGGATATTAAAAACCAATAAACTTGGAAACTTGGAATCAAGGATAGCCCTGAATCTCGGAAAGGATCTGAGGATACAAAGGTTATTCAGACCCTCTGACTTGAAAGGTTTGATTGTGGAGGTACTCCAGGAACTACAGTTGGAGCTGCATCAAGCCTCCATGGCTCAGTGCTCACTCATGAGCAGCACCAAAGAACAGAATGCCTGTTTTTCCCTCACATCCAGAGATTACTAAAATGTTAACAGATCACTGGAATGTTCCCGAGGGGCCCTTAGGGGTAGCTAAATCCATGGCTAAGCTCTACCCATTGGATACTGAGTTTCAGCAGTGATTTGCTACACCTAAAGTGGATTCACTGGTAGTGCAGGTTACGAAGTGAACTTTATTCTCTAATGAAGGGGGTATAGTCCTCAGGGATGTATAGGACCACAGAATAGACTTTGTCCTAAAAAGAAAATTTGAGGCTGCTGTGCTGGAACTGATCCAATTAGGCTATTCTTATGTTCTTATATTGCCTATGCATGTCACTCTCGATTAAGCCAGTCTCCAGATCCGGACAGCAATGCTAACCCCAACTTTCTCTTGGAGAGGGGTTGATTATGTTGTGAATGCTCTGAATGACCTTTTCAGTGTCCTGAGCAAGGCCTTGGCTTACACCATCTCCACCTGCAGGATTCTCTGGATCAGGCAAAGGATGGGAGACTCAGCTTCCAAGGCGACCCTGCACAAATTCCCCTTTAAAGGACAGTTGCTCTTTGGCAAGGGCCTGGACAATTTAATGACTAGTATGTTGGATTGTAAGCTGAAATTCTTACCATATAGCAGACTCCAGAATATGAGGAGGAGGGGGGGTCTGGTAGAGGAAATTTTGTGGCTCCCATCAGTTTCGTCAGTATTTGGGAGTGTCCTCCAATCAGAGGACATTCCAAGGCCAGAGACAAAGGTTGGAGAGCACCAGGCATCTCCAAAAATCCATATCCCATTCCTCTGCAACTTTAAAGAAACAGCAATGACACTAGGATAGCAGCTGTTCCCCTGACGATAGAGTACTGGTAGGCTTAGACACAGATCTCTTCAGATCAGTGGGTCTTGGAGATCATTCAAGAGGGGTGTACAAGTGGTTCAGCCCATACAGACCTAGTCAACTTCAGGAAGAGTCAGTTGATCCGACTCAGTCCCTGGAATACCTGGGAATCTGTTTGGAGACTTCACAGAATAAGGTCTTCCTCCCAGAAGCATGCAAAATGAAGCTCGTGAGGCAAATTCAGGAGATCTGCAGCCTGTGAGCTCCCACAGCTTGGCAGTATCTTCAACTGCTGGGATCCATGGTAACCACAATAGATATTCCCTGGGCAAGAGCGCACTTGCTCCCACTTTAGGATTCACTCTTTTCTGGGTGGTCTCTGCAAACGGACACCCTGGACCTCCTGCTGCCATGGTCAGGCAAGGCATGGAATAGCCTGGACTGGTGGCTGGAGCCACAGTCCTTGAACAGAGGAATACTGCTACACATCTCCCAGTGGACAGTCCTGACAATGGATGCCAGTCTATTTGGCTAGGGTGCTCTCATTGTGAGGGACTTCTGCTGCAAGGACAGTAGTCCCCATCTTAGAGGAAGTGCTCGATCAACTGCTTGGAGCTGAGAGTGATACAGTTAGCCCTGTGAGTCCTGGGAAGCACCCTAGAAGGAAGGGCAGTCCGAGTCTTCTCAGACAACATAACCTATGCTTATGTAACGTAACATAGCCTATGTAAACAGACAAGGAGGCAACAGGAGTGTACCAGAAGCTCATCTCTTGGCCATCTCAGTGGCTCACGTAGCTGAAGTGAAGAGTGTACAGGTGGACTTCCTAAGTTGGCAGATCTTGGATCCCGGGGAGTCGTCTGTATCTTGGAGGGCCTTCGACTGCATAGTCAGGCACTGAGGTCGTCTGAAGTTCAACCTCATGGCCTTGGCATTCAACAAAAAGGCAATTCTCTTCTTCAGCCGAAGGTAAGATCCCAGAAACGCCAGGCTGGGCACTCTAGTCTAAGCCTGTCCTCCGGAGGAGCTCCTATTTGTGTTTCCCTCGTGACCAATGATGGGCAGAGTGCTTCAGCGGATCAGAAAGCGCCCAGGTCAAGTGATACTGGTAGCTGCAGATTGGCCGAGGCAGCCTTGGTATGCAGACTTGGTACATCTGCAGAGAAACGAGGATCTCAGGTTTCCTTGTTATCTGAATCTTCTCTCACAGGATCCCATCAGCCTGGAGGATCTGGAATGCTCTGATATGTCCTGATGGTCAAGACTACCAGTCCTGTTGCACAAGAAGGAATGATTAGGTTCTTACCTTGCTAATCTTCTTTTTTGTAAACAGGAATGGTAGTCTTGACACCCGTCCTGTCTGATATATACTAGTCTGCTTTCTGTTTTAGACATGCCTGTTTAATCAGATGTCTTGTTTCTATCACCTGCCCAATAGGATCAGGAATGAAGAAGAATTCACTCATAAGAGCTACAGAACTATTGGTGCAGATGGCACACAGGTAGGTGGTTTCTTTTATTGCCACCTTGTTTGTTTCATTTAGTTGTGGTTAATGAACATTGTTCTTGAATGTTTGCATTTAGAGCAGGACAAACTTATGTAGTTTTGGGGAGTTTCCCCAGACCCCTCTCTTATGTTTGCACTCTAGGACTCGCTAGAAGCTTTGTAACTGACTGAGGGGGTGAAGCTCAACCCAGAGAGATGGGAGGTGGACTAATAGGGGGTTTAACCTGATGGTCAATATTACCATTCCTATTTACAAGATAAAAAGACTAGCAAGGTAAGAATCTAATCTTTCCTTATCTGGAATGGGCCACAGCCTTCCATTTTACATTGAGCATGTCTGACCTTGTTAATCCCTTACTGACCCCCCCACCACCACCAGGTTATATTTCTGCCCCCTCCCCCAGGCAGAATCTTCCTGTCATACTGCTTTTTCCATTCTGACAGTTTAGCTGCTTGCTTAGAACAAGAGGCTTGGCAGCTACTAACAAATTCTTTTTCACTTTCCTGTGTTTTATAGAGTAGTTTTCAGCAGATTTTTTTTTTCTGCTGCAGGTTCAGGGGATTCTTCTCTTCCTCTGGAGCGAGAGGAACAGATCCGACTCCAGGCGAGGCGCCGTCTGGAAGAACAGCTCAAGCAGTATAGAGTAAAACGCCACCAGGAGAGGGTGAGTCCTAGGAGCCTGTATGAGAGGTTTGGTTAAAGTTCCTGAGTCATAAAAACTAACCTGAAGGGTCCAGGATTTTCAATGCTTGAAAGAGTGGTTGTGTTATTGACACAACCCACGATGCTGCCTCAGATCAACAGAAGGCTTGTTTTGTACAATAGAGTTTTCAAACTAAATTAGAACAAGATGTATTTAAATGTTTGAATATGATTCTTTGATCCTTGACTTATTGAATAATGCCACACTCCAAGTTTCCAAGTTTATTTAAAATTTGTCATACCGCCTAATCAGACAAAATAAAATACATATATTGTAGTTAAAATTAATAGATATGGATGGCACAGACTCTGTGTCTCAATAATAATAGATTGTGAAATCAATGCACACAAGCTTCACAAATGTATTTCCCTACAACAGGGGTAGGGAACTCTGGTCCTCGAGAGCCGTATTCCAGTCGGGTTTTCAGGATTTCCCCAATGAATATGCATTGAAAGCAGTGCATGCAAATAGATCTCATGCATATTCATTGGGGAAATCCTGAAAACCCAACTGGAATACAGCTCTCAAGGACCGGAGTTCCCTACCCTTGCCCTACAACATTGTTTTTTTATTATTATATGTGATGTGCCTCAGATTCATAACTGATATGCCACAGACTGGCAAGGGATACCACGGGACCATGATAGACACTTCATAGTCCCTGAACCACCTAAATACCTTTGTTATCAAAGAACATAATCCACAATTACTTAAGAATAGCTTTACTAGGTCAGACCGATGGTGCTGCTAACCGTTCCAACCCATGTGTTAAACGATTTTTGTATTGTAACCTGTCCAGGGCTCCACCCCTGACTCGAGTTTTGCTAGTCCTTGCTTCGTCAGGAGGGGATGCCCACTGAAACCAATCATAAATACAGAAAATACTTAGTAGAGAACCAATGCAAATACTGCTATTACCCAGCACTACACTTCTACATATAAGCCCAAACAACTAGAAGGGCTTGGGTCTCAGAAACGGAGCCTACGCGCAGCAGTGACACTCACAAACTGGAAGAAATCAGCGTAGTACAATTGCTCCAACTCCAATCATTGACCCCCATACATATTTTTTTAAAGCATTTTCAGAAAGCACTTAAAACAGCTAACCCACAATCGGGTCGCAAAAAGGAAGTGTAAGCTAGACACTAAGAAAAACAGCAACCAAATTACTTAGCTTTTTAGTGGTTGACTTTGCTGATTTTGCTGATTTAACTTTATAAAGGAGTGCAGTCGCTAGTGTAAATTTGCCGACGCGGCCAGCGTTTCGCGGAATCATTAATCAAAAGTATCCGCTGCGTCAGGGCCACCAGGACATTCAAGAAGTCAAAGCTTCATCTCTTAGTGGGAGCTCTCCTCCTGGAACTCCTCTCCTGGATAATCTGTACTTCCCAAGGCTTGTATCAGCCTCTTGCTAGGGAAGCTCTCTCTCTCCCTCCCAGGGACCTCCCAGGGCAGTCCATCTCAGTATTCAAAAAATATCTCTTGCCAGGTTGATTGGACACACTGATACTATCAGAATAAGAATATGTTTACAATATACACCGTGCACAGACGGTGTATGATCGCTCTACGGAAAAACAGAATACATTCATTTCATCTAGGTTTTAATATCTCCCCCAAATTTTGCCCTCCACAGTAAGTGGACTTTGGTATCTTATCAAATTGAGGATGGATCCTCAAGACTGGCCAAAATGTTACCACCAAATCACAAACTTTTTGTGCTTGTGCAGAGTAAGGTAATATGCATACAAGCGGCTGCTCATCTCTTTGAACAGAAGGGGCCAAGCAACCATTCATGCTGACAGTGTGTTGCCCTCTTCGAATGCTGGAATTCTGTCCTGAGTGCCTTAGGATGGTAACTTTGATAATGCAATAATGTGTTCCTATCAGATGGTTTACAAAACATAGATTACCTTCCCTCTTACATATCTCAATGTCCAAGGAGGAAATCTTAGTATATTAATAATAATAACAACTTTATTTTGTATACCGCCATACCCAGAGAGTTCTAGGCAGTTCACAGCAATTAATTAAGATTACAGACAATGAAAAACATTGGAGTTAGCATATTTTGGAGTGTACAGGTCATTGGAATTGACAGGAATATACAAGAATGTACAATAGGAAGGTAAAAATTTATTTACAAAAAAAACCGATCGTTGAAGTTAAATTGGTTTGGTGGGTACAGTAAGAGGGGAAGGTGGAGGTTCACGTGGATTGAGGGGAGTTGAAGAGGTGAGAGGGTGTGTTAGGGGTTCTGTTCGTGGAATAAATGAGTTTTGAGTTTTTTTCCTGAAGTCAAGGTAGGAGGGGGCGTCAAGTACAATTTGGGCAAGCCATGAGTTTAGTTTGGCTGCCTGGAAGGAGAAGGTTTTGCCTGATATGATAGTTTTTCTCCTAGTTAGTTGATATAGTTATGAATAATAATGGGACATACAAAGGCTGGCTAATAGAGCAAAGTCAAATGAGTAAATGCTAGGGGCACCAGTTGTTTTGTTTTTTTTGTTTATTCAGCTTGGCATTCTCATTCTGGTTGGGATCTAGCGCCATGAACTTTATTCACAACTAGTGTGGAATGTTATTCCCTGTTTTAAATCCTCTCCCAACTTACGTGTAGTTCAGTTATGGCAGTGACAGTATAACACTTCTATTAGCAATATTATTCCATATACAAGTTATTCTCGGGTACAGGTCCTTCAGAAGTGAGTTGCCCACTTCTTCGCTATGGGAACTTGATTCACCTTATAGTCATCATCAGTCCTTTTAGTTATCCATTTTTTTAATCCTTATTTTAACTTATAAATGTCGGGGCGTGGCTTGGAAGCGCATGAGGAAGGTTGGCTAATAAGTGAGCTCCAAGAAAAAGACCTTGAAAGTCTGCAAAAAGTCTAAAAAAAACTTTAAAAATAAGGAAAAAAAAAAAGCTTGGATTAATAAAAAAGACAAGATAAAAGAATGGCAACAGGAAAACAGAACAAAAACGACTTTGCGGTGGCTGGTAGCAGCAAAAGATCAAAACCGGAACAGGAGACAGGTTCAAAAATGACAGATATAGAAGTAGTAAAAGAACTAAAGGAAATAAAAGAAATGCTATCAGTATTAACGAAAAAAGTTACGAATATATCAGAGGATGTTTCAGCGCTAAACAAAAAAATGGATCTCCTGGAATTAAAGTCAAATAATCTAGAAGAAAGAATGATGTTTGTAGAAGAAGAAGCAAGTTACAGTCGAACAGATAGAAAAAAAATAGAAATACTTACTAAAGAGATTGAAGATTATTCTAATCGAGAAAGAAGAAGTAATGTCCATTTGATTGGATTACCAGAAGGAGCAGAAAAGGGAAATCCGGTACTCTTTATTGAAAATCTGTTACCCAAACTACTTCCTATAAAAACAAAATATCCCATAGAGGTAGAAAGAGCACATAGAGTGCCTATGAAGAGAGGAGAAAATCAACACGGACCAAGACCATTTATATTCAAACTATTGCGCCACCAACAGGTCTTAGAAATACTTCAACTAGCAAAGCAAAATAAAGGTCTTAAATATCAAGATGCTTATATCCACTTTGTTCCTGATTTTGCTAAAAACACAGCTATAAAAAGGAAAAAGTTGTTGGAATTGAGGCCAAAACTAAGAGAATTAGGTGCAAAGTTTGGATTAATGTATCCTGCAAACATGAAGGTTACCATCGGAAATAAAACTTTTACATTTGATGATGCTGAGAAACTAGAGAAATTTATTCAAACTCAAGAAATACCTATGTTATCCTAATTTTGAATAATATGTCTTTAATTTATTAATATAAATTTGGGGAAATATTATACTATATATATCATCATATATTAATTATATCGAGAAAAATAACTTTAAAGAATTTACTATATTTCAAAATGCAACGATTTAGAATGTTTTTATTTAGCTTCAAATATATTCTTTTCAACGTCTCTCTTACAATAGAATTAGAATGTAACAGACATTCTAAAAAAAAAAAAAATTTCAAAGGCTTAATGCAATTATATGTTTGTAAGTTTAACAGGAAATAATTATAATATAAAATATGAAAAAAAAAGTTAACATAAATTTAAATGAATGTAATATAGAAAGGATAATATAACTAAAAGCCTGCTTTGAAATTGATTACAGACAGAATATATTGGTGGGAACATCAGAGATTAAAAAAAAAATAATAATAAAAAATTGAGGGGAATGGTTTTTCGGGTGAAGTTTTTCTTTTCCTGTGGTGAGACTGCTGCGGGGTCGCACACCGGACGCATATATATGCTTGTTTAAATTGTGTTTCCTCTTCTCTCTTTAAAATGACTTAAAAAATCTAAAAACTTACAATCCCGAAGGTCTATGCGTAAGGAACGCAGGAAATGGATTTTTTTCATACCGGAAACACAACATGAACATATAATATAAAATATAAGAAGAAAAAAGAAGAAGAAGAAATCAGAAAATGGATTACAATAACTTTGGAAGATCGTAAAGAACTATTCAATATAATCTCCTTAAGAAAAGAAGAAGAAAGAAGACAAGGAAAAAGAAGAAAATAAAAATGAGAAGAGAGAGAGAAAGAATCAGATAAGTGGAGAAGCGATGTATGTGCCTGGTGTGTGATTTTAGCGGTGTTCTCTCATGGGGGGGAGATTCTTTACTTGTGAAACTATTGTTCCTATATCATTATGTTCCCATATTAATGATATTACTATAATAAAATATAAGATGAGAGGAAAAAGTTTTTTGAGATAGAATGAAAAATACTATATTTATTTAATTATTAATGAATTGATGGTAATAAATATAGACTTTTAAAATATCCTAAGAAATGTATATGTAACTGATTGAATTCACAGATATATAATATATGAATTATTTATATTTTAATTTTATTTAAATATTTAATGACTTAAACTGTATTTGGAAAGCTAAAGGGTCTTCTTGGAGTGTGTTATGGCTGACCTTGATATGCGTGTTACCAAGTATACACTATTTTTGCTAAATGGGGAGGGAAGGGAGGGGGGTGGGAAAAGGGAGATGAAATTAATTAAAGAAAATCTTAAAATTAAGGGTTTAATAATAACTAGAAGAATAAATATTAAACATGTGTGGATATCTGATCAAAAATATATTTATAAAATTTTAATTAAAATATTACTTTTTAATTTAAATGGCTCTTAAAATTTATTCTCTTAACGTCAATGGTCTTAACCATCCAATCAAACGAAAGAAAGTACTAAATTTTCTTCATAAGCAAAAAGCTGATATTTATTTCATACAAGAGACACACCTGTCAGGTATTGAATCTAATAAACTAAAAGAGGGTTGGTTGTCCAAATGTTTTTATGCACCTGCTGTTGGAAAAAAAGCAGGAGTAGCTATTCTCATAAATAAAAAATGTATAGCAGATTTTAAGTTAATAAAATTTGATCCATTAGGAAGATGGGTACATATTAAAATGAATCTGAGGAATACAACCCTGGATTTATTCAATTTATATGCTCCTAATTCAAATCAAATGGAGTTTTTCAAAAATATTCAACAGATATTACTACCACTGGCTGCTTCTAATTTAGTAGTAGCTGGAGATTTCAATGCTGTAATGGATCCTATTTTGGATAAAAAACCAAGTAAAATAATGAAATCATTAGGATTAGATAATTTGATACAAACTTGTGATTTAGTAGATATATGGCGTATCCTTCATTTTAATGATCAAGAATATTCTTTTTGTTCTCAGGTCCATAAATCCTTTTCAAGAATTGATTATATATTTGTTTCTAATAACATAGCACAAAAAGTGATGAAAGCAATTATTGATCCTATTATTATATCAGATCATGCTGGTGTGTGGATTGATCTACAAAATGATATATCTGTTTATTCTAAACCAATTTGGAGATTTAACAATGCTTTACTTGCAGACATAAAATTTATAGAAAATATTAAAGAAAAAATGCATGAATTCTTTCAATTTAATGATTTGGATAACATAAACATTGAAATTTTATGGGACGCTTATAAAGCAACAATGAGAGGAAATATCATATCATATTCTGCATATATGGAAAAACAACTTAAAAAACAATTTATACAATTGGAACAAGAAATTAAATTATTAGAACAAAAATTAATTACTAAATGGGAACATGATACATTGCAGAAATTATTAAAAACAAAAGTTAAATATAATGAGATTTCTTCTCAATTTGTAAGGAAAGATATGTTCTGTCGGCAAGTACAGTATTATGGAAATTCAAATAAAAATGGAAGATTATTAGCAAATTTTATTAAAGCAAAAAAAAGAAAATCTAAGATTATTGCAATTAAGGATAAACAGGGCAATACACACACTAGTAATGAAGATATTATAAAACAATTTCTTGATTTTTATAAGGATTTATACACTTCTGATACTTATGAAAATAAAGAACAAGATGGTATAGAATTTTTAAAGGCATTTATTGGACCAAATATTCCGGATCATATAAAAGGAAGTTTAGAAGAACATATATCTTTAAAAGAAGTAGAATCAGCATTGAAAGCTCTTAGAGTTGGATCCGCTCCAGGTGGAGATGGATATACTGTTGAATTTTACAAAACATTTCAAAATATTTTATTACCTTATCTATTAAATTTATATCAATATCAAATAAATAATGGAAATATAACAGGAAATATGGCTGATTCTGTTATAATTGTCTTACCAAAACCAAACAGGGATCCGACATTGATAACAAATTATAGGCCTATATCTTTGATGAATGTAGATGCTAAATTAATTGCTAAAGTGCTAGCTATAAGATTAGCAAAAGCTCTTCCTTTTATTATTGATATACACCAAACTGGATTTGTTGCTAAAAGACACTCTTCACATAACACTAGATTAGCATTTCATTCTCTAAATTTAGCAAAAAATTTGAATGATCCAGCTTTTCTAATATCATTAGATGCAGAAAAAGCATTTGATAGAGTAGAATGGAAGTTTATGTATCAAACTCTAGAATGGTTTGGTATAGGACCTGGTTTTATTAAAATGATTCAAACATTATATAGCTCCCCTGGAGCAAGATTAAATATAAACAATAATTTATCTGATAAATTTAACTTGCTAAGGGGAGTTAGACAGGGTTGTCCTTTATCTCCCTTACTATTTGATATCGTTCTAGAACCCTTATTAATTGCAATAAATCAAACTAAGGGAATAAAGGGAATCACATTTTCTAATTGGGAATTTAAATTATCTGCATATGCAGATGATATATTATTATATTTAAGAGAACCAGAAGACACCATTCCACATCTACTTAATTTAATAGAAAAGTTTGGAAAGTTTTCTGGATATAAAATCAATTGGGAAAAATCTGAAGTTCTTCCAATTAATATCCATTGCACCAAAGGACTATTTGATTCATATTCATTTAAATGGAAAGAGGAAGGACTAAAATATTTAGGTATTCTTATAAAAAATACAATTGATGACACAGTAAAAGAGAATGAAAAACTTTTATTAAAAAAAATAACAGAAATGTGCGAGCAATGGAATCCTTTACATCTTTCTTGGTGGGGAAGAGTCCAAACAGTTAAAATGATGATTTTACCTGTGGTTTGTTATTAAATGAGTATGATTCCAATATTTTTTCAGGGGTCATTTTATAAAAAATTAAACAATATTCTAACAAAATTTGTTTAGTTTGGGAAAAGACCAAGAATCGCTTTAGCATCATTACAAAAAACAATTAAGGAAGGAGGGGTAAATTTTCCAAATTTCTATAGGTACCATCAAGCCTATATTTTAAGACAGGGAATGTATTGGATCCTCCCAGATCTCATGGAAAATGTACCCGACTGGTTATATTTAGAATGGCGCCTCATGTTTCCTTTACATCCAGAACATTTTATCAGTATAACAATGCCTAGGAGATATAAGGACAACAGAATTCTAATAGATACATGGAAAACACTAAGATTTATAAGCAATTTAACACCAGATCCTTTGACTAAATCTTTAAATCAATCTATTTGGGTAAACTCCAGGATCAAAATTGGTGGATTTAAAATAGTATGGAAACAATGGATAAAAGCAGGTATACGAACTTTAAAAGATGTAATAGTAAATGGATCACTGCTTAGTTTTTCACAATTGCAACAAAAATTTGGATTAGATAAAACACAATATTTTAAATGGATGCAATTGAAGCAGTATATGTAGATTTTATACGTATTGTTAGATATAGTTATTAGCAGGGGCTCATTCAAACTGCATCCAACAGAAGCATTGACGTCACTTAGAACATATAGAAAATCAAAACAATGATAATAATAACAATGACACGGAGAAAAATAAACCTCAATTGTGAGAGGTTGGGACTACACAAGTGCCCAGCCCTCAACACATCATCACAGGTTTATAAAAAAACTCCGTATACAATTATATAAATAAGATTTTCATTCATTCATAGTCACTTTTTTTCAAACACTTTTTTTATAAATATATATATAGAGCAACTGTAAGTATGTCAAAAATTCATGATAAGAACCCCAAGCTTAACTAAATTAGTAATGAAGGCCACAGCTCAATTTCATTTGTGCAAGAGTTTTCAGAGGCACAGAATGCAAAAAAAACCGCAATTAAGGGAGAAATACACTCATCTGAAAAGATGAAAATTCCAGAGAGACTTTCAGCTCCTAATCCCGACAGAAAAGACTTTCTGTTTCGCCTAAACCGGCTACTTCAGGGGATATATGCCATCTTCGGGTGTCTCCTTATTTCTTGCAATCTGTTGAACATAAAGCTGGCTCTTCTCAAAATGGAGTTTTGAGAAGAGCCAGCTTTATGTTCAACAGATTGCAAGAAATAAGGAGACACCCGAAGATGGCATATATCCCCTGAAGTAGCCGGTTTAGGCGAAACAGAAAGTCTTTTCTGTCGGGATTAGGAGCTGAAAGTCTCTCTGGAATTTTCATCTTTTCAGATGAGTGTATTTCTCCCTTAATTGCGGTTTTTTTTGCATTCTGTGCCTCTGAAAACTCTTGCACAAATGAAATTGAGCTGTGGCCTTCATTACTAATTTAGTTAAGCTTGGGGTTCTTATCATGAATTTTTGACATACTTACAGTTGCTCTATATATATATTTATAAAAAAAGTGTTTGAAAAAAAGTGACTATGAATGAATGAAAATCTTATTTATATAATTGTATACGGAGTTTTTTTATAAACCTGTGATGATGTGTTGAGGGCTGGGCACTTGTGTAGTCCCAACCTCTCACAATTGAGGTTTATTTTTCTCCGTGTCATTGTTATTATTATCATTGTTTTGATTTTCTATATGTTCTAAGTGACGTCAATGCTTCTGTTGGATGCAGTTTGAATGAGCCCCTGCTAATAACTATATCTAACAATACGTATAAAATCTACATATACTGACTATTACGATTGTATTCCAGAAAAATTGCTAGTTGCAATTGAAGCAGGCCATTCAGGAAGGGTTCCCAGAATGGAAGAATCTTAACACTCAATATAGTTTACCAATCCTTTGTTTTCAAGCGGATTTTCTAGGACACCAAGCCGCAAAATGGTATAAGAAAATAAACGAATTTTTAAACAAAAAAAAAGAGATCAGGACTTAGGGATATTTGGAGTATTGAGATAGGACAGATAATTTCTCCATCTCAATGGCAAAAATTTTGGTCCTGGAGAATACATACTACAAGATCAGCATCTATGAGTCAAACATGGTTGTTTTTATTACATAGAGTTTTATGGACCCCTACGAGATTACAAAAATTAGATAGTAGTAGATCTAATAGATGCTGGCATTGTAAGATAGAAGTGGGGACATTAGACCATTTACTATTCTTTTGTCCCTGCATTAATTCCTTTTGGAAATTAATTTGGCCCCAAATTAATAATTTATTAGAAAATC
Organism: Geotrypetes seraphini; assembly: GCF_902459505.1. Taxonomy (NCBI): domain Eukaryota; kingdom Metazoa; phylum Chordata; class Amphibia; order Gymnophiona; family Dermophiidae; genus Geotrypetes; species Geotrypetes seraphini. Next base: position 138,887,806 of record NC_047091.1, on the reverse strand, counting down.
ATGTTGGACTATCATATGATACAATATTATTTGGAACAGCAATGAGAACACAAAGTCCGATTTCTGCTGATAATAATAAACTTTTATTAATTTTAACAGGGGTAGCCATACAACAAATTACTCAGAACTGGAAGGATTACACTAAATTGAATTACACTTTTTGGTGGAATTCAATTTGTCATATATATAAAATGGAAAAAGTATTGGCATTACAACAAGTTTATATTAACAAATTTAATAAAATATGGAGACCATTGACAATTTATTCCACTGATCAGATATAATAACACATGTATAGAACATATAGAAGGGGTAGGGAGGGAAAACTATTGTAATATTAATATGATATAAATTCTGAAAAAGGGTTTATTTAATTCACATTGTAAGAAAATTTAATGATAATTTCAAGTGTTTTTTTGTATAATTGAATGTATTACATGTATTTCACTTGATGTAAGAATTTAAAAAAAAGAATAAAAAATATTTATACAAAAAAAAAAAAATAAACTTATAAATGTCAATAAAAATTCTCAATAATTTTCATAAAGCATTAGATTACTTAACTTCAACAAAGCTTAAGTAAGAGGAGAGCTGAATATTACTCAAACCTGAGAATAACTAACTTGTATATGGAATAATATTGCTAACAGCAGTGATGTAAGCAACTGTATGATGGTTGTCACCCCTGTCACTTTGAACTATTTTGAGTTTGCCTGTTTTTTGTTTTGTTTTTTTAAATCTTTATTCATTTTTACATCTTACATCAAGTGTATCAATAAATTAACAATTGAAATTAGATACCTCACTTGAATTTCTATCATATTTAACAATAATATATAAAATTTAACCCCTTCCCTCCCAGTTTGCCTGTTTATACTTCAGTGACAGACTTCAGCTAGATATCCCATACATTTGTATTCAGCCACCAGATGTTACCCTCAAGCATTGACCATAAAACCTCCCCCCCTCCAAGAATTGTAAACTGTACCTCAGCAGCAACCCCAGGTAACTTAGGGAAGAAATTGAAGACCATCTACATGTCAGTTCACAGCACTTAGCACATGAGCAGAAGGCAAAAGGTGTACCAACCACCTGAGAAGGCACTGCCAAATTTAGCCTCTAGAGGAGTCTTCTCTTTGTTTAACTCTACCCTTCTAGTGATACTGGAGTTGTCTGCTGCTCTTGGGGTAAAAGTAGTTATAGTTAATGGAATCTGGTATTTTGTATATAGGATTATATTAACTTTTTTGTAAGTTGATTTCTCCTTTCTTTTCAGTCCAGTCAGTCTACACCCAAGATTCGTCCGACAAGTACCTTAGACCCAGAGCTTATGTTAAATCCAGAAATACTGCCTAGAGCTAGTACAATCGCCATGACAAAGGAGTACTCTTTCCTGCGGACAAGTGTCCCTCGGGGCCCTAAATTGGGCAGTCTGGGACTTCCCGTGTCCTCCAAAGGAAAGAAAAGCTCCAAGTCTTCAAAGTCCAGCAAGATCCGGTCCCTCGCAGATTATAGAACAGAGGATTTGGAACCTGGAAATAGCAATAGGAATTTCCTGGGATCTCCTATAGGATCATTGAAACCCAACCAAGGCAGTTTCACATCTGTGGTTTCAGAGATCAGCTTTAGTTCAGAAATGGATGACCGACTGGAGAGCTCATCCCTTACAGGGGACAACAGTTCAGAAATTGATGGAAGTGAAGCAGGAGCAAGGCAAGATGGGAATGAGAGTGACAGCTCCACCTATAGTAGTGCATCTACTGGGATCGGTGTCTACTATGGCACTGGGTCAGCTTCAGGCATCAAACAGGGAGGTTCATACACTGTGAATGGACAGGAAATTACTCAAGAAGCTATGGGACAATTTCCTTCCATCAGTGAGGTGCTGCAGGCTGCAGCTGCTGAGTGTCACAGCCAGGATCACGAGCAGGAAACTAATGGGGAGGTGATGAGCCGAAGAGGCAGCATTTCTAGCAGGTAAGGAAAGAGGCTTTCTGCCACAGAAGGGAATGGGGTTGATTGGGCAGAAGGCAGACAGTCATGCTGTTGAGCTGGAATGATGGGATTGCATCATTTTAAGGGGCTCAGTCTAGCAAACATGATGCCAGGCATAAAGTAAGTTTCCTTAAAGATGCCAGGAGTCAAGGAAGCCCTTGAGATGGAGTCTTGGGTTGAGAGGAAAGGAGAGTGGGAGGGGAGAGAATATGGTTTTCATGTAGTGTGAGGGTTATAAGAAAGCATACACCTCAAGACTTATATTGAAGGCTTTAAAGGGCATGGGGAAGGAAGGGTTTAAGAGGATAAATAGGAAATGTAAGTGGCGATAGTTTCATTTGATAGTTATTGATTAGAATAATTGTAAAGTATGAATAGCTGTAAGTTGTATAGAATCAGAAATCACTATTAAGTTAGATGTAAGGAAGTTTGAAAACACTGAAGAAGTGTGAACAGAGAAACAGGATCTAGCCTCAAGAACATTATCTTATTTATTGGAATGATGAAGGAGATGTTTGCCAAAGTTAACTATTCATTTCTGTTTTCCAGTGTGTCAATGGAAAGCTCGATCGCAGGAACTCAGGATGAACTCCTGCAGGTCTTAAAGGAGAAGATGAGACTTGAGGGACAGCTGGAGACATTGTCATTAGAAGCCAGTCAGGTATAGCATGACATTCTTGCTTTAATAAGAGGTAGAATGCCTTTTCACTCTGTTAACCATCAGTCATTGCAGTGCTTCAAATCAGTCTTCAGTATGTCCCCAGGTTACCTTGTTTCCCATTTCTCTTTAAATCACTCCAATAAGCCCACATGTAGAGTCCAGTTTTTCACATATCCTACTGTCAAATCGTGTCGTTTGAAGAGATTTCTCGAGAGAACTCTCTCTTTCCAGGCAGCCAAAATGAACATCTAGTTTGGCAAAATCATGCCAGGAGTCTCATCCTATTATTTTTTAAGAAAACTATTAAAGACACAATTATTTGACAAATTTGTAACCCAAGCTTCCTAATTGCTTTTTAAATATAACATGTAATGTGTACATTCTAGAAATTGATGTATCTTTTTGAACTGTATATTCACTGGATATTCAACCTTATCTTTTGTGAACCGCCTAGAATCATTTGTGGTCTGGCGGGATATAAGAATAAATTATTATTATCTAAATAACAGATATACTATAATTCTTCTAGCCTGTTCAAGGTAGATAATAAATATTATAGATAAATAACAAGACAAGAAAATACATTTGTAAAAGGGGTTCTTAAAGATCAGACTCATATTCTCAGCAGCCTTACTAATGAACATAAAAGAGAAAAATGAATTAAATTCAGTGGGAACTAAAATAAAAATATCAGCAGCAAGGGAAAGAATTAATTTTCCATTAATAAAACTGATCATATCCAAAGTACTCATAAAAAGATTGTAGAGGAGAAATTGGAGATCCTTGTGAAACTCCAGAAGGTGCACATAAAGCCCAAGAAAACCCACCAACTTTAAGAACCTGGTAGTGCCTATGTTTAAAAAAGTCTTCAAACCGATTCAAAACTCGACCTGAAATCCCCAATTCAGAAAGTTTACAAAGCATTATTTCATGGTTTACAGTGTCAAAAGCTGCTGAGATATTGAATTGCAACAAAACAACTCATTTTTATACTGTTTATGATTAGATTTGACTAAATATTTTCCCCTTCTTTGGCAACACATTATAGACATGATAATACCTGGGTTTTTTTAACAGGCCTATAGAAGTTCATCTTAGAGCCATGACCTAATTCTTTGCTGCATCGATTGAATGTAAGAGGTTTTTCTAACCTGGATGACTGTATACTTTCTGTTTAAGTTGTATTTCTTTTTCTCCCCTATTTTATTAGTCTTGTAAATCTCTTTGACAGAGCCCATACTGGTGTTGCTGGTATGGCAGGTGGCCATAAGAGAGGCTTTCTGTCACTTCAAACACCATGAAACTTAGGAGTCTAGGAGCTCAATTTGTTTGCTTTCTATCAAGGTCCTTACCTGATGCCTTCAGACCTGATTTATGAGTGGAGAATCGTAGAAAAGCTCCCTTTTTAATATGAAATTTTGTATGTTATTTTGATCTCTAAGACCCTAAAGGAAAAGACGGAGCTTCAAGCCCAACTGGCAGCATTAAACACCAGGCTGCAGGCCCAGATGGAGCACACCCAAAGCAGCCAGCAAAAGCAAGGTGTGCTCAACTCGGAAGTGGCTACGTTAAAGCAGTCATGCTGGGACTTAGAGCGAGCCATGGCCGACCTGCAAACAAACCTGGAAACCAAGAATGCTAGCTTGTCTTCACTAAATAATGATCTCCAGGTGGCAGAGGAACAATACCAAAGACTGATGGGAAAAGTAGAAGATATGCAGAAGATGATAGTCAGTAAGGATAATGCAGGTGAGTGAACACCACCTCATGTTCTGTCATTTTTCTGTCACATGGTCTTCACATCCTGCTTGGTGGGCAGGACTTTCAAGCTTATGCTGTCAGTTTTAAATCCTGCTCAGCAAATACTGATCCTTAGATATAGGAAAAAGGGTATCAAAGTGAGCTGAATTACTGCTAAGACTTAGCAACACCCTACATTTTTGGCAGTCTTTTAGATACCAGTTTGCTCCTCATTTAAAATACTCACTGTCAGCTAACTGGTATTTGCAGCTAATGGTATTGCCTTAAAAGTTTGTACCAGCGTTTTTCTACTCATTCTTTGGTCTTTCAGCTCAATTAGAGACAGCCTTTATTGAAATTCAGCACCAAAAGTTTCTGTTGTCAGTAGTCAAGGATCCTTCCTTCCCAATTCAACCCAGCAGTTGCAACAGTTGTCCTTGGCCAGTACCACAAACAGAATTCTCCAGAATTTGACCACTAGGTGTCGCTATCATGCAGTGGCTGAGACTTTTTGCTCAGGTAGTAGAAGCTAGATCCTGGAATTGAACCCAGGTTTTCTGCAGCCCATTGCCCTTGCTCCTAGTCTCTTTACACTTTAAAGCAGTGGTCTCAAACTCAAACCCTTTGCAGGGCCACATTTTGGATTTGTAGGTATTTGGAGGGCCTCAGAAAAAATAGTTCATGTCTTATTAAAGAAATGACGATTGGCATGAGGTAAAACTCCTTATAGTTTATAAATCTTTCCTTTTGGCTAAGTCTTAATAATAATATTGTCATTTATAGCTAAAGAGACATATGATCAAGAAACTGTTTTTTATTTTACTTTTGTGATTATGATAAACATGCTGAGGGCCTCAAAATAGTACCTGGCGGGCCACATGTGGCCCTCGGGCCGCGTGTTTGAGACCACTGCTTTAAAGTATCTAGTTCCATTCAGAAACAGAATCTGAACTTTTCCTGCATTTGTAATATATGTATTTGAGTGTTTCAAGGACAAAAGCTGGACTGGAAGATTCAGGTGATGATTTTAAAAACCCCCAAATCTTTAATAGTGATTCTAAAGCATCTTTGTTGCCTTTTCCTATGTCTTTTGTGCAGTGCTTGATTTACGGCAGCAAGTATCCCTCTTACAGAACCAGCTGCAGCAGATTCAGCTGGACCGAACTACTCTGACCAACAAGCTGAAAACATCACAAGCGGAGATCACATCCCTCCAGCAGGCTCGGCAGTGGTACCAAACACAGCTGATATTGGCACAAGAGGCTAGAGTCCGATTGCAGAGTGAGATGGCCAACATACAGGTATAATTTATTATCTTCATATAGATGTAAATCCTTGTCTCTGCTATACCTAGTATCTGTCATAAGATGTTTCATAGTATCTGATGAAAATCCATTGCAGGGGAGGTGATAATATATCTTTTGTTTTTCTTACAGAATTTTTATCCCAGGACAAGCAGGCAGCATATTCTCACAGATGGGTAACATCACCCACAGAGCTCAGTATGGACGGTCTAAAAGTGTAGTATCACTTTAAATCTTCAAAAGTCTTATGCACCTGACATCGACTTGCAGGACCATCAGTTCTTCATTGTTTTGGAGAGTCTCAAATAGCACGTTTGTTTTTTCACTCTTTAGTTCCTTCCCATGCATTTTTTTTTTTCCTTTCTTTTTCCTCAGTGTTACTTTTCATTTGAGAGCACTTTGGTTTGGTGACTCTTTTTTCACACTTTTACTTTGTTTTACATTTTTGGGCCTTTGGCCCTTCTGCCGCCTCATTTCTTCTACGGGCATCGGGTTGTTTTCGGTGGAACGTCTACCTCTACCGTCTGTAAAAATTGCCTCTTTTGACCTTGCTTCAGCATTTTTTTCCTTCGATGTTGAAGCCTTCTAGCAGCTTTAAGAGGTGCACTTGGTTCAACAGGACCATTTCAGTCACTGATCCACACAAGTGGTGTCTTCAGTGCCATGATCCTGACCATCAGGTGGACTCTTGTACATTCTGCCTCACACTTCAAACATATTCTCTGAAGGTTCGACATCTCCAGCAGGAAAAGCTTTTTGGAACTTCAATGTCTACATTTTCCAGAGTGGATTCTGCAGCTCTACCGGTACTGTTGGTACCAAAGTTGGACTCCATACCGCCATCAGAGAAGCAAGGTGAGAAGCATTCTTCCCCTTCACACCATGCATCACTGACTATATTAGCATTGAGTAAGTTAATGTAGTCAAAGCGTTGATGCAAGCCATGCTTCCCATCGGTGCAAGCTGTGTTGCCTCTGAGGCATGCCTCTTTTCATCAAGGTCACCAACGCCTCAACACCCTGCTGCACCATCTGTACCGATTACTCTAGACATGGTATACGTGCCATCTGTACTGAACCAACTTCGGGAACTACTTCAAAAGGAATTGGTTGCCATACTGCAGATGCATCCAATACCAGTGCCTTCACCTCCTTCGGTACCAGCCCATCCTGAGCATGATTTTTTTGAGGCCTCATAGTATCAGCTCTTGTTCTCCACATCGAAAATCGAGATCTCTACATTCCCAGCACCAAAGCTCTACATCTTCTTCGACTGACTGTTATCGGGAGGGGGGGGGGCAAGCTACTAGGAGTTCTCTCAACGCTTCCATAGGCATCGTAGCCACTATGTTTCACAGCACCAGACTCCTTTCACTCCATGCAAAAATTCTCTGAGGATTAGCCATTTATAATCACATTGGTCGATGCATACTAGGTCTGAACCAGAATTGTCTGGCCCAGAATCTTATGGGATTCCCTCAGACCCCTCTTCTCCACTACTCAGAAGGAGATCTCCTCCAGGCTTATTTTTGTAACTTCTTCACCCACCTCACCCACCCTTTGCCCTCTCCAAACCCACACCGATACTGTGGTATAAACAAAACAAAAAAGACTTTTCCTCTCTCTGTTAGGTCCTAGCTCACACTCTCTAGCACCAGCTCTGGCAGGATACATATTTCAAATCTGACATATTGTAATCACAAAATAGAAAATAAAATTATTTTTTTTACCTGGTCATCTTATTATTCAAATCATGTTGGGCCCAGGCTCTGGTTTCTGATTGTCTTTTGTTAACTCGCTCAGCAGGGTCTCCTAACCCATTTGACATTTTCTTCTTTCTCCATTCTCACCATTCATCTTTCTTGTTGTACCTTCCCTTCCACATTTATTTTTCTTTCCCACTGTCTACCATCTCTCTCTTGCTCTCCCTGCCTTGTGCCCTCAGTCAAACCTCTCTATTTTCCTTCACCCAGCATCTCTCCCTTCCTCCCCTCCATTATCATGTGCAACATTTATTTCTTTCTCCCCATGCACCATCTCTCCCTACCCTCCACCCTATGCAAGATTTCTTCCTCTCACCCCTTTCTATCTCTTTGTTTACTCCTGGCAGAATTCTGTGCAAAAATATTCAAAATTCTGCATACAAAATTAGAAAAAATGCAAGTTTATTTGTCAAAATTTAAACAATATTTTGTTAATTATTATTCATTTTTCATTTAAAACAGTTAAGATGAAATAGTTTTCTTCTACCTGTGTTGTCCAAATGTTTTATTTTTCCATCATGTTGATTCCAGTTTCTTTTTTCTGCTTTCCTGTCGTCTGCTAATTCTCCTTCAAGTGGCTGCTATCCATTTGTCTTTTCTACTCTCTCCTGTCTATTCCCTCACTACACCTGCCTCAGACATATTGATCATTCCTTTTTAGCTCTTTTCTGCCTCTTTCTTACCCTTCTCCTCTTTTTCACTTTTCAGCTACCTATCAAATTTCCATCTTCTCTCCCACAGCCACACTATGTACACTACAGAGCTCCTAAGCACATGTCCTGCTGCTTCAAGGTATACTGCAATTGTATCATCCACTCCCTAATGTTGCCAACCTGTGCATTATTTATGAAATGACCCTCGTAGTTAGGGAGACCCTTCTCTGAGAATATGCTGCCTTCTTGTCCAGGGATAAAACAGTTACTTACCTGTAACAGGTGTTATCCAGGGACAGCACGCAGATATTCTCACATCCCTCCCTCCTACCCTAGTTGGCTTCTTAACTTTTTTACTGAACTGATGGCCCTGCGAGCCGACGTCAGGTGGGAAGGCACATGCGCATGCGCAGTTCAGGCAGTCTTGAGTCTTTTGAAACGTTAAAGTGATACTACACTTTTACACCGGCCATACCAGGTTCTGTGGATAGCGTTATCCATCTGTGAGAATATCTGACTGCTATCCCTGGATAACACCCGTTACAGGTAGGTAACTATGCTATTGCTTGTCTTACTAGGCCAATCTTTTTTCCTATAGGTTTGGGATGAAATACTAAAAGGACTAGATTTTATGTTGTGCCAAATACTAGAAAAAATTTGCTTTCAGGGGCAAGACTTGAATTTGTAGCATGGAGGACACAGATTAATCCAATATACTGTTCAAAATGAATTGGTGTGAAAATTGATTACTATGTATGGACAGATTTCTAAAGTTGTGCTTAGATTAAAAAACACAAAAGCAAAAAAAGGAGTCCAAAACTAATCTGCAGAATAAACCAACCAAGGACAAACAAAGCAGAACTGCAGACTATATACAAGATGCAGGCAAATTTTAATATGACAAAAAAGCAATATATAAAACCCTTTTACCAATTAGGGGACCCGACACGGTCCGTGTTTCGGACACACCTTCGTCAGGGGTCCATGGTAAAAAGAGGGCTAAAATATGCCACAAAAAATGGAGAATAACAACGAAATGCCTGTATATCAAGTTCGCCAAAAATCGCCGACAGCAGTAAAGCGTCTCAAAAGTGACTTTTGAGACGCTTTACTGCTGTCGGCAATTTTTGGCGAACTTGATATACAGGCATTTCGTTGTTATTCTCCATTTTTTGTGGCATATTTTAACCCTCTTTTTACCATGGACCCCTGACGAAGGTGTGTCCGAAACACGGACCGTGTCGGGTCCCCTAATTGGTAAAAGGGTTTTATATATTGCTTTTTTGTCATATTAAAATTTGCCTGAATCTTGTACATAGTCTGCAGTTCTGCTTTGTTTGTCCTAGATTAAAAAACAAACAAACCCCAAACAAATCCTTATCCAGTTAACTAGCCTGATTTACAGACAGACAGAAATGGCCAGGGTGTGTGAGATTATTTATAACTTGCTTATGATGCAGCTCCCAAATTTCAGTTTCAAATGCTTTCCTGTCATTTTTTTTACACTTTAAGGACAATTTTACAACTGTGCCTGTTCAGGTAGGTTTTGAGGTTAGACTTTAATTTATTAGAGTTGGTTTCTTGCCTCAAAGTTATTGGGAGAGAATTCCAAAGCGAAGGCGCTACCACTGAAAAAATTGTTTTGCGGGTTGTGTCATAGAAGAACTGTCTAACAGAGGTAATTGTAAGAAGATATTGTTGTGATGATCTAAGCGTTCTTGAGGTTACATATGGAATCAAATGTTTATCCATAAACGCAGAAGAATGGTTGGTTTGCACTTTGAATGCGAGAAATAGGATTTTGAATGTAATTCTATGGGAAATGGATCTGCAAATCCCACCCCATCCCTATATACCTACTGCCAATGTGCTAAGAAGTCTGATCAATAGAATAATTAGTCAATGGTTCCCAAATTTTCTTAAAATTGTGAAGATTCCCTTGTTGTAGCGCTAACACTTTTTCCATTTTTTATATATGACAGACAGAGTTCCACCAGAATGTATAATTTAATTTGGTATAATCCTTCCAATTTTGAGTAATTTGTTGCATGGCGACCCCTGTCGTGAAGTTCTATGCGGTTTACAATGATTAGAAAGATGCTACAAATTGAGCGGAACATACATAGTTAGAGATTAGTGGCTAACAGTTTAAGGGATCAGTTGTTATGGGAGAGATTCGTTACCTAGGTACTTCAAGAACAGGTATGTTTTTAGGTGTTTCCTAAATTCATCATAGTTATTTGCGTGTATAATTAGTTTTTCCAGGTCTTTGCCCCATAAGGCTGCTTGATAAAATAGAAGATGTTGAAGGTGTCTTTTAAATTTACATCCTCTTTAGGCATGGTGTGGTGGCCATATTAGACCATTTTGCAAGGTAATCTGTAGAAATAAAACAAAAAACAAAGGAAATAAGGTAATACCTTTCTTATTAGATGAACTCAATGCATTTTATGATGAGCTTTCAAAGGTAACCCTTCTTCAGATCAGAAATAAGCAAATATCATTATATATAAGGAAAACATGAAAGCATTTCAGGGATAATTTCCTAGGAAGAGGGAGGAGTGGGTGGTTGAGCTAGTATTCTGTAATAGAATCTGAGATCCCAAATGCTGTTATAGAGTAGGTGCTCCCTGTGCAATGTCGTGGTGCTCAGTTGTAGAATTGCCCCTTTTATTTTTTTTACTTATTTATTTAAGCATTTATACACCACTTATAGTCTAAGTGGTTTACATTCAGGTACTCAAGCATTTTTCCCTATCACACTTTATCTAATGTACCTGGGGCTTGCCCAGGGTCACAAGGAGCAGTGTGGGATTTGAACCCACAACCTCAGGGTGCTGAGGCTGTGGCTCTAACCACTGCACCACACACTGGTTTTCAGCTAGCAGTGTCGGAGCACATTTAATTAGGCTGGCTATCCAGTCTGAAGTTAAGTGGACAATGTTGTCTGGTTCTCTTTAGGCCTGAATTACCTGAACAAGCTTAACTGGTCAGCACAGAATATTGGTGCTAATCAGCCAAAATGAACTGTGCTCCCATTTTTTGGGCTGGATAAATTTTGCCCATGCCACAAAATGTATCCATTGAACAGGAAGTAATTATGGTTATTTGGAATGTGCAGGCAACTCCAGAAGTTAGCAGGGTTCTCGTGTGACTTTACCAAATCACTATGTAAGAGACGGAGCTTCCAGAACTTTGCCAGAAACCCCCAAACTCTGTCAAGTTCACAATAGTTTATAAAGCTGAGGAGTGTCTTCATTTTCATTCCCTACCATTTTCTGCAGGCTGGACAGATGACCCAAGCAGGTGTACTGGAGCACCTCAAGATAGAGAATGTCTCACTTTCTCATCAGCTGACAGAAACACAGCACCGCTCCATGAAGGAGAAAGAGCGCATTGCAACACAACTCCAGAGCATTGAGGTAAAGCATCTGTGGCCTACTGGGATTCTTCTGTGTTAAAGAGCTGAATGAGGAGTCAGCATAATAGAAAAAGTCTGCTTACAGCACCATTTCACTTTTGTTCTATATACTAGAGGAGAGGTGCTTTTCGAGGCAAAATTTGAGTTTATTAGGACTAAACCTTATTTATAGTAGAGTTGGGTATAAAGAAGAGGTGCTGAATTGGTGCTATAGCAGCACAATTATTATCTTTTAATAAGAAGAGTGCCTATTGTACCCAGCACTGTGCAAAATTCTGTGGAACCCCCTGTCTTTCAGTGATGGATAAAAATGTTATTTGACAAGCGAGGATAAGAACTGGGCAGCAGACATCAGGGAGTTAACACAGATAACCCTTTAGTACTGAGTGTCAGTCTCATAAGGCTGATCCTTGCTTTGAGAAAAGGGTATATGTTTAAATAAATATAATGTAATCCTTTCCCCAAAGTGGATTACAAAATTAACATAAAATACGAAGAGTGGAGGGAACAATAACGATTCATAAAAACTACTACTCTCCACTTTAAAAAATCATGCAAAAGACATATGTCTTTTTGAAGTTTTAAGTGGAGAGTAGTAGTTTTTGTGAATTGTTACAAAATTAACATACATAATATGTTCAGCATATATATAAAGGGGTCCATATAGAGCCTGTGGCTAGTAAGCCACTTCCAGCCGCAGGCTGACCTCACCCTGGCTATTCAATCCCAGGGCAAGCGCAGCTTCTGGCATTGAATATTGGGTATGACTGCTGACCTGGTAGTTAACCGGGCACTGACTGATATTCAGACAGGTATAAAGTTATGACAGCTGTTTTGCTTCATTTCTCGACCATAGACAAACTAGCTGGTTTCAGCATAGGTGGTAAGAGGGGATATTCAGGGACACTATCTGTTTAAGCCCCGCACAAGTGATTTAATCAGCCAGGAACCTTTCTTGGCCATTTAAATTACTTTGAATATCAACCCCAAGGTTTATAGTGGATTTATCATTTAGCGCTAGCTACTCCCCTATTGATGAGTCCATTTCTAAATCATTAGCACTTTGTACCTTAGTAAAAATTTCTAACGTTCTCAGGTAATATCACTGATCAAATGCTCAGGGAATGGGAATAGGACCTGATTTACCGCCTTTCTGTGGTTTAAAGCAAAATGGTTTACATATTATATACAGGTAGTTATTTTGTACTTGGGGCAATGGAGAGTTAAGTGACTTGTCCAGAATCACAAGGAGCTGCAGTGGGTATCAAACCCAGTTCCCTAGGTTCTCATCTCAGTGCACTAACCATTAGGCGGCTCCTCCACTCGCCTGTTAATATTTTAACCCCTGTTGTACAATTTAAGTTTCAAGTTGATTTAAAATTTGATATCCCGCTTATCACATATCTAAGGGGCGTACAAAGATAAAATTGCAGAGAAATATAGGGTAGCAAGTACAAGACTCACAGACAGACATATGTTGTCATACATTTGGTTAAGAGGGGGAAATGCTATAATTGATAGGATAGAAAGACAAAAAGGGTAAATGCAATAGGGAAGGAATGATCAAGTGTGTTGAAAATTGACAAATGTTTACTGTATATAAAAAAAAGTTTTTAGATCAGATTTAAATCTATCTAAGGAGGATTCTTTGCGAAGGAATGATGGCAATTTAGGAAATTATAATAGTTATAATAATAAACTTTATTTTTATATAATAATAATAAACTTTATTTTTATATACCACCCAACCATAAGTTCTGGGTGGTTTACATAAAAGAAAAAACTGAACAAATTCAGTGATGCATGCAATAATAAAAAACCATTGCAGTTGTGGAATTGTGTTTGAATTATATGTTTAATTTGATTATTTTAACTTTATTGCATTGTACTTTGTAAGTAATTGTTTATACATTGTGGTATATCAAGTGAATAAAATGAAGTAGGGGGGGTGTAAGTTTGTAAGGAACTTGGTATATACAGTACTGGCATATACACAAACACATAAACACCTGCCTCAGAAAAGGCATCAGTGTCTATGTCTGCAGATAGACTGAATGGCCTCTGACCATTCAGTCTAACAAAAGACCTTTTACTGAAAATGCCACTAAATAACTCCTAAATGACCATTACTTGAGATTAACAAAGAACTTTTTGCATAGTTCTGGCGAGTATCCTACAAAGCCCTGGACTTTCAAAAGATGTGATAAGGACAGGTGCTTAAGGAATTCAGAATGACTCCCTCCAACTACCAGAGCCATTGTTTTAAGCAGATACCAAATTGTGACAGAGAAAGATACTAGAAGTTATTCAGTCTATAAAGACAGGCAGCAGCACCTTGATTTCCCTCTTCTTTCTCTCTCTCCCCCTCCTTTAGCTATTCACACCATTCATTCAGGCAGGGCACAGGCTCTCTGCTCTGCTGTCATTCATCCAGGCAGGACATAGACATACACAGAAGCAGCTGTAATTCTAATTTATAATGTAAAAGCCTATTCCTGTAAAGTATATGTACAACCTGGCTCTTGTATCATCATCTTGCTTCCCACTGCCTTTGAAGACTGAACCTGGGACCCAAAATAGAATAGGCAATATAGAAACACAAAATATTACATTTGGGGGCTCGAACACAAAAGATTACAATACACACATGTAAAATAAACAGATACTTTTTTTCACAGCAGCCAAAATACTATTGGTTAGGTATTGGCAAATAGAAACATAGAAATAGACGGCAGATAAGGGCCCACGGCCCATCTAGTCTGCCCACCTTAATGTCCCTCCCCTACCTTTGCCCTGTGAATAGATCCCATGTGCCGATCCCATTTGGCCTTAAAATCAGGCACGCTGCTGGCCTCAATCACCTGTAGTGGAAGACTATTCCAGCGATCAACCACTCTTTCAGTGAAAAAGAATTTCCTGGTGTCACCTCGTAGTTTCCCACCCCTGATTTTCAACGGATGCCCTCTTGTTGTCGTGGGACCCTTGAAAAAGAAGATATCTTCCTCCGCCTCGATGCGGCCCGTAAGATACTTGAACGTCTCGATCATGTCCCCCCTCTCTCTGCGCTCCTCGAGCGAGTATAGCTGTAATTTGTCAAGCCGTTTTTCGTATGGTAGATCCTTGAGTCCCGAGACCATCCGGGTGGCCATTCTTTGCACCGACTCCAGTCTCAGCACATCCTTGCGATAATGCGGCCTCCAGAATTGCACACAGTATTCCAGGTGGGGCCTCACCATGGATCTATACAATGGCATAATGACTTCCGCCTTACGACTGACGAAACCCCTTCGTATGCAGCCCATGATTTGTCTTGCCTTGGACGAAGCCTGCTCCACTTGATTGGCAGACTTCATGTCCTCACTGACGATTACCCCCAAGTCTCGTTCTGCTACCGTTTTTGCTAGGATCTCGCCATTAAGGGTATAAGACTTGCATGGATTCTGGCTGCCCAGGTGCATAACTTTGCATTTTTTGGCATTGAAGTTGAGTTGCCATGTCCTAGACCATCGCTCCAGTAGGAGTAGGTCGTGCATCATGTTGTCGGGCACTGAATCTTCGTCTGTTGTGCATTTGCCCACTACATTACTCAGTTTGGCGTCATCGGCGAATAATGTTATTTTACCTCGAAGCCCTTCTGCCAAGTCTCTTATAAAGATGTTGAATAGGATTGGGCCCAAGACTGAGCCCTGTGGTACTCCACTAATCACCTCCGTCATTTCGGAGGGGGTGCCGTTCACCACCACCCTTTGGAGCCTACCTCCAAGCCAGCTCCCAACCCATTTCGTCAATGTGTTACCTAATCCTATAGAACTCATCTTGCTCAGTAACCTGCGGTGTGGTACGCTATCGAATGCTTTGCTAAAGTCCAGGTACACGATGTCCAGGGACTCCCCAATATCCAGCTTCCCCGTTACCCAGTCAAAGAAGCTGATCAGGTTGGATTGGCAGGATCTCCCCTTAGTAAATCCATGTTGTCGGGGATCCCGTAGATTCTCCTCATCCAGGATCTTATCTAATTGGTGTTTGATTAGAGTTTCCATTAGTTTGCTCACTATCGATGTTAGACTCACTGGTCTGTAGTTTGCTGTCTCCATCTTTGAGCCTTTCTTGTGGAGTGGAATGACGTTAGCCGTCCTCCAGTCCAACGGGACGCTGCCTGTACTAAGGGAGAGGTTGAAGAGCGCGGACAGTGGCTCCGCCAAGACATCACTCAGCTCCCTAAGCACCCTGGGGTGCAGGTTGTCCAGCCCCATTGCTTTGTTAACCTTGAGCTTTGACAGCTCACCGTAGACACTGCTGGGCATAAACTCAAAGTTACTAAACGGGTCAACTGAGCCAACCCTTGTCTGTAGCTGAGGGCCAAGCCCTGGCGCTTCTCGGGTGAAGACTGAGCAGAAGTATTCATTTAATAGTTGGGCTTTTTCCGAATCCTTTTCCACATAGTCTCCGTCTGGTTTCCTAAGACGTACAATCCCGCCTGAGTTTTTTCTTCTATCACTGATATACCTGAAGAAGGATTTATCTCCCTTCTGGATGTTCTTTGCTAGAGACTCCTCCATGAGGAATTTAGCCTCCCTGACTGCTGTTTTGACGGCTTTTGATTTGGCCAGGTAGTCTGCTCTAGAGTCCTGCTTCCCTGATTGTTTGTAAGAGATGAATGCTTTTTTCTTCTCCTTGATCAGGTCTGAGATCTCCGCAGTAAACCACTGTGGCTTATTGTTCCTTCGCTGTTTACTTACTGATTTTACATAGCGGTTTGTTGCTTCTTGTATGGTTGCTTTCAAAGTCGACCACATGTCTTCCACGTTATCGGTTTCTTCTTGGCTTTGTAGCGCCTGGTGAACGAAGTCTCCCATTTCTTTGAAATTTGTGTCCTTGAATTTGAGGACTTTGGTTAGTGTAGTAGATTTAGTGAAACCTTTCCTGATATTGAACCATACCATGTTGTGGTCACTGGAGGCCAATGTGTCGCCCACCGAGACCTCTGTGACACTTTCTCCATTGGTAAGTATCAGGTCCAGTATTGCCTGATCCCTTGTCGGTTCCAACACCAGATGCCTGAGGCTTGCTCCTTTCATAGAGTTTAATAGCCTCCTGCTGCTGCCGGAAGCAGAGGTAAGTGTAACCCAATCCACATCAGGCATGTTGAAGTCACCTAGCAATACTGTGTCCCCACGCAAGGTGATATTTTCTATATTTTCGATTATTTCCATATCCAGGTCATCCTGTTGTCTTGGGGGTCTGTAAATTACACCAAGATACAAGCATTTGTCCTTTCCTCTGGCCAAATTAACCCAAAGGGATTCCCCAGTATACTGGACATCTGAGATTCTCGTGACCTTAATGTCATCTTTAGTATATAATGCTACACCCCCTCCCTTCCTACCCTCTCTGTCCCGGCGAAGCAAGTTGTAACCCGGTATGACCATGTCCCACACATTACCACTTGAGAGAGTTTTTTTACAAACTTGACTTTATTGGTTTAATGTCTAATCTGACAGCACAAAGGAATGGACACTTATATAGTTTGACAAAGTTTGGGACTCTTATACAGAGTGGAGAATGCAATCAATAAATCCGCTGAGACACTCTAGTAAATGTTTTTTTCTGTTCCAAGGCAATATTTTCCTACTGTTATGAAAATAAGACCCCCTCAATTGTTTATGATGTTACCTACTGTTTTGGAAAGCACAATCTTTTGTGTAATGGTTTTAAATAATACAAATAAGGTTGAAAAAATAAATAGATGCTATATATTTATGTCTTGATAATGTAGATGTCCTATTATAACATTACCCTACACCTATTGTTTAAATTCCATGCAAGCAGCCCCTGTAGTGTAGAAAAGCCCAGGGAAGGAGGAGACTCACATAACCACTTCTACCTCTTCCATAAGTTCTTTGATGGATTCCTTCCCTTCTCCCCCCCACCCTGGCTGCAGGGGCCTGTTCTAATATTTCTTAATCTGAATTTCTTCTACAGCTGCCATATGTAAAAATTCTGGTAGCAAGTAACAGTAGTTGACCATAAGAATTCTTACTTTTTATAATTGTTCCATACACAAAGTGGAATTATTTTAAGTAATTTTTAAAAAATCATATATCTGTTCTTGAGCAGGTTGATATGCTAGACCAAGAGGCTGCTTTCCTCCAGATTCAGCAAGCCAAGATCATGGTAGAAGAGGACCTGCAGAGAAAGCTGGAGGAGTTTGAGGATGAGAAAGAACAACTACAGAAAATGGCCAGTTCTGCTGCCACGCTGGAGCATGAACTAGAACAGGTAGGGACAAGAGCACTTTCAGACAAGGAGCTGAGGAACACTGCTACTAGCCTTCCCTTGCTTTTCAGGTCCCGGACAGCTCTAGTGAGTGCTGTGGGTTCTTGATGCAGTCATATTTAGAGCTGTAAGTTACTGAACACTTGCTGGAGATTACTTGTACTGTGATAACATATTTAGACTCAAGCTATGATGTTAGATTGTAGAGAGCAGGTGGAATCAATATATCAGTGTATATGTTGTTATAATACTGCATTTTTATTAAAGAAGTATCACAAGATCTTGTGTACTCATTTGTGTTATTTCAAAGGGATCTCTGAGTAATTGACCTTTAAAAATTCTGCAAACTTTTGCAAGGGAAGAGAAGAAAGGAGGGGGTCAGGCCCAGAAAAATAAGCATGGGAATTTCATTTTGAAATGCTCTCACCTGCTTTTCATGGATTTGACCTTGTAGGTTGCAAAGACACTGGTGGCATTGCAGGTTGCTGGATTTTCAAAAGGAAACTCCTCTTGCCAGCATGTGCTGAAAATTGCTCTCCATATATTGTTAATGCTATTGGTCAGGAAAGGTGCTACACTTTTTCTAGAAAGCTAGGAATCTTCAGAGAGTATGATATTTTTTGCATCAACCAAAACAAATAATTAGTTGCTGTTGTATGCTAGCTTCTGGAACCTTGTAACGCCCTTCTTCATGCATGTTCTGTATGCCATTGCGAAATCTAG
The DNA here is from genome assembly GCF_902459505.1 of Geotrypetes seraphini. NCBI lineage: Eukaryota > Metazoa > Chordata > Amphibia > Gymnophiona > Dermophiidae > Geotrypetes > Geotrypetes seraphini. The sequence continues at coordinate 138,869,271 of NC_047091.1, read as the reverse complement.
ATGATGAGATGTACTACTAAAACCAGTCAGAATGAGGCAAATTGCATGGTCGAGTCCAATTTTATATGTATTCATTTATTTTCCTTCAGACAAAAGTTATTTTGCACCAGCGTGATCTACAGTTGGAAGTCTTGCAGCAGGAACAACTGGATCTCTTGAAGCAACTCACAATGACCCAGGAGACTCTACATACCAAAGGGCAGTCGCTGAGTGAGCTGCAGACGCGATATGATGAGTTATCAGCTAGGCTGGAGGAGCTGCAGAGTGAAGCGACCTCCAAAGATGACTCCATCCAGTTCCTGCAGAATGAGAAGATTGTGCTAGAGGTGGCACTGCAAGCTGCCAAGATGGAGAAGGAAGGCTTAGATGTGGGAACGAAACGCTTGGAAGAAAATACTGAGGCAGCATCAGAAATTCTGGAGGCTCTGCGGCAAGAAGTCGCTGTTAAGGCCAGCCAGGTAGTCCATGCTGAAGTACCCTGTTTAATTAAAATGTCTTGTCTCAATAGGAAGGCAGAAGCACCTTACTCGAGTTCAGGTAATAGGACAAGTTAGGAGAGCAGGCATCTGATTTTATGAAAGGCTGAGTTCGCTTGCTTGGACTCAATTTACAGAGATGCCATAGGTTGGCACTCTAACATCAAAGGTATATTTTGTCTCCTAATGCTAATAGTATAAAAATTATTTGTAATGTTTTTTATTTTTTATTTTTTTTAAATTCTTTATTCATTTTATAACTTACATCAAGTGTACAGTAAATATCAAACAATTATAATACAACATCACTTGAAAAATCTTCAATATCATACACTAATAAGATTTAACCCCCACCCCCTCCCAAATTCATATATAACTAATATATACCACCTGAAAATAATATCCACATGTGTATTAAAATTGGGAAAAGTGTAACTTATTCATTACTATAATTTAATAATGGTCCCCACACATCCTTAAATTTATTATAATAACCTTTTTGAACTGCCAACACTCTTTCCATTTTATACACATGACAAATTATTTGTAATGTTTATAACAGGTGGCAACCTTGCAACAGGAAAATGCTGCTCTGAAGAAGCAGACCCAGAAAGTAAAGGAACAGTTTTTACAGCAAAAGGTAAGTGCTTAAAGCAAACAAAAAGCTAATGTCAGAGTAATGGCTGACAGATTAGGGCTTTGCTGGGTTTTGTCAAGACTTAGGGCTCCTTTTACAAAGCCGCGCTAGTGGTTTTATCGTACGCACCGGATTAGCGCGCGCTAGCCAGAAATCGACCGCCTGCTCAAAAGGAGGCGGTATCGGCTAGCGCGTGTGGCAATTTAGCGCACCCTATTCCGCGCGTTAAGGCCCTAGTGCGGCTTTGTAAAAGGAGCCCTTAGCCTGTTAACACACATCCAGAGTAAGAGAAAATGGGTAAGAGTAAGGCATTTAATATACCACTTTTCTGTGATGCAGTCAAAGTGGTTTATATACAGATATTTTCACTGACCCTAGTTGGCTCACAATTTACATTACATTACATTAGTGATTTCTATTCCGCTTGTGCCTTGCGGTTCTAAGCGGATTACAAGTTAGAAGACTGGACATTTCCAGTAGCATTGCAGTACATGTAATCAAGAATGCGTTAAGTTACAATTGTTATTCTGGACTTTTCCAGGAGAAATTGGTAGCAGATAGTAGATAGTGATAGGTTGTTTAGACGAATAGAGATAATATTGTCCGGATTCTGTTGTTTAGACGAATAGAGATAATACTGTCCGGATTCAAGGTGTTGCTGGTGGTGGTGTTAGGGTAGTCATGAGAGCATTTTCTAATACTTTTGTGAGGTTATGATGATGGGAAGTGTTTTTTGAAGAGATGAGTTTTGATTTCTTTTCGGAATACTTTAGTGTCTATTGATTTGGTCAGTAGATTGGTGATGGTAGTATCGATCTTTGCTGCCTGTGTCGCTAAAAGGCTGTCATATAGTTTCTTTCGTCGTGTTCCTTTGAGAGGGGGGTGAGTGAATAGGCTCTGAGTTCTCCTTAATCTGTGTGAGAGGTTACGGTGTAGTCTGTTGTTTAGGTAGCTGGGTGCTGTTCCATGTATTACTTTGTATAGTAGACAGTAGAATTTGAACTGGGATCTTGCTAGGTATGCTTTGGTGTGAGTCTAGGTATGCTTTGGTGATGTGGTCATATTTGCCTAGTGAGTAGATGATTCTGAGGGCTGTGTTCTGAACTGTCTGTAATTGTTTTATCATGTAGTTTGGGCATGATAGGTATAGGCTGTTACAGTAATCTACAATACTCAGTACTAGGGATTGTACTAATATCTTGTATTGATCTTTGTTGAAGAATTTTCTTATTTTTCTTAGGTTACGTATTGTGAAGAATGCTCTTTGGATGATTTTGTGGATTTGAGACTGCATTGTGCAGTTTCTGTCTAGTAGAATTCCCAGGATCTTGAGTGTGCTTTGCATTGGGTACTTGATTGTATTTACTTCTAGTTCTGTGAGAGATGGTTTTTTTTCCCTTTCCAGTAGTAGGAATTTAGTTTTTTCCGAGTTCAGTTTTAGTTTATGACTTGACATCCATTTTTCTACCGTTTCCATTATCATTTTCAGGTGGTTTGTGGATAAGGGGTCTTGAATATTAAAGGGGAGGAGGATAGTTATATCATCTGCGTAGCTGAATGATACTGTGTTTAGGGCGTCTAGGGTTATGCCTAGGGATGCTATGAAGAGGTTAAATAATATGGGTGACAATGGTGATCCTTGTGGTACTCCACATGGGTTTGACCATGGGTCGGATATGTGCTCTTTTGATTTGACTTTGTATGTTCGCGTTTTGAGGAAGCTTTGGAACCATTTGTGAACATTACCTGAGATTCCTATTGCGTCTAATATCTGGAGTAGTGTGTGATGGTCAACTAGGTTGAATGCCGCAGAAAGATCGAGTTGAATGAGAAGCAGCTTGTTTCCTTTGCTGAGGTGTTGTCGGGCAATGTCTAATAGTGATACCAGTAGAGTTTCTGTGCTATGGTTGGATCTGAATCCAGATTGTGATGGATGTAGTATGTGATGGTCTTCAAGGTAGTTGGAGAGGTGTTGTGCGACAAGGCCTTCTGTTATTTTAATGTATAGTGGGATTGAAGCGATTGGTCTATAGTTTGCAGGATTATCTATAGGACCTTTGGGATCTTTTAGGATAGGTGTAATTATGATTTCTCCTAATTCCGGTGGGAAATGACCTTCACTTAGTGTTGTTTGAAGCCATAGTGTGAGGCTAGCTTTAAATTTGGTGGAAGCTGTTGCTAGTAAGTATGAGGGACAGTTGTTCAAGTTGTGGGTCTTTTTTTTTTTTTGTTTATTTGGACTTGAGCAGTGGTGGTTTAAATAAAGTGCGAATTGAACCCAGATTAAAGGCCACTGCACTAATCATTCGACTACTCCTTCACTCTAACACATATCATTGTGTCACAACCACCAAGGTGCACTTGTATTGCTCATGAGACACTATTGATATTTGTTTATACTGTGTGCTAGCAGTGCAGAATGTGTTTTACCTCGTTTTACTGCGAGTTGAGAACTGACAGTATTTCATGTTTTTCAAAGAGATCTTACGCAAAGGTTTTGGTTCTCTTTAACGTTTTTATTTGAAAGTTTTAGACCCCTTCTAAAAAATTTGTGGCCATATTGCCTGCCATAGGTAACATTTACTGAGAATGGCTAGAACCTTCCCCTGATCACTGTCTTCCTGAGTGAATAATAATTTTTGAACCTGATATTTTTCAGTAGATGTTATTTTATGCTAGGTTCTGAAACCGACTGTCTTGTATTTTCTTTGTTCCGTAGGGTGTTCATTTTGCTAGCATACCTTGGAGAATTACTGATAATTCTATTGTCTACTAGGTAATGGTAGAAGCATATCGGAGGGATGCCAGCTCCAAGGATCAACTGATCAGTGAGCTGAAGACCACAAAGAAGAAACTGGACTCTGAGGTGAAAGAGTCTAAACGGGAGATGGTAATTCTTCAGAGTGAAAAGAAGTCAGTGGAGGTGGAACATGTACGGCTCCAGAAAGAAGTGTCCCAGGTTCAGCAGCAGATGGACGAGCTAGAATCCCATCTTCAGCTGGCACTGAAGGAGCGGGATGAAATGGAGGCCCAGCTGCAGGTTTGCTTCAATAAAGTCTGATGCTATGTCATCACCAGTACAGTATAAATATTTCTGTGTGTGGGTGCATATGCACAAATGTTTAACACTAAAGGTGTCCTGGTAACCATCCTAAGCATAATGCACATTGAACACCACAACCAGTCTGGCTGAATAGTAAGCACTTAAATACAGTAAATTGTTTATGAACACCAGCAAGTGAGGGAAGTATGTGTGTGAAAGTGAATATCAAAGCAACTTTGTTTGTCGCTGGAAAACGTTGTAAGATAGTGCTGAGTGGACTTGAAGGTATTCATCTGGGAAGAGGGGACTTTGGGCTAGATGCACAAAAGTCTCCGATTGTCTAACAATCTTTGCTAAACCGGTGCGAGCTGTTTAGCAATTGATTGTTTCTGCCAGTGCCAGCCTGCTGCACAAATCAGCTAAGCACGTGGTTTTCCCTACAATCGCTCATTCTCCAATTCCGGCATGCAAATGAGGGCATTCATATTAAAATGAGCGTTCCGACTGATGCCCTAACTTTGCATGCCAGAATCGGATCGGAAAACCCAACTCTGAAAAGCCGACAGGTAGACCTATCGGTAACTGTGTTACTGACAGCTCTGCATGGTTTTTTTCCCCATTTTTTTTCCTATGGGCACAAATGATGTTTAAAAAAAAAAAAAAATTGGCCTAGCCTGTCATGCCCCTCCCCCACCCCACAACCCTGATACCATAAGAGACAGGAGGGATGCCCACTCCCTCCTGCCTCAGTGAACCTCCTCCCACCTCCCCCCGCATTACCTACCGTACTGCCAGGCCCCCTCCCCCATGACCCCAGTACTAAAAGAAGCAGGAGGGATGCCCACTTCCTCCTGCCACTGGATGCCCCTCCCCCCGGAACCATCCTCTCCCCTTCCCAAAACAAAAAAATATCGGCAGAAGGGATGGCCCGCTCCCTCCTGCCACTGGATGCTCCCCCTGCCCCCCCCCAAACTTCCCCCGTACCTGTTCACAAGTTTAGAGCAGGAGGGATGCTCGGTATCTCATGCTCAGAGGCCCACCACTCCAAAATGGCAAGCCTTCTCCTTCCCAGTGCATCATGTGATGCACAGGGAGGGGCCTAAGACCCTGATTGGCTCAGGCACCTAAGGCCCGGGATACAGAGGGAGGAGCCTTAAGCATTTAAGCCAGTCAGAGCCTAAGACCCCTCCCCATGCATCTCATGATGCACCAGGAAGGGGAAGGCCTGCCATTTTGTAGTGGCGGGCCTCAAAGCAAGAGGGACTGAGCATCCCTCCTGCTCTCAACTTCCAAACAGGTACAGGGGGGAGTGTGGGGGGAACCTCGGTGCAAATAATTTATTTGGAGATTTGTTGAAACATCAGTCGCTGTTCCAAAGTCAGCCAACAGCAATTCACATGGTCTTAACAACTGTGTTTTGTGCATCTAGCCCTTTGTTCTTTGGCTATGTGCCAAACTGTTTTAAAAATTCATTTATTTTGAGGTTAAAACAAAATGTAAGTGTCCTACTTGCAGTGAAATTATCTGTTATTGGGTGACTTTTGCCAGGGTAAGATGTTTTTGGCATTATCCCAAAGCCTTAACTGTAGGCTTAGAGACCACTCATGCAATAATAAAGTTTTGCTTGTTGTCCAAGAGGTAACTTCTTGGGCTTTGGTGCTTAATGAAAAAATATAAAATGATTGATTAAGGAGTTCAAGGCAGTTACAAAGCACACTAACCTTAAATCTAGCTGCTTGAAGGGAGCCAACTCAATTCTGAAGTCGAGATATTTTTTCTCTGCTTCATAGAGTTGCAGCTCTGCAGCTTGTGTAAATGCTAGTGTAAATATATCCCATCAGTTGAATATAATTTTTGTCTATCTTTCTCTCCTTCTTAAGTCTTTGCAGTTTGACAAAGATCAGTTGGTCTTCCTTACTCAGGATAACAGCACCTTAAGACAGCAGGTGGAGCAATTACAAGAGGCGGCAAAAAAGTAAGTGTGTACTAATATCAGAACTGCAATGATTTCTCGTGCGCAATTGACCTGTCACCAGGTGATCCTGCTTAGATTTTGTCCAGTTTGTCACTGTATCATGCTACCATCATCTTCCTTGACTGTTGGATTCTGGGAACCCTGTCAGCTTCCTGCCTTTGCTAGTGTCACACGTTTTTAAAAAGAAAAAAAAAAAAGTAAGACTTCTTTTCCAGGTTAGGGTCAGTTGTGGGCAGGCCAGAAAAAAGAGCTTTGTATTAGAGAATGACAGGACAATTTTGTCCCCGTCCCCACAAGAACTCAATTTCCCTGTCCCATCCCCACAAGTTTTGTCATTGTTCCTGTCCCTGCCCCAGTCCTGTAAGCTCTGTCTTAACCGCACAAACCTTGAACACTTATGATTTTAAAGTGTTTGAGGTTTGTGCAGATGAGGACAGAGCTTGTAGGAATGTGGCAGAGACAGGAAAAAGAACTTGCCGGGATGGAAAAATGAGTTCCCGCTGGGACAGGGAAAAATTTGTCCCTATGTCATTCTCTACTTTGTATTTGCAGTTTGGGGAGCTCTCCTTATTTATTAAGAGTTATGCATTGTCACTATGAAATGACAGTACAGTTATACTGCATCAACTCTAGTTAGATGTTAAACCTGCTCCTTAGAATTGCATTTTTTATAGAGCCATTGGGGAACAGAAGCAGAGAATGAAACGTCTAGGTTCAGACTTGACCAGTGCCCAGAAGGAGATGAAAGCCAAACACAGGTCATACGAGAATGCAGTTGGGATTCTGAGTCGCCGACTTCAGGAAGCTCTTACCGCCAAAGAATCTGCTGAAGCTGATCTGAGTAAGCTGAAAGCACAGGTCACAGATGGAGGCTATGACCAAGTCTTACATGTAAGTAGACATCGCTACATCATCTGAGAGCACATCATGAATCATGTAAACAAAATTGCTAGAAATTATATTTACTTCAGCTAATTTTGTCACTCACATAATTATAAAGAAAAAAATTTCATACCTTTTACATAATTAAAGACAAATTTTCAGATTCAGAAGGTGTTACAGGAAATTATCCCAGAACAAGTAGGCAGCATATTCTCGCATGTGGGTGACGTCATCCAAGGAGCCCTGATGTGGACAGCCTCTCAAGCAGACTTGCTTGTAAAACTTTAAAAAGTTTGCGACTCCTGCACCGCACATGCGCGAGTGCCTTTCAGCCCAACATAAGGCGCGCGTCTCCTCAGCATCTTCTCAGTTTACCGCGGAGCTGACAAGCCACTCGTTTCGTTGCTCTGTGCTAGACTTCTACTCGTGCCTTCTCTCACCACGGCTTGTGTATTTTCTTTATAGGGTAGCTGTGTTTATTTGCGCATTTCATTTTTACAAAAAAAAAAAAATTTTGTAGTCTCTTTCTTCATGTCACGGCGGGGCCTAGTCGCGCCTTCAGCCAGTGGGCTTCGATTTTGCCGCACCCGTGTTTCGTTCCAGTCCCGGCCAGTCACAGGGTTATGAAGTGTAGCCTGACCACGTTTGGAGTCGGGCGCCTGCCGTGCATCCCATTTCTACCTCGACCTTGACTCCAGCAGTTTTCTCCGGGGTCAAAATCTTCGACCTCGATGAAACCTTCCTCGATGGGGAAGTCTGTCTTCGGGGAGCTCAGCTAACTCTTCCCCTGGGGCACCGTTATCCTTGGTGTCTCCATCAGGTACGATTGCTAAGCTAACCCTTACGGACATACCACCTCTAGAACCTGTGGGTCTGAGGATCTCTAGGACACATGTCTCGAAATAGAGGCAACACTTCCTCGAGGTCGTCTTCCTCACACCAATTGTACCAGCTCCAGTGGTCTTAGTGCCGACTTTGCAGAGTATATTGGAACTTATTCTGCATCAGGAATTTGGTAACATGCTTGCCAAATTAACTTCTGCCTCGACCCTGCTTCCTGCAGGCCAGCCTGAGCACGCAGTAGTAATACAAGGAGTCGAGTCCTTGAGAGTTCCTCGAGAAAAACCAACACACTCTATACAAGGAGTTGAGTCCTTAAGAGTGCCTCCAGAAATGACAATGCACTCTGTACAAGGAATCGAGTCCTTCAGAGTGCTTCAAGATCAATCTACACACTATGCAAGGAGCTGAGTCTTTGCGAGTGTCTTGAGATACTTCTGCACAAGGAACTGAGTCCTTATCATAGAAACATAGTGTCTGTACGTCAGTGTCTGTACTTCGATCTCCAACTTTCAACCCTACCTCTATACATAAGGCATTGTCGCCTTCGAGGCACAGGGCGAGGACTCCTCGACATTCCTCATTGAAGCTGCATTCAAGATCACTATCTCGTTCTCCGAGGCACAGTTCATCTCCACACCATCTGTCGAGGTATTCATCGAGACCCAGGTCCTCTTCTCAAGACAGACCTTGTTTCTTGAGGCATAGACAATTCTTGAGACGGCCACCTTCCTTCTTGAGGAAATCTACGGCAGAACCATTTTCGTCAGCTGAGACCTTCTCCTGTGTTTTTTTCATCACCGGCTGGTTCTTTTTTCCCAATGGATTCAGAACTCAGGCATCAATATTCCACAGAGGCTTCACCCTCTTTCTCTGCCATGAGACGTACTTCGAGGGGTTCCCGGTTGCCTTCGACTCAACGGGATCTCCCCTCTTCTGCTTCGGTGTCCTTTACTCAGTTTTTATACAAACGAGTAAAGATCTTAACATCACTTTGCAGTCTGATTCAACATACTCTAAGGAGTATTTGGAAGAACTGGGTATACCTCATCTTCCTACGGATTCATTAAAATTACCCATGAATGGCATTCTCACTCAGACTTTCAAAAGAAATCTTGCTGCACCATCTTCCATTTCCTGCTGTGCCAGTGAAACTGGAATCTCGATATCAAATGGTTCACTGTACGGGATTTGAAAAGTCTCAACTAGCCCATCAATCTTTTCTTGTTAGGTGTTCCTTGAAAACAACCAATCTGGCCAAGGTCTATGCCACAGTCCCATCTATCTGAGAGGGAAGGGCCATGGATAAATTTGGCCGACGCCTGTATCAAAATTCTATGATGACAAATAGAATTTTAATTTACAACTTTGTCTTTACATCTTATCTCAAATATTGGGTCAATGCTATGCCCACTTTTTTCAAGTATCTTCCAGAGTATTGCCTGACAGAGTTCCAGCATATGTATTCCACTCTGGGACAACTTCGCATACATATGGTCCAGGTTGCATATGATGCTTTTGAGATGTTCTCCAGGGCCACTGCTTTCTCGGTGGCGATGTGCTGTCTTGCCTGGCTCCACACCATAGATATTGACCCAAATCTACAAGATCGACTGGCCAACATCCCATGCCAAGGCAATGAGTTGTTTGATGACTCTATTGAGGCAATTACAAAGTGCTTGTCTGAGCATGAGAAGTCATTTGCCTCTATCATCAGGTCAAACCCGAACCCTTCCACAGATAAGGGTTATACACCTCTTTCATCTTCCCAAAAGGCCTTTCCCTTAAAATGCAGTACCTGTTTTAAGGCCGCCTCTTAAGAAACAGCAGCCTCAACAGCAGCAATGGCAGCAGCATAAACCTCAGACACCTAAGCTTTCTCAGTCTTTTTAACTAACTCACACAGAGAGCGTAACCTTGCTCGTTCTACCTCTCTCATCTCTTTTTTCCATAGCGAGCCGTCTCCATCATTTCTACCAAAGATGGGACCTCACTCTCATCTGGGAAGGCCTCTCTCTCCACTTCCTTATGATTACAAAAGAGTATCCTTTTAATCTTTCCAGACCACCCTTCTTCTTCATGAAGCTTAAGCTCCGCTTTGTCTCCATGTCATCGAGGAGATTCCTCTGGAACAGCAGAGCATGGGGTTTTACTCCCATTACTTCCTTGTCCCAAAGAAGACGGGGGATCTGCGACCTATCCTGGATCACTGAACTCTCAATAAACTCCTTGTCTGAGATTAATTTCAAATGCTGTCTATAGCATCATTGTATCCTCTTCTGGATCAAACTGATTGGTTATGCTCCCTGGATCTCAGAGGCTTACCCATTTCTATTTGTCCAGCCTCTTACAAGCTCCTCAGATTTCGGGTGGGAAATTATCATTTTCAGGACAGAGTGCTGTTTTTTGGCCTAAATCATCTTCCCGAGTTTTCACCAAGTGCCTGGTAGTAGTGGCAGCAGCTCTGCGCAGCCATGGTCTTCAGGTATTCCCATACTTGGACGTCTGGCTCATCAACAATTCAACATCTCAGGGGGTTCTTGTAGCGACCCAATGGATTATTTGGTTCTTCCAACAATTGGGATTTAAAATCAACTTTCCAGAATCCCAGCTCCAACCCTCTCAAAATCCTACAGTTCATTGGAGCTGTACTGGACACTGTGCACCTCAGAACATTCCTTCCTCAACAATGTCAGGATGCTCTCATTCAACTTTGTCACAAAGTGTCATCCCTCACTTCATTTTCAGCGAGACACATGATGGTTCTCCTAGGTCACATAGCCTCTACAGTTCACGTGATTCCTTTTACCAGACATCATCTCAGAATTCCTCAGTGGACCCTGGCATCTCAGTGGGTGCATGCTTTCGACCCACTCTTCCAGCACATTACAGTGACTCCTTCATTGAGACAGTCTCTCCACTGGTGGATGCTCTCTTCCAATCTCTCCAGAGGTTTAATGTTTCAAACGCCCCCTCATCAGAAGATCCTCACGACAGATTCTTCAACCTACACTTGGGGGGCTCATCTCGATGGTCTCCATACTCAAGGCCACTGGTCCACCACAGATTGTCAGTGTCACATAAATCTGTTGGAACTCAGAGCAATCTTCAATGCTCTCAAAGGTTTTCAGCATCTTCTCCACGATCAAGTAGTCCTCATTCGGATAGACAATCCAAGTTGCCATGTACTGTGTCAACAAGCAGGAAGACACAGGATCTCTCCCTATCTGTTAGGAAGCTCAAAAGGTGTGGAATTGGGCAATCTTTCATAACACCTTTCTAAAAGCGGCCTATATTCAAGTAGAGAAATACTGTCTGGCGGACAAATTGAGTCGTCTTCTACAACCTCACGAATGAACACTCAATTCCTCGTCTCTCTATCACATTGTTTCTCAGTGGGGGACTCCTCAGATAGATCTCTTTGCATCTCCCCACAACAACAAACTGCCTCAGTTCTGCTCCAGGATATACTCTCCTTATTGCCTCGAGGCAGATGCTTTTCTTCCGGAATGGACGCATCAGTTTCTGTATGCATTACTTCATTTCCTCTCAAACTCAAACACGAACATGCCACCATGATTCTCATAGCTCCTCGGTGGCCCAGACAACCGTGGTTCTCCCTTCTACTTCAACTCAGCAGGGAGCCACTGCTTCTACCAGTGTTTCCCTCTCTGCTTACACAGAGTCAGAGGTCTCTACTTCATCCCAACCTGGAGTCTCTACACCTGATAGCTTGGTACCTCTCCCCTTAACTGCCACTCTACAGTCTTCTCAATCTGTCAAGGACATTTTAGAGGCTTCTAGCAAGCCTACCACCAGTCAATGTTACAACCAGAAATGGACTAGATTTTCTGCTTGGTGCTCCATTCATCACAAGGAGCCTCAATCCATCTTCTTATCTTCAGTTTGGATTACCTGTTGCATTTATCTCAATCAGGTCTCAAATCCACATCAATTCGAGTCCATCTCAGTGCAATTGCTGCTTTCCATCAGCCTATAGAAGGGAAACCCCTTTCTGCTCATCCTGTGGTTTCCAGATTTATGAAAGGACTTTTCAGTGTCAAGCCAAACCGCCTCCAGTGGTTTGGGATCTCAATGTTGTTCTTGCTCAATTGATGAAGCCTCCTTTTTGAACCAATGGCTTCGGCTCATCTGAACTATCTCACTTGGAAAGTGGTTTTTCTCATTGCTTTTACATCTGCTCACAGAGTCGGTGAGCTACAAGCTTTAGTAACGGACCCACCTTTCACAGTATTCCATCATGACACAGTGGTCCTCCATACTCATCCTAAATTCTTGCCTAAAGTGGTCTCAGAATTTCATCTCCATCAATCCAATGTACTTCTGGCGTTTTTCCCAAAGCCTCACTCTCATCCTGGAGAAACAGCTCTTCATACTCTGGACTGTAAGCGTGCTTTGCCTTTCTACTTGCAACGCACTCAACCACATAAATCTGCTCCTCAACTTTTTGTCTCCTTTGATCCAAACAAGTTGGGACATCCAATTTCCAAGCGCACCATCTCCAACTGGATGGCTGCTTTCATCTCTTTCTGCTATGCTCAGGCTGGACTGCATCTACAGGCTCGAGTCAGAGCCATGGCGGCATCAGTAGATCTGTTCCTATTGAGGAAATCTGCAAAGCTGCCACTTGGTCCTTGGTTCATACCTTCACCTCTCATTATTCTTTTTCCAGACGAGATGGCCATTTTGGCCAGGCAGTTTTACAAAATTTATTCTCCTAAATTGCCAACACTTCCACCATCCCATTCTGGTTAGCTTGGAGGTCACCCACATGTGAGCATATGCTGCCTGCTTGTCCTGGGATAAAACACAGTTTCTTACCATAATAGGTGTTATCCAGGGACAGCAGGCAGATAATTCTCACAACTCACCCGCCTCCCCTGGTAGGCTTCTTAGCTAGCTATCTGAACTGAGGAGACGCGTGCCCTACGTTGGGCGGGAAGGCATTCGCGCATGCACGATGCAAACTATCTAAAGTTACAAACTTTCTAAAGTTTTACAAGCAAGTCTGCTTGCGAGGCTGTCCACATCGGGGCTTCGTAGATGACGTCACCCACATGTGAGAATATCTGCCTGCTGTCCCTGGATAACACCTGTTATGGTAAGTAACTGTGTTTTATAAGTACAATGACTCCTCTTTAAGGATGCGACAGCTACTCTCAATAAACTTTGCTTAATATATGGCTAGTCTCCTAAAAAATTGCGTATTCCTTGCTAACTCACATATCTTTCTTCACAGGATAAGGTGCACAGTCTGGAGAGTGAGCTGCAAGTGGTTATCCACAGTAAGAAAATGCTGGAAAAAGAGTTGCAGGAAGTGATTTCTCTCACTAGTCAAGAGTTAGAAGAGAACAGAGAGAAAGTGCTGGAACTTGAGGATGAGGTATGTCTTGGTCTTCAGTCACCATATTCTGAAGGCTCAGCTTACTTCAGTCTTACAATATGTGCAGGTTATGCACTATTCACAAAGGTTGTGCTAATGGCAGGTGTCCATAGATTTATATTTCTAGCCAGGACAGAATGAAAATTGTGCTGTTACCAACACGCCTCTGTAGAAATTTTTCCAGACATTACTTAAATTCTGGTGGAAGAGTGATGATGTCTTGCCCTAGTACAGTACAGAAATTATTAATCTTTTCCTCTAGAATCATAGCAAGCTGTTCAGTATTTGTAGTAGGTGATAAGAGTTTCTGAATTTTAGCCATGTATCTTCTACTGCAGGGTAGATTATTGAATTGTGATGTAGGTAAAATAACTATTGTGTGATTCACTGTAGCTTCAGGAATCAAGAGGCTTCAGGAAGAAGATAAAACGTTTGGAAGAAATCAACAAGAAGCTGGCCCTTGAGCTAGAACATGAGCGAGGGAGACTCACCGGTCTGGGACAGACTAACTCTGCCTTGCGGGAGCACAACAACATCCTGGAGAGTGCCCTCGCAAAGAGGGAAGCGGACCTCGTGCAGCTGAATCTACAGGTACTTCTGCCCCAGAATAACCCTGCAGGAGCCCCAGAGTGTTGTAAGAAAACATTCAAGTGTGGTATGCAAGCTATAACAGATATCTGTCAGCATATTGTTTTGCAGTGAAAAGTAGGAGGGTAAGGAAAAAAATTGGTCTTACCTGCTAATTTTCTTTCCTTAAGTCCAATTAGGTTGATTCAGAACTGATGGGTCAGGTCATGTCCATCAATTAGTAGATGGAGACAGAGACCAATGAGCTGTAAGCTCTACACTATAAAAGATATCTTGCAGCTACAGACCATCAGTATTTTTGTAACAAAGGAATAAAGAAAACCTTCAGAGCAAAAGTGGGCCATGTCTACTTTTGCACATCCATCTGCTGTTTGACAGACATAATTTATCAGTTCAGGACTCAACTGGTAGGACAAAAAAGCAAAGCTTGCTGAAGTGTAAGGACAGGATGAAAGATGTTACTTGATGATGATCACAGTAGTGTTGAATGAAGGGTAAACCAGATATGAAGCAGACCCATCTCTGGATATAGTAACAGTAGTATTATGCATATAATTCTCTGGGTTTCATAAATATTCTGTTTCAGTTTGTGAATTTGATTTAAGTGTTGCCCTCCCAGTCCTATATCTTTATTCCTCCCAGGAGAGATTGTAATGTACATAGAGTATAAGACTTGGCTGCATGTGTATTCGGAGATGGATGTAGAAGAGATAAATGGACATCAGAGTGATTTTATAGTTATTTTCATAAATATGGGCTCTTACATGGTATTGATCGACATAGAAGTATGCCTGATGACATGATGGTGTGTACTTTGCCAGTAAGTGGTTACAAGGTAGAGCAGGTGTGGAGTTTATAATCTATACAAGTACTTGTAAGATATGCTAATCTAAGTGTATACAGGCAGTCCCCAGGTTAAGAATGAGTTACGTTTTTAAAACTGTTCTTAAGTCAGATTTGTATGTAACTCGGAATTGTAGATTTTAAGATTCTTGCTGCTTACTTCTGCTCCCATATGACAAAAGGGACAACTGTCCCTACCAGTTTTCCTTCTAAGGTACAGCATTCACAACCACACACTGTTCTTAATGTGGCCATGTATCATCCCTGAATCTGCTGCAGGAGAAGTGTAGGAATCTATGCCACTGGAAATACTGCTCAGTGAAATCATATGAAGCTGCAATCACATTCTTAAGTACAAGTCACACTTAAGTCAGGTGTCTGTAACTCAGGGACTACAGTAGTAAATAATCTACTGTGCCTGCAAGATAAGCTTGAATTCTGCAACTTAAAACCGGTAAAAACACATGGTAGCTTATGTGTCTTTATACTACTACTATGAGGCGTCTAAGTAAGCACCAACTTACCCTGTTAAACTAGGCACCTTGATAGAAATTAGCTTCCATATAAACCTAGAGTATACTGTCATAGCATCTGTGCAGACTTGTGTTTCAGCTGTAGTACAGATGGCTTCCACTACCAGCTGGAAGTGCACATCTAGTGCAGGTACATGTACAGATCAAGAGGTGTGTATTTTGCCTTTCTTTTCATTGTACACGGAAAGCAAGAAATATGTTTTGACTCATTCTTAGGGAACAATTTTTGAATATCTCAGTGTTTGCCATGTATGTGGACACCTTTAGCTCAGGCATGTAGCAGCCAGTTTTCAAAGAGAAAACACCTGTATTATTTTCCTTCGAAAAGAGTGAGCATTAGAAGCACTGCCTACCTTCCACTTATTTTAGTGACATAACGAGGACAAAATAGCACACACACTTCTGAAAATCAAATGTAGACAAACTCTCTTATTCCCTGAACCTGAGGATTCCCACAAGATGGCCTCTCTTTAAAGCTAGATGAAAGTGCTTGGACAGTGTGGCTTTGAAAATTCCCACACTTTTTTTTTCTTCTGCCTCCATTAGACATGAAATCTCATTTTGGAGAATTAATTCATCAACTTTGCACTGTGCTAGGTACAAGCAGTCTTAAAACGCAAAGAAGACGAGGATCAGCAGATGAAGCAACTTGTACAAACCTTACAAGTGGCCTTAGAGAAAGAGAAGGTGAATGTGAAGAACCTTAAAGATCAGGTGAGACCAGTTTCTGTGACACAGTTTTGCTCTTCTATTGGGAAACGGAACACGTACACTTAAAAGCATAATAGAAATAATACAGGCAATTTTCAGAATTAGATGCAGGTAGATGCAGAGTATTTTTTTGTATGGACTTTGTATGATTTCTCCAAAGTATTTGGATACCTTTCTCCTTAAAGTTACCCAGGGAGAAAGCACAGCAAAAACTTACACAAACTTTTTTGCGGATCATTTATCCCTGAAAGCTACATGCATAGTTTGGAAAATGCAGAGCTACATACAGTATATCTTGGATGTTGCCTGATCTAACCTGATCTCTTCTACATGTCTTCTTAATTCACATGCACATTTTTAATTGGATTCAAGTTGTTCAGCTTTCAGAAAGCCTGTTTCCTAGGTAAAAGGCTTTTGAATATACTGTGTTTCAAGAATTATTAGAGTTATTGAAATCTTTGTGCACATAGAGATGGGGTTGGTTTCTGGGGGGAAAATATAGATACATTAATAATACAAATAATGAACTATTTCTCTTGTCAAAATAAGGATGAAGATATTCACTTAGTTTTATATCATGGATTAGTGTTCTCCTTTTCCCAGGAGTCCCATGTCTGTATGTACTACTTTTGCACTGAGTTGAATGGTAGCATGTGCACCCTCTGACAGATTACAGAAAAGTTTGTCCCCTGGGCTTTTTTTAGGTCATTGCAGCCAAAGCAGAAGCAGCACATAACCGTCGCCATTACAAAGCTGCAGCTCTGGAACTGAGTGAGGTGAAGAAAGAGCTACAAGCCAAAGATGACCTTGTCAAAGCTTTGCAGGCAGAAGCTGACAAGCTGCAGTGAGTACAGAGAGTATGGTTGGAATGAATGTCATCAACACAAGCTTGAACAGCTAGAGCAACTTAGACCTGCTGCTGAGAGACGTTCAGTGCAGTTGCAGAGCTTAGAAGTCTGATTTCTAAAGTGGGTAGAGAAGGAGCCCTGTAACCCAGCTCAGATAGATAAGGTTACTTGCATGAGGTTGGAGCAGAGGGCTGGCATTAGGGCTGAGGTATCAGAAGAGAGTTACTGTATTTTTTGTTCCATAAGACGCACCTACCTGTAAAGGAGGAAAAACCAAGAAAAAAAATACTTAACCAAATGGTGTACCCTGTCCCCCCTCTGGTGGTCTAGTGCCAGGCCGGCACAGGGCAGATCTAGTGGCACAGGGCAGGCAGGCAGGCAGGCCTTTTAAGCTCACATCCCATTCTTCTGCTGACATTACTTATGACCCTGGGCAACTCACTTCATCCCCCACTACAAAATTAGATAGAATAAACACAGAAATTACACTTTAAAGGGATGAACTTACAGATCTTACATTAGCAGGAAGACTAATAAAGAAACTCACATTTCTGTATAAATCATGCCAGCTATAGAGACATTGAGAAGGCCCCAATCTAATACCACTTTCCTGGCTTCCGCTTCCTTCCTCATCTTTATAGTCTGGTCAATGAGTGACATGTTGGGGCTCTGCTCTCCCTTCAACATCTCTGGGGGATGCAATTTAAAAAACAAACAAACCAAAACCCCAATGAAATACTTATTCTTCAGCTGCCAACAAACTTTCTGTCTGCCTTCTCCAGCTCAAGTATCAATCCGAGCATTTTACTCCTTTTCAAAACCGTGCCCAGCCTCCCAAGTCAGGCGAACGAGGTATCAACGCAAGCTAAAGACAAGCATTCGTAACGCATCAAAAGCGCGACGCTCACCATGACCCTTCACCCCGCCTTCATCCCACGACTCCCATCCTGGGTTTCGGCACCAGTTTCCTCCTGTCAGGTTTCTTCTCCATCAAGTCTCATTGAATTGCGCCAGGGAAAGCCATGCCCACAGCATGATCCATCTCCCTCCTACCCTGGCCGGCCTTCCCCACTCGCTTTCCGCTGCGGAGCTGCTAAAACGATTGAAAAAACAAAACACACCCAAGATGTCCAGTGCTGTACAGCCTGTTTTGAACTCAGATTAGCCTCATCCTCATCATTACAGCGCTAGACCGCCGGAATTCAAAAAAGGTACCGGAGGGGTTGCTATATTCGCTTCATAAGATGCACCTGCATTTCCACCCACTTTTTTGGGTGGAAAAAGTGTGTCTTATAGAGCGAAAAATATGGTATTTGACAATTATGATTGCAGGATTGAAACTTGGAAGCCTGGAAATTTTCCTGACTTGTAGCTAAAGGGAACTGCAGGCTGCCGGGGGAAGGCGAGAGTTAGCTCCGCCCACCCCCTGCGCGTCACCAGCAGCGCGACTCGGCTCCCCTCGGCGCGCGGCGAAGGCGAGCGGCAAAGGCGCTCGCCTTAGCGAGAGCGCCTATGCGAAGACACCTTAAGTAAGCGCCAGGGAGCAAGGCCAACAAATTAGTAATCACAAATCGTAAGTTGTAAACTGTTATACACACACGGACGGTCGCTTGGAGCAGAAAGGAGGACAACAAATTGGCAGGAGGACGCACACAACATTCCGGTAAAAGAGGTTCACATATAAAGCACAGGCAGCTCGGAGGAGGCAACAGGTTATGAGCACCCACGGAAGCCATAAGATGAACTTTCCAGTCTTCTGCACCGGCTGCAGTATGTATGACTACCTCCCCTCAGGGACTACGGCATACATTTGCAGTAGGTGCAGGGAGCTGGAAAGCCTGAAACAGCAAGTCTGGTTGCTGGAGGGAACCGTGAAGGAACTTGAAGAACTTCTCAGTCATAAGGAGGAAAAGCACCAGAGGAGAGGTTGATTGTGGAGCCCAGTACCAGTGAAGTGATTGATGAATTGGAGAGATACATCGAAGATGCCCACCAACAGATTGTGGAAATCCCAGGGCTTGAGATCAGAAACCGAACAACCCAGGAGGATGGTGAAATTGATACAGAAAGAGGCACCAATCCAAACAGAAGAGATGATAGACCATCTGGGGATGAGCCACAGAAGAAGGAAGACAGGATTTACACCATGGATACTGACTTAAGACCCCCGAGGAACCTCCAACTAAAGAAGATTGGGATCATAGTTGGAGATTCCATCATAAGAAATGTGGACAGCCACATTGCGGGAGGAAGAGAGGATAGACTGGTTACCTGCCTGCCTGGTGCAAGAGTGAAGGATGTGGCCAGCAGGATCTCCAGGATCATAGACGGAGCAGGAGGAAAGGATACCGCCGTACTTATCCACATGGGAACTAATGATATTAGCGGACGGAAATACGATAGGGAAGTAATGAAGCACCAGCTCCGTTCACTCGGAAGGAAATTGAAGGTCAGAGATGTGAAGGTAGCTTTCTCGGAAATCCTCCCGGTGCCAAGAGCGGACGCAATGCGACAGGATGAACTGAGAGAGGTTAATGCCTGGATGAGGCGATGGTGTGAAGAAGAGGGTTTCGACTTCGTGCGAAACTGGGCAACATTCTGGGGAAGAAGCAGGTACTTTAGAAAGGACTGTCTACACCTCACCAAACAGGGAGCGAGAGTCCTAGCTGAGAACATGAAGAAGTTCATTGAGAAGGCTTTAAACTAAAGATCAGGGGAGAGCCGACAGTCGACAACCAGTCGATGGACCGGACACCAGGATATCATGAAGAGGAAACTTCAAACAACCACACAGATATAGGGGAAGAACAAGATGAAACTACAGGAGGCAATGAAAACGAAAAAGATCAAATTGATACAAAAAGGGATGTGAGAACCACTAAATCCAGGAAATTATCACGAACAGAACTTAAATGTATGTACACAAATGCCAGAAGCTTAAGAAACAAAATGGGTGAACTGGAAGAACTAGCAAGGAGTAAACAACTGGACATCATAGGAATAACAGAAACATGGTGGAATGAAGAAAATGAATGGGACACGGCATTGCAAGGATATAAACTATACAGAAGAGATAGGATTGGGCAAAAAGGGGGAGGCATTGCCCTGTAGGTCCAGGAAGAAATAGAGTCTGTTAGAGAAGGGGAGATGGAAGTAAATGGTAAACTAGAGTCCTTCTGGATAAAGATTCCTGGACAAAAAGAGACAGATATACAAATTGGCCTCTATTATCGACCACCGGGACAGACTGAAGAAACAGACAAAGAAATGTTGGAGGAAATTAACAGTGGATGTAAATCAGGAAATGTAACGATCATGGGGGACTTCAACTTTCCGGGGATAGACTGGAAACTGGGAATGTCAATCTGCGGAAGGGAGACTAAATTCCTGGAGATGATAGGAGATTGCTTCCTTGAACAAATGGTGGGAGAACCGACAAGAGGAAACGCAATCCTGGACTTGGTTATAAATGGCATTACTGGAAGGACAGCAGATGTAGAGGTTACGGCCCCGCTGGGGACAAGTGATCACAATATGATCAATTTTACCATTGGCATCGGAAAGGGGAAACCAATCAAGACTAAAGCCACAACCTTTAACTTCAAAAAAGGGAATTACGACAGCATGAGAACCATGGTTAGAAAACGGCTCAAGAAGGGCAAAGCAGAAATCCAATCAGTTGATCAAGCATGGTCTCTACTGAAAAACACCATCATTGAAGCACAGAATCTTTACATACCGAAGATTTCCAAAGGAAGGCGAAAAAAGAGCAAAGGTGAACCAGCTTGGTTATCCAAAGAGGTGAAGGTTACAGTAAAGGAAAAGAGGAATTCGTTTAAAAAATGGAAGCGGGAAAAAACGACGGAGGCCTGGAACTGTCACAAAATCAACCAGAAAAAGTGTCATAAAGCGGTAAGAGAAGCCAAAAAAGTCTATGAAGAAAAGATAGCGCAAGAAAACAAAAGCTTTAAGCCCTTTTTTAGATATATAAAAGGAAAAAAACCAGCAAGAGAAACAGTGGGCCCTCTCAACGATCAAGGAACGATAGGGTCAATCAAAGAAGACAAACAGGTTGCCGATAGGTTAAATTCATTCTTTGCCTCTGTCTTCACAAACGAGGACACTACATCAATGCCAGACACTGGGAGGGTATTCACCGGAGGCATAGAGGAGGGCATAACAACAATAAATGTGGAGTTGGACATGATTTACTTTCAGATTGACAAACTAAAAAGTGATAAATCCCCTGGACCGGACGGGATTCACCCGAGAGTATTAAAGGAACTTAAGATAGAAATTGGGGAACTATTACAATCCTTAGCTAACATGTCAATTAGGACCGGGCAAATACCAGACGACTGGAGGATAGCAAATGTCATCCCAATTTTCAAAAAAGGATCAAGAGGTGAACCAGGAAACTACAGACCGGTGAGTCTCACATCGGTTCCTGGGAAGATAATCGAAGCACTAATTAAAGATTGCATTGTGCAACACTTGGAAAAGCACAACCTAATGAGAGCTAGTCAACACGGCTTCAGGAAGGGGAGGTCATGTTTGACAAATTTACTTCAATTCTTTGAGAAGGTGAACAAGCAAATAGATAGTGGAGATCCAGTGGACATAATTTACTTGGACTTCCAAAAAGCATTTGACAAGGTTCCGCACGCAAGGCTTATGAGTAAACTACTAAGTCATGGAATAGGAGGAGAAGTGCACGGATGGATCGGAAATTGGCTAGAGAACAGAACGCAGAGGGTAACCATAAATGGGAAATTCTCGGACTGGGAAAAGGTGACCAGCGGCGTGCCCCAGGGCTCGGTTCTTGGGCCCATCTTGTTCAATATTTTTATAAATGACCTGGAAGAGGAAACATCATGCAATATAATCAAGTTTGCAGATGATACAAAACTATGTCGGGCGGTTGGCTCTCAAAGGGACTGTGAGGATCTTCAGAAGGATCTAAATCAGCTGGAAATGTGGGCGATAAAGTGGCAGAAGAATTTTAACATAGACAAATGCAAGGTGATGCATCTGGGAAAGAAAAACATAGAACATGATTACAAGATGTCGGGGGTGACATTAGCCAAATGCGAACAAGAAAGGGATTTGGGGGTTCTGATAGACAGAACCCTAAAGCCATCGGCTCAATGCGCGGCGGCGGCGAAGAAAGCAAATAGGATGTTAGGTATAATTAAGAAGGGGATCACGAGTAGGTCGGAAGATGTTATAATGCCACTTTACAGAACAATGGTCAGACCACACTTAGAATACTGTGTCCAACACTGGTCTCCATTCCTTATGAAGGATAAAATTCTGTTGGAGAGGGTGCAGAGGCGAGCAACGAAACTAGTCAAAGGCATGGAGAATTTAAGCTACAAGGAACGCCTCGGAAAACTGGGACTATTCACCCTCGAAAAGAGAAGACTGCGTGGGGATCTGATAGAGACTTTTAAAATATTAAAAGGATTTGACCAAATTGACCAGGAAGCAGCATTACTGACATTTTCAGATGTGACACGGACAAGAGGTCATAGCCTGAAACTGAATGGCAGCAGGTTCAGGACAAATGTCAGGAAGTTCTGTTTCACACAAAGAGTGGTGGGCGCTTGGAATGCTCTCCCAGAGGAGGTGGTGGCAGAGAATACTGTTCTGGGTTTTAAACGCAAGTTGGATGCACACCTTCTTGCAAATCATATTGAGGGATATGGGAAATCCGGGTCTCCAACAAGGAGCACCTAAATGGGCCTCCGCGTGTGCGGATTGCCGGACTAGATGGACCTTGGTCTGATCCGGTGAAGGCATTTCTTATGTTCTTATGTTCTGGATTGTATTAGGTCATCTCCCCAGTCTGCAGCACTTGTGCTATCTCACAAGTTGAATGATTTCATTCACTTAGGGGCTCTTTTACTAAGCTGCTTTAGGTGCTAACACAGCTTAAAATGGCATACTGTGAGATGCACTCAGGTGTCCAGCAGTAACTGCCAAATTAGTGTATACTAACTGTGAGCTAAAAAATATTTTTAATTTATTTTGGGAGAGTGCCTGCTAACTGGTTAGCACAGGAGTACTGTGTGAGCCCCTACCACCCACAAAATGGTTGGTGGTAAGTGCTCACATGGTAAAAGAGTGCACTAATACCACTTTTTGCCACAGCTTATTAAAAGAATCTCAAAAGCCTGAGGTGGAATTCATAAATGTGTAATAAAATATGTAATGTCAGGTAATCAACAAAATTATATGAAAATACTATACAGAGAAATCAATAATACAAATAGCATAAAATAAACATTAAACTATATGCATTTATAAGTAAAATAGTAGTCCCCTGATACTTGTCTACTGATGGTGGCTGCTGATGAATATTTGGACAGAGCGGTGACACCTGGCATTACCCAGCTAGTGAAGATATTCAGCCTCTAGCCGGATACATTTAAGGTAGTTTTTCCTTGTTCAGTTCATCCAGATAGTAGTGCTGAAAATTGCTGCTGCCTGTCACTTCTGGACCTCCCAAGTATTATCTGGGTACTTCCCCAGTGGTCTGTAAAGATATTCAGTGGTACCATTTGGATAGTGTCGCTGAATAGCTTTTTTTTTCTTTAGTGTACCTCCAGACCAGCACAGAACGAATGGGTTTACATTCCTCTGCCAACAGGTGGAGACTGAGACACATTGACTTTTGGCAGTTGTCAGTCCCATCTACAATCGGTCTGTTCTCAGTCTCCAGCAAGTGGAGGTGATAAGCCTGTGCAGTCTTTCCCTTTGATAGTTAGGGCCTGTTGGATCTGATTAGTGACCTTTTTATTGTCCCTTTTTGCTGTCCAGACAGAGCTTGGGGGACCCTTTCGGGGGTCCGTCTGACCTCAGGGGTGCCAAACTCGAAGGGTCAAGTCCTACCCCCAATTTCCTCCACCTGCCCAAATTTTATTTATTTAGAGAAAACTTCAGCTTCAGACACAACACTTTAGGTACAGACTACAGGTTTGAGAGCCTGTGGGGTCTGCTCTCTTATCCCTTACAGCTGTTTGCTGTGGGAACAATTGAAAAAATTAAATGCCTGAGGCAGCCGGTCTAAAGGAAAATTTGAATTAGCTTTAATTTCTTTCTTTTTTTCTAACCGGCGTTTTTGTGCGTTGGTCTCCTGCACGTATGCTATGAGCACTTTTGAAAAGTTGAAGAAGTGCGTTTTATGTGCTCGCTGAGTGGTGGATGCGGCTGGCGTGTGCATGAAGTGCTCCAGCTACTTCGAGGAGGAATCTGCATTGGCTTCAGGTGATGGCTTGCAGGGTTCCCCTTCGCGTGTGCACCGCTCAT
This sequence comes from Geotrypetes seraphini, assembly GCF_902459505.1. Classification (NCBI taxonomy): domain Eukaryota; kingdom Metazoa; phylum Chordata; class Amphibia; order Gymnophiona; family Dermophiidae; genus Geotrypetes; species Geotrypetes seraphini. The sequence continues at coordinate 138,845,180 of NC_047091.1, read as the reverse complement.
CGGCTGTGGGCAGTGGAGAAGCCCGTTCTTCCCCTATGGCCCACAGTGGGGTTTCCTCAGTCACCAACAGTCAGGGAAATAAGATTGCCCTTACCGCCGATGGCGCTGGGGATTCCCTTACCGCTATAGTGGCTGCTGCCTGCGGTTCTGGTTTAGCGACTGGGTCTAGTCAGACGTCTTTGCTGCTACTGGCCTCGGGAGACAGTTTTTCAGCAGGCTTTTCTCTGGTGTTGGCAGAAAGTTCCACCATTTTGTCTGTAACTTCAGGTGACCGTCCTCCTGTTTTAGAGTGACAGGAACAGATCCTAGCTGTTTCTTCTGCAGCTGCAGTGAGTTCTATTGTGCTGCCAGGGGTTTGTTTGTTTTTTGCTCTGACTTTGTTTTAGCCATGTACAAGTCTTATTTGCAGTTGGCTGGGGGTCCTTCTTCCTCAGGATCTGCTGGGGGTTCTCTACCTTCTACATCTGCCCCCGTTCAGTCTCCTATGGTGTCTGCCCTTGTTCAGTCCCTCCAACCATCGTCCAAGCGACCGTGGGTGTCTTGGGATTAGGAATTTATTCTGGCTGATCCGGGAGGGACGGATGATGCGGACGGGGTTTTTTGGAGATGCTGGTTGGCGAGGATGCGTCAGTCATGTGCACTTTTCACCAGGAAGAGCTGCAGGAGCTTATTCTCCAGGTGTCTTCGGTTTTGAGCAGGAAACTAAGGATCCCCCTCAAGTTGTAGACCCTCTGCTTTGGGGGATCCGGTCAGCATCCTGCTCCTTTCTTATGCATCAGGATATTCAGGATATGCACAGTAGAAGACTCCAAATGCGCCATTTCACTTGGCGCAGCCATGGCCAGGCTATATCCCATTCGGGATGGGGATGAGGGAACCTTTAAGTCTCTTGTGGTTGATGCGGTGGTCTCTGCTATCACACATAGGCATACTTTGCCAGTTGAGGGAAGTTTGGCACAGAGAGATCCTCAGGACCGTAAGATGGAGTTTCTCCTTAAGCAGAGTTTTGACATGGCTGCCTTAGATGTCCAGGCAGCGATTTGTGGCAGTCTGGTGGCCTGGTCTTATTTCCAGTGGTCTGAGTGTGTCCTTGACCAGGAGTCTGCTGACTGATCCTTAGTGGATCAGGAAGTGCCTAAGATAGAGCACGGTGCTTCTTATCTCCCTAATGCCATGTATGATCTGTTGCGGGCATCAGCCAAGTCCATGGCCCTCAGAGTACCTACTCGCCATACCTTATGGCTTCGGGGTTGGTCAGCGGATGCAGCATCTAAGGCTAAGCTCAGTAAATTTCCTTTTCGAAGCTCCTTCCTCTTTGTGGAGGAGTTGGATAAGCCTGTTCAGGCCTTGAGTAGTTCTGACGTGCCTTGGCTTCCAGAGGACTGAACTTGCCAGGCATCGCAGGGTGGCACCACCCGTGGACGTTTGCGTGACTTTCATAGGCACCACTGGCTGTAGCTCAGCTCCTTTCCTTTCCAGTAGATGCTTCTTTCAGCACATGCAGTCCTTTCGGGGGACCCGCCAGGAGGGGGGTCAGGACTCTTCCGGTGGGCCCTCCTTTGCCTGTCCAGCCCAATGACTCGCTGCGGGTCCTTCCCCTGGTTTTGGTGGTTGCAGGAATTTTACCAGGGAATCATAATGGATCAGTGGGTCCTAGTGGTGATTCAGGACTGCTATGCTCTTGAGTTTTGCCGGCCTTTACCAGATCATTTTCTCTCTTCTCCTTGTCGGGCAACTTAGAAGAAGCGGGTGTTTCGTCAGACATTGCAAAGGTTGCTGGACCTCAGAGCGGTAGTTCCTATACCTCCTCAGGAGGTTCGCACCGGTGGGTATTCAATTTACTTCATGGTGCCTAAGAAGGAAGGGTCTTTTCAGCCCATTTTGAATTTGAAGGGTGTCAACAAGGCACTCCGGATTCCGTCTTTTCACATGGAAACCCTGAAGTCTGTAATTCTTGCTGTTCAACCTGGGGAATTTCTGATCTCTCTTGACCTGACTGAAGCCTACCTGCGTGTTCCAATTCGGGCCTCCCATCAGCGCTTCCTTCGCTTTGTAATTTTAGGGCAGCACTATCAGTTTTGTGCACTTCCTTTTGGTCTGGCCACGGCCCTGCAACCTTTCACCAAAATTATGGTAGCGGTGGCTGTGAGTAAGGAGGGCATTCTGGTTCATCTCTATCTGAACGTCTGGTTGATTTGAGCAAAGTCTTTTCAGGAGAGCTCCTGGGTCACGACTCAAGTTGTGGAGTTTTTACAGTTGCTGGGCTGGGTGGTCAACCTGTCCAAAAGTCGGTTGACTCTGTCTCAACACTTGGGGATCTCTGAGTTCATTTCAACACCGGCTTGGGGAGAGTTTTTCTTCCTGAGGCCCAGGTATTGAAATTGCAGTCACAGATTCGCTCCCTGATGGATTGTCGTTGTCCTCGAGCTCATGATTTTCTACAGGTCTTGGGGTTGATGTCCCTGGAAGTTGTCAGGTGGGCTTGGGCTCACATGCACCTCCTTCAGTATGCTCCTCTTCATTGGTGATTGCCGCAAACTCACGATCTGGACTCTCCCATCCCTCTTTGGAGGTTAGTTCATCACAGCCTGTGCTGGTGGCTACAGTCTACCAATCTGGTTCAGGGAATGAGTCTAGATCAGCCCCAGTGGACAGTGCTTCTTACGGACACCAGTCTCCTCAGTTGGGGAGCTCATTGTCTCGGTTGCTTGACTTGAGGCAGCTGGTCACCAGTGGAGGCATCCTGGTCGATTAATATTCTGGAGACCAGAGCCTTTCAATTGGCATTTGTGGCCTTCCAGTCATTGCTGGAGGGCAAGTTGATTCAGGTTCTCTCAGACAATGCCAAGGCAGTGGCTTATATCAGTTGTCAAGGAGGAACCAAGAGTCATCTGGTAGCACAGAAGGCAACTCTTCTCATGGAATAAGCAGAGGCTTATCTTCTGGACATCCCAGCTTCCCACATAGCAAGAGTTGACAATGTCCAGGCGGATTTCCTCAGTTGTCTCGGACTGGAAACCTTCGAGTTGATTGTTCAGTCATGAGGTCGGCCAGTCACAGACCTCATGGCCATGAATGTGAACGCCAGAGCACAGAGATTCTTCAGTTGGCACAGGGATGGCCAGGCTGAAGGGCTGGATGCTCTGGTGCAGGCTTGCCGACGGCCAGTCTACTGTATGTCTTTCCTCCGTGGCCACTGGTGGGCAGAGTTCTTTGGATTGCTTGGCAAGCATGTTGCTTGATCCTTGTAGTCCCAGACTGTCCCATGGTACGCAGATCTGGTTCATCTTCTGGTAGCAGATCCTCTTCCTCTGCTCCTCTCGCCCAACCTTCTTATTCAGGGTTCCATTTCCACGTTCAATCCAAGTCCCTTTTGTCTTGTGGCTTAGCTCTTGAAAGGGAACGCCTAAGTAGGAAAGGATGTTCTGCTAAGGTGATCTCCACCCTTTTGGATTCTCGAAGACCTTCTACCTCTTGGGCTTATGTGCGCATTTAGCATCTTTTTGAGGAGTGGTATTCCGCGTGTAACATGGTTTCCCCCTTCACATGTCCTTGCCTCACATCTTGGAGTATTTGCAAGATGGCCTGGAGCGGGGCCTTGCCTGGTTCTCCCTTAGGGTTCAAATTGCAACCTTGTCTTCTTTTTGCGGTCTGTTGCAGGGTCAGCGTTTAGCCTCTTCTCCAGATGTGATTCAATTCTTGAGAGCAGCACAATTGCTCTGGCCTCCAGTTCATCCTTCGGTTCCTTCCTGGGATCTCATCCTGGTTCTTTTCTTGCTCGTTCGTCCTCCTATTGCGCCGCTCGGCTCTTGCACATTGAAAGACCTTACTCTTAAGACAGTGTTCCCAGTGGCCATTACTTCCATTACGGGAGTTCTCTAGGGAGTGTGATGTACTGCGGCCAGTTCCCTCCTTTGTGCTGAAAGTCGTTTCTCCTTTTCATGTCAACCAGTCTGTTGCCCTTCCAGTCTTGGGTAGTCGGGAGGGCTCTTTGGAGCAGAGGCAGTTGTGCAAATTGGATGTCCAGAGGATTCTTTGCACTTATATTCAGTGGACCCAGGAGTTTCAGCAGTCAGATCATCTTTTTATTCTGTTAGCGGGTCCTTTTAAGGGAGACGGTGCTTCCAAGGCTATGATTGTGCCCTGGATCAAGGAGGCTATCACTTCGGAGTACCTTCTTCAGAAGAAACCTGTTCTGGTTTTCTCAAAGCTCATTCCACTGGGTCAGGCGGCCTCTTGGACTGAGAATTCTCTTGTGCCTCCAGTGGATATCTATAAAGCTGTGTTTTGGTCTTCTTTCCATTCTTTTGTTTGCCACTACTGGGTGGATGTTCAGGCGTGTCAGGATACAGTGTTCGTTGAGCGTGTTCTTGTGGCGACCTTTCAAGGGTCCCACCCATAATGGGTACTGCTTTGGTACGTCCCATCCATTCTGTGCTGTTCTGGAGGGACACTATAAAAGGAGAAATTAGGTTCTTACCTGCTAATTTTCTTTCTTGTAGTCCTTCCAGACCGGCACAGACCCCATCCTGTCATTTAAGAAAATTAGCAGATAAGAACCTAATTTTTCCTTTTCAGTGGTATTTACCTGATAGTAGCTGATCCCTGGGTAAATGCTTTTGAATATTAGTCCTTTAGTATATAATATGGTTATATTATGAATGTACTTTTATAAAGGAATAGTGGAAGCCACTTTATAAACTGTGAAATACTAGTAAAGTAACCAAAACACATTAGTAAGAACCAGGCTTTGATTGATTTCTTGAATAGTAGATAATTTGGTAGATAACACAGGTCTCTAGGGTTTTATGGAATAGACAGCAAATGAAGGGTAGGCCGAATGCAGTCTGCAGGCCTTTCATCCGGCACACTGGTAGGCGTTCCCTTTCTTAGTACTACCAGCCTGCTTTCCCTTCTCCTTGCTCAAGCTTCGGTTTTCCCTTTAATTGTTTCCACCCAGTAGCTCAACTGGAATTTCCATTCTGAGGAATAGGGATTCAGGCTATTCCTTTCATCCTCTAACAAATCACAGATGGCAAGAACTATTCAAAGCTCTCCTGCTTAATCACTTCAGTCTAATGAATAAATTCATGTAAACCATGTGAGCTCCCCTGGGAGAATGGTATAGAAAATTGAATCAATCAATCAATAAAACACTTCTTAGTTTGCAGTGTAGGAACCTTTCCCCTCTCTCCAGGGTACTTACTGCTACCTGGCTTCCTAGACTTGATGATGATCTCATTGAAAGTGTGGTACTACTCCTGATCCTCTCCAGTGGGCCTTTGGACATTTTCTTCACAGCTCTCTGCTTCTTCTCCAAATAGTTTATCACAGTGGGACCCCCCCAACTACTCTTGTTAGTTTGCTTTATTGCCCAACCTGACCTCTTAAAGGGGCATCACCTCCAACAAAATGAGTACAACCAATGTTGTTTAATTTCCTACTGCTGGCTGGAATTAATAATTGTTTGGGCAGAGGAAGATGAGGTATTATTAAAAACATGTTTGGGAAGAGTAGACAGGAGGAGAGCATTCCATGTACAGCTCACAGGAAGTGAGTGAGTTCATTACTGCATGTAGATTTTGAGCTTTCTTCTCACCTCCTCTAACATGTTCCTCCACTGGCCCTAGTGAGAAGCAACATACTAGAGAGCTGCACGGGAACGGGGACAACAGGGATCACGCGGGTTCCCCCTTCGGGTCACGGGGATCCCGTGGGGATGCCCTCTAGGGTCGCAGGGATCCCGTGGGGACGCCTCCTAAGGTCGCGGGGATCCTGCGGGTTTGATACAACTTGAGCTGTGAGGCTCGTCTTCTTTTTCCTACCTGCCCTGCCGCAGCGCACATAGCCGACCGGAAGACTTCCCCGATGTCAGCACTGACGTCGGAGGGAGGGCTTAAGCAAAGCCGTCCCTCTGATGTCAGCGCTGACATCGGGGAAGACTTCCGGTCGACTATATGTGCTATGGCAGGGCAGGCAGGAAATAGAAGACGAGCCTCGCAGTTCGAGCTCCATTTGGTTGAGAAAGTTGCTAAGGTAATTTGCTTGCAGATGAGGGCTGGGAGACAAACGCGGAGCACAAAAGGGGGAGGGAGTGCGTTTTTTGATACAAGGCATGAACTTGGGAAAGAGGAAGGGAGGGAAAGAGATGCTGAGGTGGGGGAGGGAATGCGTTTTTGGGCACAGAAGGCATGAACTTGGGAGAGAGGAAGGGAGGGAAAGAAATGGTTGTGTACACGGGGAATGGAAGAAAGGAGAATTTTTGGTCATAGGGAGGGAGTGAGGTACAGATGAGAGGGATAAATATTGTGGTGGAAAGGGAACAGTGGGACAGATTGAAATGGATGCAGGAGGGAGGAATGTTGGACATAGTGGTGAAGGGAATGGAGGGAGAGATGTGGCATGGTGCTGTAGAGGGGTGATAGAAGGAGAAATGTTGAGCATGGGACTGGTGGGCAGGGGTGAAAGATGAGAAAGGGATAAATGCTGGACCATGGTAGGAGGAACCAATGGACAGCAACAGAAGAATTTTCAGAAGATGGGAAAGTGGGAAAAAGAAACTGGGACCAACTTTATGGAAAAATAAGTCTCTAGACAACAAAGGTAAAAAACGGAATTTATTGACTAAAATAAGTTAGCTTTGGGAAATATATATAACAGATGTCTTTGTATTGTGTTCAAAAGAAAAGGAAATGCATTTCTATTTTTATTTCTACAGTGTTGAAGTACTTGCTAACCCTTGCTGTGACTGAGGGGGATCCCCAAGCACTGCCAGCAGAGGACCTCCTCTAGAGACGGCCAGAACTCCCCTCCACCAAGCACAGCAGTCGCTGGCAACATCCATGAGCCACTGAGGTGCCAGCATCTGTGACTCAGGGACGCTACTGCTGCCTGCCAAGCTTGGCAAAAGGGACCCCTGGCCAACTGCAAAGGAAGTCCTCAGCTGACAGCTTGGGGGTTCTCATCAGCTGAGTATTTATATTTTATATTTACATTAGAGGCTCTGGTAGAAACCCGTTTACAAAGTATGTATTTTTCCCAATTAATATTTCCAAATTAATAAAGTGTCTTTGCTTATTTGTAAATGGGTCTCTACCAGAGCCTTTAATTCAGTAGCATAATTAAATGAAATAACTATTTCTGAAGTTTATAGGGACGGGTGGGGACGGAGGGGATTCCTCGCGGGGACGGGTGGGGACGGAGGGGATTTCTTGCGGGGACGAGTGGGGACGGAGGGATTCCTCATGGGGACAGGTGGGGGCAGAGGGATTCCTCACGGGGACGGGCAGGATTTCTGTCCCCGCGCAATTCTCTACAACATACCCCTCCTCCCCATTTGCCCACCTGTCCAGGATTTGCTTTTGAGAAAGGTATTGAAGGAACAAGAAGACCTATTAGGTTTCAGGTTTATTCAACTTGATATACTGCCCATAGAAAAACTCAGGCGGGATTGTACGTCTTAGGAAACCAGACGGAGACTATGTGGAAAAGGATTCGGAAAAAGCCCAACTATTAAATGAATACTTCTGCTCAGTCTTCACCCGAGAAGTGCCAGGGCTCGGCCCTCAGCTACAGACAAGGGTTGGCTCAGTTGACCCGTTTAGTAACTTTGAGTTTACGCCCAGCAGTGTCTACGGTGAGCTGTCAAAGCTCAAGGTTAACAAAGCAATGGGGCCGGACAACCTGCACCCCAGGGTGCTTAGGGAGCTGAGTGATGTCTTGGTGGAGCCACTGTCCGCGCTCTTCAACCTCTCCCTTAGTACAGGCAGCGTCCCGTTGGACTGGAGGACGGCTAACGTCATTCCACTCCACAAGAAAGGCTCAAAGATGGAGACAGCAAACTACAGACCAGTGAGTCTAACATCGATAGTGAGCAAACTAATGGAAACTCTAATCAAACACCAATTAGATAAGATCCTGGATGAGGAGAATCTACGGGATCCCCGACAACATGGATTTACTAAGGGGAGATCCTGCCAATCCAACCTGATCAGCTTCTTTGACTGGGTAACGGGGAAGCTGGATATAGGGGAGTCCCTGGACATCGTGTACCTGGACTTTAGCAAAGCATTCGATAGCGTACCACACCGCAGGTTACTGAGCAAGATGAGTTCTATAGGATTAGGTAACACATTGACGAAATGGGTTGGGAGCTGGCTTGGAGGTAGGCTCCAAAGGGTGGTGGTGAACGGCACCCCCTCCGAAATGACGGAGGTGATTAGTGGAGTACCACAGGGCTCAGTCTTGGGCCCAATCCTATTCAACATCTTTATAAGAGACTTGGCAGCAGGGCTTCGAGGTAAAATAACATTATTCGCCGATGACGCCAAACTGAGTAATGTAGTGGGCAAATGCACAACAGACGAAGATTCAGTGCCCGACAACATGATGCACGACCTACTCCTACTGGAGCGATGGGCTAGGACATGGCAACTCAACTTCAATGCCAAAAAATGCAAAGTTATGCACCTGGGCAGCCAGAATCCATGCAAGTCTTATACCCTTAATGGCGAGATCCTAGCAAAAACGGTAGCAGAACGAGACTTGGGGGTAATCGTCAGTGAGGACATGAAGTCTGCCAATCAAGTGGAGCAGGCTTCGTCCAAGGCAAGACAAATCATGGGCTGCATACGAAGGGGTTTCGTCAGTCGTAAGGCGGAAGTCATTATGCCATTGTATAGATCCATGGTGAGGCCCCACCTGGAAAACTGTGTGCAATTCTGGAGGCCGCATTATCGCAAGGATGTGCTGAGACTGGAGTCAGTGCAAAGAATGGCCACCCGGATGGTCTCAGGACTCAAGGATCTACCATATGAAAAACGGCTTGACAAATTACAGCTATACTCGCTCGAGGAGCGCAGAGAGAGGGGGGACATGATCGAGACGTTCAAGTATCTTACGGGCCGCATCGAGGCGGAGGAAGATATCTTCTTTTTCAAGGGTCCCACGACAACAAGAGGGCATCCGTTGAAAATCAGGGGCGGGGGGGCGTGGCTTTGGAGCGGACGAAAATGGCTGGGTAGTGGAGTTGCTCCGTGAAGACAAGCTAGTTGACAGAGAACATAGCCGGAAAAAATTTAAATTTCACTCTGAAAAGTGAGGCAGAGGTGGATAATGGCTTCGGGAAAGCAAAACAAAACTTTGGCGGCGGGGAGCAGCTCAGGAAGCGTGAAGCGATCGAAAATTGATACGGCTACACCGCTGTCAGTTCCGTTGCCGCCGGAGGATGTAGAAAACAAAGACATAATGAAAGAAATAAAGGCGGTAAAGGAAATAATATTGGAATGCGCTAAAAATATAAAAGAAGTCAAAGAAGAGGTAGTATGTTTATCAAATAAATTACAAGCGATGGAAATGAAAGTGGATCAAATTGATAAACGAGTGGAAAAGTGTGAGGAGGAAAGTATAAAGCACAAGGAACACAGTAAGGAAATTGAAGCACTGAAAAGGGAGCTGGAAGATTTGTCCAATAGGGAGCGAAGGAGTAATTTAAGGGTGCTTGGGGTCCCGGAGGGAATTGAAAAGTCAGATCCAATTGGATTTTTAATTAATTTTTTGCCCAAGGTGCTCCCGTTGCAAAATAAATATCCGTTGGAAATAGAACGTGCACACAGGGTCCCAACGAGATTATCAAACAGCCAAAAAGGACCACGTCCACTGATCTTTAAGCTACTTAGATATCAGCAGGTAGCTGAAATAATTAAATTAGCTAAAGATAATAAAAACTTAAAGTGTCAGGATTCAAAGATTTATATAGTGCCTGACTTTGCCAGAGCAACGGCACAAAAGAGGAAACAGCTATTAGACTTGAGACCACAGCTGAGAAGTCTGGGTGCTAGATATGGGCTCATATACCCGGCAACTATGCGGGTCACTTATAAGAATAAAACTTTGAATTTTGATACTGCAGATAAACTTAAGGAGTTTCTGGAGCAGTGCGAATCACCAATGGCTACTTAGTAGAGATTTGGATGAAAGTATTTGTGTTCTTGGTTGAAATGTTTATTATTTGTTTGGAATTTATATGTTTTAAAAAAAGAAAAAAAAAGTTAATGAGATTTTAAAGGCATGGCTGCAGTTGGATTTCAAATACATTCCACATTCTAATTTGTCAGGAGGCAAATAGAATGTAGCCTGTAAGAGTATAAGAGATGCAATATTACAGACCTTTTAAAAGACAGAGGTTAATAAGATGGATTATACTGACTTGCCATTTGGACAGACAGTCTGAGAAACGGTGGAGGATTGTGAATAACAGATTGAAGGAGATAAGTTCTAAATAGTACTGAGAAGGTATAAACTACAAGCAAGAGGACATTAAATAGAATGGATCTGCAAGCAAGATGAGAGTTAGACTGAGACTTTATATGCCTTACAATTATTATTTGCATAAAAGGAGAAGACTGCTGTGATATATGGAATAATACATTGAAATGAAAATCTATAAATGCAGTATTTTTGAAGATGGTTCTGGTATATAGTTGGCCTGACCTTAAAATAAAAATGACAGAGATATGATGGTCAATAAAAAGAAACAGGGTTTATATATGCAGAATGTGAAAGACCTATGAATGATGCCACAAGTTTGGAATTGTGGTCATTATACATCTTTATGCAAATCATTTGGAAAGGAGATTTAAGGTGGATCAAAAGATGAAACTGAGAATGTATAAACAGTAGTGTGAGAGGATAGAAATTGATATGGAACTGCAAGCAAGAGGAGATTCGGAAGGAGATATTGTGGGACATATAGCATCTCATTACAAGAAGAGGAAATTTGTTGTTATGTATGGACTATAGTTTTGAAATTGCAAATATATTAATGTAACAAGAGTCATAATATTATTGTTTGTGCTAAAAATTGGTTTGACATTAATATAAATAATGGTAGATATGTGAGGAGGTAAAAAAAAAAAAAAATTAGAAGTTTTGGTAAAAATCAAAGGATGTAGGGAAAGTTTGGATGTTATAATTTAAGGCATATGATACAAGAGAATGTTGTGAATGGAGTGGAAATTAAAAGTGTAGCAAATATGCCAGTGTGAAATTTTAAGGAGGGTTATGTTAAAGGTATAAAATTGTTGTGTTTGGGGAATTATTGACTTTTTGAAAAGAAAAGTCAGGAAGAAAGATTACCATTATATATTTAATAATATTTAAAAGTGTTATTTAATTTGAGGGAATGTGATGTAGTCTGCCATGAAGGATGGATGTGGTTTGGATGATTGTAATTTTAAAATTTGATTTGATTTGATTATTTATGTATTTCAATATTATCTTAATGGTAATGAATGAGTAATGAAGGGAGGGTTTATGAGAGATGAGGGGAAAGGAAAAGGGAAAAAGAAAAACTAAAAAAAAAAAAAAAACATTATTAAAAAAAAAAAAAAAAGAGGTAAACCTTGATAAAGAAGTCATGTGTGATAAAGTGATTTTCATTTTAATATGATAATGATATGGCTATTGGTTTAAAATTATAAATATAGCTTGTGGGGAGTTTATCTATTGCCTAGTCAAAGTGTGCGTTTCAAAGTTGGCAAATAATTTAAGGGAGGGACGGGAGGGGAGGGGGATTAAGAATATGGGAAGGGGTATAAGGGAGGGGATGGGGTTTAATAATAATTTTAAAATGGGGAAAAGAGGTTATAATATTGATGTGAGGAATATTATTGATTATTGTTTTGATTTATTATAATGACTTTAAAAATTTTTTCAATAAATGTTAATGGTCTCAACCACCCGATAAAAAGGAAAAAAGTATTGATATATTTAAAAAAACAGAATGCGGATGTCTATTTTATACAGGAGACTCACCTTAATGGAGATGAATCAAAAAAGTTAATTGGTAATTGGGTGAAGGATTGCTTTTTTGCACCAGCAGTGGGAAAAAAAGCTGGGGTAGCAATTTTAATAAATAAAAAATGTTCAGCAGGATTTAATATGGTAAAAGCAGATAAATTAGGAAGATGGGTGCATGTGAACATGAGTATGGGCAATAATACTGTGGCGCTATTTAATGTGTATGTACCTAATTCAAATCAAATTGAATATTTTAAAACTCTACAACCAATAATTTTACCACTGGCTGCTAATAATTTGATAGTGGCAGGAGATTTTAATGCTGTTGTGGACTCTTTATTGGATAAAAAACCTAGTAAAATTTTAAAATCTTTAGGGTTGGATAATTTTATAAATTCTTGTAATTTAAAAGATATATGGAGAATTCTTCATTTTAATGATCGAGATTTTTCATTTTATTCACATGTTCATAAATCTTTTTCTAGAATTGATTATATTTTTGTTTCTCAGGGGCTAATACAAGATGTTACACAAGCCTCTATAGAACCAATAATTTTATCAGATCATGGAGGAGTGTGGATTTCTTTAAATTTTAATGACCCAGATAATGTTAGGCCGGTATGGAGATTTAATAATGCATTGCTTGCATATCCAAAATTTTGTGAAGAATTTCAATTAAAAATGGATGAATATTTTCAAAATAATATTACAGAGGAAATATCTACAGAAATAATATGGGATGCTTTTAAGGCAACGATGAGAGGGCAAATTATATCATTTTCAGCTTATTCTAAAAAACAATTAAATAAGCAATTTACGGAATTGGAACAAGAAATAAAAGATTTAGAATTAAAATTGATTAATAAGTGGGAGAATTCTACGTTGCAAACTTTATTAAAAGCAAAATATAAATATAATGAGATTTCTTCTAATTTGGCTAAAAAAAATATTATGTGTCAACAAGCTTTGTATTATGGTAGTTCAAATAAGGCGGGAAGACTATTGGCAAATTATCTTAAAGTGAAAAAAAGAAAGATGAAATTGAATGCAATAAAAGATGAAAAAGGTGAAACTCATTTTCAGATTGGTCCTATTTTAAAACAGTTTTTAATTTATTATAAAAACCTGTATTCTTCTGAGTCTTATTTAAATAAAGAAAAAGATGGTATAGAGTTTTTAAATAATATTGAAGGTCCGAAGATTCCTGATCATATAAAAAGAAGTTTGGAAAATCCAATATCTTTACAAGAATTACAAACAGCATTGAAGTCTCTTAGAGTGGGGACCGCTCCAGGTGGTGATGGTTTTACGGTAGAGTTTTATAAAACATTTCAAAATACTCTTTTACCTCATTTATTAAATTTATATCAGAATCAACTAAAGAAAGGTTGTATATCAGGCACTATGGCAGAATCATTAACTATTGTTTTGCCGAAGCCAAATAAAGATCCCATGTTGGTTTCAAATTACAGGCCTATTTCGTTGATAAATGTAGATGGTAAATTATTAGCCAAACTTTTGGCTACACGTTTGGCAAAAGCTCTTCCTCATATAGTTGGTATGAATCAAACAGGGTTTGTTGCTCAGAGACACTCTTCTAATAACACCAGATTGGCATTGCAAATGTTATATTTAACAAAAGAAATTGGAGATCCGGCTTTTTCTGTATCTCTAGATGCAGAGAAAGCTTTTGATCGTGTGGAATGGACATTTATGTATCAGGCCATGGAGTGGTTTGGTATTGGTTCGGGATTTATACAAATGATTAAAACTCTGTATAGCTCTCCTGTTGCTAGATTATATATCAATAATAATTTTTCTGATTGTTTTAAATTGCAAAGGGGAGTTAGGCAGGGATGTCCTCTATCTCCTTTACTTTTTGATATAGTGCTTGAACCCTTATTACTAGCTATTCAACAGGAAGAGGAGATACAGGGTATTACGCATAAGGATAAAGAATATAAAGTTTCTGCATATGCGGATGATATATTACTTCATTTGAGGAATCCTGAAACAACCATTCCAAATTTATTGGATTTGATAGAAAAATTTGGAAAGTTTTCAGGATATAAAATAAATTGGACTAAATCAGAAGTTCTTCCTTTAAATGTGCATTGCACAAAAGGATTATTTGATTCATTCCCTTTTATATGGAAAGAAGAAGGAATAAAATACTTAGGTATATGGATAAAAAACACGATTGATGAGACAATTATAATGAATGAAAAAAGTTTATTGCAAAAAGTAACAGAGTTATGTGAGCAATGGAATCCATTACATTTATCTTGGTGGGGAAGAGTACAAACAGTCAAAATGATGATATTGCCTGTGGTTTGTTATCAAATGGGAATGATACCAGTTTTTTTTCAGGGGTCTTTTTACAAAAAGTTAAATAATATTCTTAGTAAATTTATTTGGCTGGGTAAAGCTGTAAGAATTGCTCTAGTGACTTTACAAAAACCAATTGAGGAGGGAGGGGTAAATTTTCCAAATTTTTATAGGTTTCATCAATCCTATATCTTGCGCCAAGATATGTATTGGGTCCTCCCAGAACTCATGGAGAAGCTTCCAGATTGGTTATGGTTGGAGTGGCAGCTCATGTCTCCTATTAGACTTCGTCATTTGATTAGTATTAAAATGCCTAGAATAAGAAAAAGTAATAGGATATTAATGGACACATGGACAACATTAAAGTATGTTAACAACTTAACTCCTATTACTATTCAAAAATCTACTTGTCAAAATATATGGCTGAACTCCAAGATACAAATAGGCGGTTTTATGATTGTCTGGAAGGATTGGATTGAAGCAGGAATACGTACTTTAAATGATGTTATTAATGATGGTAAGCTGCTGCAGTTTTCACAATTACAACATAAATTTGGACTTAATAAAAAACAAAGTTATAAATGGTTGCAATTGAAGCAGGCCATTCAGGCAGGGTTCCCTGAATGGAAATCTTTAAATACTCATTTTACTCTAGAATTCTTATGCTTCCAGGCAGATTTTATGGGTCACCAGGCCGCGCAGTGGTACAAAACATTGTCTGGATATTTAAATAAAAAACCAAGGACTGTACTTAGAGATATTTGGAGCATTGAGATTAAGCATCAAATTAATGCATCTCAATGGCCACGTATTTGGTCTTGGAGGATAAGATGTACAATGTCTGCGTCTATGAGGCAAACATGGTTTTTCCTGTTGCATAGAGCATTCTGGACCCCTGTTCGTTTACAAAAATTGGATTGCTCTAAGTCTAATAGATGTTGGCATTGTCATCTTGAGGCTGGAACTCTAGATCATCTATTATTTTATTGTCCGTTTATTAATAATTTTTGGAAATTGATCTGGGGTCAAATAAATTGTATGTTAGAGAATCCTGTGGCCTTATCATATGACACAGTTTTGTTTGGAATGTCTATGAGGGCCAAAAGTCAAATTTCATCGAATAATAATAAACTGTTAATGATTTTAACAGGAGTTGCCATCCAACATATAACATATAATTGGAAAGACTATAGGGGATTGAATTATTGTTTTTGGTGGAGTTCGGTTTGTCAAGTGTATGAAATGGAAAAAACATTGGCAATTAAGAGTGGTTATTATAAGAAATTTAAAGGGGTGTGGGGACCATTAATTGAGTATTATAATAAATAATTGTATTTATCCCCATTAAATATGTGTAGAGGGAAGGGGGATGAGTGGGTTTTATGACATTATGAGGGGTAATATATGAAAAGGGAGGGAGGGGAGATAATCTATGGTATAAAATGATTGTAGAGTTTCAAGTGAAGAATGTACAGTATGATTTGATTTCTTTTACACTTGATTGTATAATGTAAAAATGAATAAAGATATTTAAAAAAAAAAAAATATTCAAATAAATATGCATACACTCAAAAAAAAAAAAAAGAAAATCAGGGGCGGGAAACTACGAGGTGACACCAGGAAATTCTTTTTCACTGAAAGAGTGGTTGATCGCTGGAATAGTCTTCCACTACAGGTGATTGAGGCCAGCAGCGTGCCTGATTTTAAGGCCAAATGGGATCGGCACATGGGATCTATTCACAGGGCAAAGGTAGGGGAGGGACATTAAGGTGGGCAGACTAGATGGGCCGTGGGCCCTTATCTGCCGTCTATTTCTATGTTTCTATGTTTCTATGTTTACAATAATAATCTTAAAAGGGGAAAATGAAAGTGAATTATACAAGAAGAAAATGGAACAAAGAGGGTTAAAATGGAACTACAATTATATATAGGGGAACTAGGAGAGTCTGCACAGGTTGTTTCCAAGACTTGGAAGACAATTAATTGTATGTGTCTGTGAAAAAGAATGTTTTTAAGGATTCTTTAAATTTATCAAGAATCATGTCTGTCAGACCTGTGACTGAGAATACAGTGTGCCGTGTCGTATCCTAGGTAATTAGATGTGAATGTGGTATAGCTAGAAGGTTCTGTTGTAACAATTACAGTGTATAAGAGGGTGTGTAAGGAGTAAGTAAGCAATCTAAGTAAAGAGGAATATGCAATTTACAGATTTTGAAGATGAGAATTTTATAAGTAATTCTGTGTTTTATAGGTAACCGATGGGCAGCTCTAAGCAGGGGAATAACATGGTTGTATTTGTGTGATCCTGTAATTTGTTTTATGGCCATATATTGGATAAGTTGGAGACATTGTAATAGTTTCTGATGGATGCCATTGTATAATGCATTACAGTAGTTGAGTTATGACCAAAGAATGAATCAGATGTTGAGAACTGAAGGATCAAGCAAGGATCTAATACAGTGAATCATGTTTTAGTTTACAAAAGCTGCGTTAAGTGACTTGTAAAATTTTGTTTTTAGTAATTTAATTTATTATCTAATGTGAACCCCAGTATTTTGATGGATGACACTTCTGAAACAATCACTTTATTGAGGACAATAGGAGCAGCAAGTTTTTGGGCATGAGTGAACAAAAGGGTCTTAAATTTAATTGGATTGACGTGTAGTCTGTTGTCTTGCAGCCAGGTGCTTATTTGTGTTAGTGGATTTCAGTAGTGCCTGCTGGATTAAGAGGGAAAAGTAACTGAATGTCTTCAGCATAAATGATGTAAATAGTAAGGACTGAGCTAAAGTCATACATTTTGGTCTGTTTTATAAAAGCATTCTATAAAGACTGTCTGAATTCAAGAAAGCGTGGGAGAGGAAGAGATAGTGGATGCTGTGGATAGGCAAACTAGATGTGCCATTTGGCTGTTATCTGCCATCATGTTTCTATGTTTCATTGGATATAATGGATAGTTAACTTAGTTGAGAATTTATCAGACAGGCATAAATTATATAGAGATGAAATTTGGATTATGTAAGCTCAGATGCATCTTGCTAGATCAGGGGTTCTCAACCCAGTCCTCGGAAAACACCCAGCCAATCAGGTTTTCAGGATACCTGACTGGCTAGGTGTGTCCCAAGGACTGTGAATATAGAGAGAGTCATTTAGCTATTAGAATAAGATGAAGATTTTCTACATTTGCAGGGCCCAGGACCAAACATATTCACAAGAAGTGTCTCAATTCAAGCAAGAACTGGCAGAAGCTCGTTCGCAGCTTCAGCATCTGCAAAAAGAGCTGGATGAACATCTCAACAAGCAGCCTATGATCAGCCAAGAGGTAAGAATATCTCTTCCCTTCCCACTGTATCTTAATGGAATAACTATTGCTGCAGTTTGACCAGGGACTGGCTGCTTCAGCTATAGATGACCCCTTGACAAGTTTTCCTTATGTCCAAAATGAATATTGATAAGAGAAATTTGCATTTTAATTGCAGTCTGCTGAAATATGTTACTTGAATGTGCTTTCTTCTTAGGTGGAAGATCTGAAGTGGGAGGTAGAGCAAAAAGAGCGAGAAATTCAGTCCTTGAAACAACACCTAGACCTGAATGGACAGCATAGTGAGAAGGCACTGGAAGGTGTTCAGTCATTACTGCAGGTATGTCAGAGTGTGGCAGGAGTTGGTGATTTCAGCTCATGTTCCAGTGAGTGGATGCTCACAAAAAAAACCAGATCTGAATTTACACTGGGGTCTACTAGCCTCAAGAACAGGGCTCTGGAAGAGATTTTCTCCTAGTTTACAGACACTCCAAAGGCTCCTCAGCCCTAGAGACCTTTGGGGAGGTTAAACTCGAAGCGCCTGCTCCCCCTTCGCTTGCTGCACAAGGGTGCTCTTCCGGCATCCATCCAGCACAAATTTGGCATGAATTAGAGGTAAGAAACTAAAGGCTCCATCCCTGCTAGTCATGAGGCAAAACAAGGTGTTTTGAAGGTTTTGGAGAACTTTGAAAAAAAATTGGGAAATCTAAGATGGCCACCGCGGCAGTGTTTTGGAGCCAAAAATGGCTCAAAAATAACTTAACTGAAAACAAAAAAACTCAAAAAACAGGATTTTAGAGGTGTGGGGATCCTAAAAGACTTGGCAGAAACCTTGAAAACTAGCCTTTTCAGACCCCACTTCCTCAATTTTTCTCATAGGCTACAATAGCATTACATACTGTGTCATGTGCTGTAAATTTGCTACAGCCTGCCTCAGCTCTAAAAATAGCTGGATCTGGGAGAAGTAGTCACTGCCTTAATGGAATTGTTCCTGCAAATCTTTGAGCTGCTAGTCAGACTGATGTCTGACTGAACCTCAAACTCCCACGGACCTGCAGATGTGGGAATAAGGGGGGGGAGGCAGAGGCGTAACGCAGCCTGCACCCTGTAGAGCCCCACTCTGCTCCCTGCAGATGCCTAATGGCTTGCATGCAAGCCCCTGCGAACCAGTAGGAAATCAAAGCTTCTAGGGGTTCAGATCCTGAAATCCACAAAAGTTTCTGCAGGCTGGCAAACAGGTACCACAGAGAGATTAGCCTATCAGCTGCAGATCTCCAGTCTTCTTCTCTTCCACACAGGCAGAGCTACCACCCCCAATTTGGGGAGCTCTGAGCACTGAAAGCAGCCAAAAACTGAAAAAAACATACACACAAAAAAAAAATATACAGAGCAGATAAAAAAACCTTCTTCCGACTTACATGCAAAAGGAAAAACTGAAGGGGGCAGCAGAGTTCTTTGGTGAAGAAAAAGAAATTGAAAAGCTGGAGTGGATTCCTTCTACACAGCTCATGAGCATATGGAGATTACCCTAATATTCAGCATGACACACCTGGAAATTTAGGTAGATAAATAAATATATACATAGGGGCTTATTTTTCCAAACCCTTTGGCTTTGTGCCTTCCATAACCACCTTTTAAATAAAATCTGTCTCTCCAGCAGGATGGAGATCTGGTTATTTAGCTGATTGCTATTAAGGGCTCCTTTTACTAAGCTGTGCTAGCGGTTTTAGCGCACGCGCTAGACGCTAACACCAGCATTGAGCCAGAAATGTCCAAAATAAAGATATACTTTTATTTTTGACCCTGGGTCAGGCTGCTCTGGTGTTATCAGCAAGCTGCAATACTTTCTAATACATTTGTTCAAGAACCAAAACATAAAATGCTGGGCCAACCTGGCCACACTGGCTTCACAAACAATAGTCCGATTCTTATTTCAAAAACAGAAACAAAAAACCACAAACCAGAATTGTGGCTGGACTTTAGTCTTTGCAACTCAGACCTCTTCACCAGCCTTAAATGGTACAGATAGGTTTAGACATGCTCTCTTCCTATGAAGGAGCAGTAGGGAAAAGTACACAAGATTCTTGTGGCATGAAAAATAAAACTTTTCAAAGCCAAAAGGTAAACTGTTCAACTTGGAACTCAGTCTGCCTGTAGCTAGGGAACTCAAACAAACGGAGCTTCCCCGTGGCTGACGTTCCCTGCAGTAGCTTATCTATAGATAATTAGCCTCCAGCTGTGTGGAGAGGAGAGAAAGCAGAAATGCTCTGTAGTTTGCCAATGTTTAAGCAATTCAAGGCAACAAACTGTGTGAAAGAATTCTTCAGAGCCTAGCTCTGGAAAGTTTAGACAATTCTGCTGTACACAAAATAAACTCAGTCCCAAAACTTCACAAAAACAGGTAAGAAAAAGTATCATAACACTTCCAGCCTTTCAGCTCATGTCCATGGCTTCCAACCTCTCATTAGACACACTGGGCATACCGATATCCATGGGTTCCCAGCTTTCCAAATGTTTCTCACTGGTTGATTCAGACACCTCTGACATATCCACTAGAGAATGACACGGGGAAAAAATCTGTCCCCGTCACCGGCCCACCATCCTCTGCACCGCCCCGTCACCGCCGTTCCCTTCACCGCCCCGTCACCGTCACCGCCATCCCTTTCACCGCCCCGTCACCGCCACTGCCATCCCATTCACCGCCCCGTCACCGTCCCCGCTGCATCCATATAAGCCTTAGTACTGTAATATTTAGCTTATTCCTTTCTTATAAATCAAAGTTCCTGCTGCTGAACTAGAGAAAGAGATGTTCAGCTGGCAGGGCTTTGTTTATAAATTTTTATCAACACAACTAATATACTATTTTATCCTAAAGCAAAAAATAAATAAATAAATATAATTTTTTTTTCTACCTTTGTTGTCTGGTTTCTGCTTTCCACATCTTCTCATTGAATTCCTTCCATCCACTGTGTGTCTTCTCTCTGTGTCTTCCATTTGCTGTTACTGTGCCTCTCCCTTAACCCCCCCCCCCCAATTGGTCTAGCACCCATCTTCTTCCCTCCGCTCCCGCATAGTCTGGCATCTGTCTTCTTCCCACTCTGTCTTCCACATTTCCCTTCGGGGTCTGTTCCTCTCCACCCTCCTTCAATGTCTGTCCTATTCCTTTCCACCACCACCCTTCCCTCCCTCCTTTACCATCTGTTCCTTTCTACTACCCTTCAGCTCCTCTCACGTGGCTTATCTATCTACCTTCCTCCCTCTTATTTTCATAGCACGTTACAATGTAATTTGTGCAAGCCACTGGAGCCTGCGAGCTCGGTCCCTGTCCCATCCCCACAAACCATCTCGCTTCTGTGCTCCTATTTTTTCCATTTCTAATATCTCCCCTATGTATCTGTCATTGCCCCCCCTGTGTCCATATACCATCCCCATGGCATGTCCCCTTTATGTCTCTGTCCCTATGCCCCATGCACATAATTTCCCCTCTTTCTGTTACCTTCCTGTGTCCAGATTTCCCCTATCTTCCTCTTCCATACCAGTGTGTCTCTTCTTTTCAACCCCATCTAGCTTTTTTCCCTCTTTCTTCCCCCCCCCCCTGCTTCTAGCATCTGGCTCACCTGCCTGTCCTTCCCTTTCTTTCCTGCTGTGGGTTTTTCTTTCCGACTTCCCCTTGGCCCAGAATCCTTTTCCCTTTCTTCCAATTTCTCCCTCCTTCCAATTTGAGCCGGGAACACTAGCGATCGCGCGGTCCCCGCAGCTCACACCCGCCTGCCCAATCGATTCTATTGTTTAGCCAGCTCTCTCCCTTCTCCTCACCTTAGTTTGTAGATTTTCTTTTTCGGCGACCCGCACACTATCAGAGAGCCGCGCACGCGCGGCTGCTCAGTGTTCAATCTTCTGCTCTGCTGCAACTTCCTGTTTCCGGTTGCGTCAGAGCAGAAGATTGAACACTGAGCAGCCGCGCGTGCGCGGCTCTCTGATAGCGTGCGGGTTGCCGAAAAAGAAAATCTACAAACTAAGGTGAGGAGAAGGGAGAGAGCTGGCTAAACACTAGAATCGATTGGGCAGGCGGGTGTGAGCTGCGGGGACCGCGCGATCCTTCATGCCTCACTGCGGGGACAAGACCATTCACCGCCCCGCGGGCGGTGAATGGCCTTGTCCCCGTCGCCGCAGCGACTGCTAGTTTTCTTCCCCGTTTTCGGCGGGTGACCCGCGGCTAAAATGCGGTGGCCGCGGGTAAACCGCCACCGTGTCATTCTCTAATATCCACCATCTCACAGTCTCATCCCAGCTCTGCAGCTTTCAGCTGGGGAGCTGAGTTATGCTGCCTCTTAGGCTCACGTTCCCAGCCTCTCTGCTCCTTTCTCTCTCTGGTTCTGAGCTGCCTCGCTTTAACTGGCTCCAAGCCACCCCTCCCTGCTCTGAAGAGGGGGAAGGGAGAAAGCTCCCTCTGCAGCTGTGTCTGCTCACATGACAGCTTCCTGCTAGTTCTCTGCCTTTCTGGGAGATGTAGTTTCCTGGCTCCTGAGGTCTTATGAGCTCTAACAGCAGGCTTGGAAGAGTGACCTGCGGCTGGCCTGAACTCTCCCTGGCAGTCATTGTCTGTCTCGTCAGTCTCGGTGCAAGAGAGGTCAGCGCTATCATACTCAGCAGAGCCAACCTGGTCAGCTTTTCTGCATAGGGGCTTACTGCTCTTCCTAGTTAATCCTGTGACGAAGCTAGGAGGAGAGCTAGATTTGTCATAGTGCGCTAAAAACATTAGCGCAGCTTAGTAAAAGAGGGGGTAAGTCTTGGCCTTTCTCAGAAGTACATGTGCTACTGTTTGAGTCCTGAGATGCTCATATCCCAGTACAATTGTAGCATAGGCAGCAGTTTTTGCATGGCAGACAGCAGCAAAGGGTTGAACTATTCGAGCATTAATTTCCCAGTTTAAATTGATAAAATTCCACTTCCTTAGCTTAATAAAATGAATGAACCTGGCATTTTGCAACACAATATAAGGCTGAAATATTAATAAACATAACAATATAATTTGTCTGCAGAATATAAAAGCAGAGCTGGAAGTAGCACGGGATGATCTGTCCATGACCCAGAAGGACAAATTTATGCTGCAAGCTAAAGTGACGGAGCTAAAGAACAGCATGAAGACGCTGCTGCAGCAGAACCAACAACTGAAGCTGGATTTGAAGCATGGCAGAATGAAGAAGGTGGGTAGGACTGCAACAGATCACTCTTCTTAGACCAGAGTGGTGTTTTATTTATAATTTCATATGAACTCATGCTTTTAGTCTCTCTGCTCTGAAGAAGTATGGATTCTCTCTTTCGTGCTGTCCCACAAGTATTAGTGATGTTAGTCATGTTTATTTTGATGTATTTATTTATAAAATTCTTATATTCAGCCCATCTACAAATTTTGGTGGCAAAATAGAAAAGCTTGACATTTCATCTAACTTGGGGAAGAGGCTGCGGTGCTTTTTTTAAACAATATTACTACACTATAAACCACATCTAGCATTAATATTTTAGCCTGGTGTTTGTAACTCATTGTAGTAATACTGTGCACATGGGAACTAGGTTATTGTCAACACAGGCCATATCGAGGTGGAAGATGATATCTTCTTTCTTAAAGGACCCTCGGCCACAAGAGGGCATCCGCTAAAAATCAGAGGTGGGAAATTTTATGGCGACACCAGGAAGTATTTCTTCACCGAAAGGGTGGTTGATCATTGGAACGAACTTCCACTGCAGGTGATTGTGGCCAGCAGTGTGCCAGATTTTAAAAGTAAATGGGATACGCATGTGGGATCTCTAGGGGGGTAAAGACGAGGGGGGTGGGTCATTAGAGTGGGCAGACTTGATGGGCTATGGCCCTTTTCTGCCGTCATTTTCTATGTTTCTAAGGAGCAAGGAATTACAGAGCTGGAGACTTAACTCCACTTTCTTTGGGTCACTAGTAACAATATAACAGGCCTTGTGTTCTTTATCTTGCATGCCAATATATCCTATTAGCTATAATTGTATGTATTATGTTCAGAGATACCAATAATATCAGATAATAAGCGACCAAAAGTTCACGTTCTCTTAGCAATTTACAATCCATTGCTCTTCTGAAGGTTACCTTGGCTGTGCAGGAGTCATGTAGAATGGTTTTGAGGTATTTTATTTCTCAATACTATTTAAGCATATTTTCTATATATACTGCCAACACACCTCAACAACCTCACCCTTACCTGGAATTCAACATATAAAATCCTTGGGTTTCTCACAGCCATGTACTTTTAGTAACCAAAGCATATCTCTAAACAGAGGAAGGAGCTGAAAGGAGACAATCCTTCCAATCCTGTGACTCCAGTGAAGATTCCTGACTGCCCAGTCCCTGCCTCGCTCCTAGAAGAGCTCCTGAAGCCACCAACAGCTGTAAGCAAGGAGCCCTTAAAAAGTCTGAACAGCTGCCTTCAGCAACTCAAGTATGTTAATAAGATATGCCTGATTTTCTTATTGTCTACTGTTGTCACTGTTTAATTATCCAGGTACATTAGTACAATGGGAATGTAATCGGTGCACCTGTAGGTTTAGTACTGTGGTAGAATTATAGCAAATGTTCAACATTGTACTTGGGCTAACATTCTGGCTACTGATGTTTGAAATTCAAGATGAACCTGATTCCTCTTGATCTGAGAGTGTGGTGTAGTGCTTAGAGCTACAGTCTCAACACCTTGAGGTTGTGGGTTCAAACCCTGCACTGCTCTTGTGAGCTTGAGCAAGTCACTTAATCCTCCACTGCCCCAGGTATATTATAAAGATTGTGAGCCTGCCAGGATAGATATAGAAAATGCTTGAGTACCTGATTTGCAATCCATTCTGAGCTCCTTTGGGTGGAAGGGCCAAAAAATTGAATGAATGAATAAATAAATAAATACATAAAATGTTTAAGCCTGGTTTGCTGTTCATACTCTTGGTGTTCTCCCTGTAGGCAAGAGATGGACAGTCTGCAGCGCCAGATGGAGGAACATACTGTCACTGTGCACGAATCTATGTCCTCATGGACTCAGATGGAGGGACAGTTGATGGAACTCACTGCCGTGGACCTCGGCTCTCTAGCAGGATCCCCAAAGGAAACGGAGAAAAGTGATCACTGTGCTGATGAGCAGATGCTGTTGAATCAATGATGTATGTCTTCGTTGGTGAATTCCCAAAAACATTCAGCTCTGTTAAACAAAGCTGTTCTTTTTTAATATTTATTTGTTTGAAAAAAAGACTTATGTTCAGAGTTCTGCATTGAATTTAATAACCATATCAAAAATACAAGGAGCACCCAGAAATGAGTAAAACTTTCTTCCCAGGTACGAGCCTTTTCTCTATGTGATTAAAGGGGCATAGGAATTGGAGAAAGAACTTCAAAGTCTCATCCAGTTTAAACTGACAAGAAACCTAGCTGAATCTGTGTCTCTGCTGTGCTGAAGCTCATGAAAAGCCTTGGCAGACAGCTGAGCAAAAAGCTCATTACACCCACTGGGCAAAATTTGCACAAGATGATTCCTAGATATATAAACCTTGCACTTGCAGATCAGGCGAAAAAAGGAAGATCTGCCTTTACTACCAGGGTGGAGGGGGCAGCACTTTAGCAGCAGTTTAATGTAGCCAGAATCACAGATTTAAAATGATGGGAGCGTGTGGAGTTAAAGGAGCTGGTATATTAATGTCCTTGAGCAGTAAGAAATTTTATGTCTGTTTATAATCTTATATTTTTGTGTTCTGTTTTGGTGTTTTTAATGTTATTTGAAGCTTATGGTTGGAAAATATTGTAAATTAAGTGGGGGGGGATCAGAAATTTTAGTAACTTAATTTTGAGTGCCTTTCAAAGATGAAGAGGCTTTATTTTTATGATCTATGTTCATTTATTTTCCTTGAATGTTGTTATATGTAGAAGGTGCCTAATGTTTTCAAATTAGAATCAAATACTTGCTGCTCATAGCAGGACCTGTGCTTGTCCTCAGTTGGAGCCATTCCATCTCTTTGCATTAGCTGCACTTGTGCAGTTCTAAAGCCATTGACTGTGCCCTGTAAGGAACCCAGGTGTGCTTGATTAAATGCACAGTGAATTGTGCAATGACTTCCAGCTGCTGTGCAGTGGCAATCAGAGAAGCAGAAGTTAAAGGGGGTAAAAAGTGATAACCGAAAAATTCTGTGGTTCTGGAGGAGACTCCTGATGTCCCATGGTCACATCACTATATAGTGATCGCCCGTCCTTGGGCTGCTTTGGAAACTACACCCCAAACATTACAGTGGGGTCTTAAATTAAATGTTAAATGCAGCGGATTGCTTTTTTTAATCCTGAAATTTCACATTTCCTGCACCTTCATACTTTCTTAAGTCACAGCACACCTGATAGTATTTGCTTTCTATTTGGAAGACCCTTTCCCCTATATTGCACAAGTGTTTTTGCACTGTTACTTTTGTTGCTTTCTCTCCCTATTAAATGTAAACATGTCTGAAAAGAAATCAGAAAAAGAGAAAGCTAGATATTTTGTGTTACCAAATTTGCTTTTGTCATTATGTCATCTGATCTAAACTATATGTTAAAAATCAGTTGTAGTACAGTGTAAATACAGTACAAAAGCCACAGATCAGGTATCCAAGTCCAAACAATTTTACATAATGTTTTTGTTAGTTGGGAAGACCTGCTGAACCAATCTTGCTGCAGAAAATTGTGCAAGGTTTCTCCTCTATGGCATCACCAAACCATAGCCATCATTGGACAGTCTGAATACTTCTATATGATGACATATAGAAGAATGTAATTTTCTTATGAAGATGGTTATGCAGTTAAACAAGAAGCAGGCTTGCTAAAATGCAATGTCACTCCAATTTGTATCTCCCAAAATGATTCTCCCTCTTCTTTGCCATATTTTAAAATTGGAAGGGCCAAATCCTGAGTCCATGCACTAGCATTTTTGCATTGCCAGACAAAAGGCCCTTGTTTGGATTTCCTAGCTGGAACCTATAGGTTTAGGTTGTTGTAAACTTGGTAAACTTCTGCTTCGAAGAAGCTTTTGTTTCAATTCAAGCTTAAATGGCCTGAAAGGAACATGTCATATAAGTAGCTGAAGTTTTTTGTTTAATTTATGATTACTTGTGCCTTGGTTATCCCTTCCACTTTTGTTGTCCTACAAAAATATTCTGTGCGACTTTTATTTCCAGTGCTTCCTCCCAAATCTCACTGCCATCACTTAATTGCAGTGATGAAATACTGCAGTCTTTTTTTCTGCATGCATACAAATAGTAGGAAGTTTGACTTTTTTGCCTTGGGAAATAATTAAGCAAATGAAAGTGTTAAAGGTAAGATAGTATCAATGGCTAGTTTTACATTCCTAGCAAAAAAAAGATCTGCTTACCAGGTAATTTTGAAAAGAAGCATGAGTGGATTAAAATTACCCATTTATGTACAAACCAGAGGAGGCTGCTTATGCCAAGCTGTACCATTAGCACTACTAGTTTTAAGAGCAAGTAATATTTTATTACCCTGAAGAACAACTGCTTTATCACAGCAAAGACTAAAACTAACCTAAATTCATCTGCCAGTCTGCAGTTTGTGCACCTAGAAAATGTACTCATTTAACTGAATGTTTCTTCTATTCATGTTCTAAAAGTTGCCTAAAATGTTCTACTTAAAAATATGTAATATTAATATTTTTCACAGGAACTAAGTTTTAAAATTCCAGTTACTGCACAAAGGTTATTGGAGGAACATCATATATGCACAGCTTGCTGTAGTATCTAATGCTTCCAGACTTGCCTTCTCATAGGTAGCTGCCATAGATATCCATTCAGCTAAGGCTAGAGAATCATACTTGGTACTCGTATTCTTAACATTCCGTCATCCCACAGACTACAATCCATTACTATGGCTATATGGAAAAGACCCAGAAAACTGGAAGACTTTGCTTTGGGGCTAATTTAATCTACCCTTAATTTAAACGACCTCTTACTTGCCGTAGATTTAATTTACTGTGAGTAGGCAGACTTGCCTCTGAAGTCTATCAGGGTGACTGTCTTCTTATGAGAATGTTGCCCTTGTTATGGGGAAAGGTAGATTTGTACAGTCTGTAAGTAAGCTGTTTGCTTGTTGTCAACACTCCTCTTTAACAAAATGGTATTTGTGAGGAATCCAGGTGCCTTCTATATATTGACTTCAGAGATCACCAAAATAGAAGCATCTAATCTTTAGAGATTGATGCTTGAACTGCACTCTTGGAATGTTTTCCTGGTTAAGCAAATGAAAGTGTTAAAGGTAAGATAGTATCAATGGCTAGTTTTACATTCCTAGCATTGCCTACCTAGGCCAGTCTTCCATTAAGCAGAACACCACTTTGTAAAAACATGACAGGTTAGTTGGTTATGTACTGTAGATCTGCTTTGAGTACTCGGATTTGTTTAATTTTTAATAAATAACTATTGCACATTGAAGCTGGCTAATAAAACTCAAGCTATTTGCTTCTATTTTATGATGCCATTGTCCATACAAAAGAAGCTAGGACTTGTTTAATGGTGTCATCAGTAACAAACACATGGGTTGTTTTTATTTGCTACTTTCAATATGTGCTAGTTGTTCATAAAACATGGGCAAATATGATTAGAAATAAGTTGGAGAGATTTTCACAAGATCTTTAAAAGATTTAATATTATACAGAATATCATCAAAAGAATTATTTGCAGGAGGAAATAAAGTGGCTGTTTTATAAAGGGCTGGTGTGTGAGAAGACAGGGCAATGACTGGACTATTTCTTTTCAGACTGAGCATCTTCTTTTCTTGTGGGTTGGCTATGGCACTGTGTTGAAAAAGTGTAAGACTTAAATTAGTCACCAAAATAATGAGTTTAAATAAAGTTAAACTCTAAAAACACATCACGTTCCTCAGTGTGCCACACGTATTTAACGAATGGTAGCTGTCCTCATAGGAACCATATTGTGTGTGATTTTATCTTTTAGTTTACTTTTTTACTTTTTATTTATAAGTTATAAAGTTATAAAAAGTGCTTGTGCCTAATAATTTTAGCAACAATAGTTTATACTAGCAACAGTAGCTTATGGTAACGATTACTTAGCTTTTATTTAAGGACTGGGTCTGGTTCATTCCCCACCGACGCGTTTCACTATTTCATCAGGGTCGGGGAAAGAGAACGCTGTGAAAAAACAGATAATAGAATCATTTATGTTTAACGAACCCAGTGACATAAATAGATGGTAAATCAGTATAAAAAGTTGCTACAAAGCTTACCAGAGCCATACTATGTCTTAGCTGAAAGCTAAATCCATAATTGATGAACCGGAAGGGAAAAATTCCCGGTATACGGAGAACTAATAAGTCAAAAACCCCTGATCACATGACCCAATTCTGGCCAATAAACACCCTAACAACGGACCTTTCACACATTCTCTGCACTGCTCTTAATCACATTCATATACTCACAGTTAGCCAATCACTGGTTAAATTCAGACCATGGGGATGCATGGTATTAAGTTTATACATCCACCGAAGTTCTTTAATATTTAGATTGTTTTCATAATTGCCTCCCTCCCACCCGATATGTACTGTATCAATAATTCGCCATTTAAGATCGGAAATTTTATGTTTCATTAAGGTCCAATGGCGAACTAAAGGAGCAGTTTCAGTTCCAGTGTTAACTCGGGACTTGTGCTCATTGAGCCTAATATTCATGGGTCTCGTAGTGCGCCCTATATAGATTTTTGGACAAGGGCATATAATCATGTAAATAACATGATCAGTTTTGCAAGTAGTTCTGGATTTGGCTGTAAAGATTTGACCTGTGTGTGGATGACTCCATGTTTCTCCTTCTAGGGTGTATTCACACCATTGACAATGGCCACAGATATAGTGGCCCATCACATCCAGGGTATTATTTTGTTTGTGTTTATAATGACCAATAAGTTCCCCCAAGTTTTTAGCTCTTTTAAAGGCGAATATTGGAGGCTCGCAATCAGGTCCCAAAGTTAATTGAATGATGTGCCAATGTGTAAGAATAATATTCTTAATATCGTAAGCCAGATGGGAGAATTGTTGTACACATACCAACGGTTTCTCTTTCTGGTGTAATGGGGAATTCTATTTACAGACCCACGGTATTGCTATGGGGGCCTCCCTGGCTCCCTCCGTGGCTACTCTGTATATGGCGCAATTGGAGGAACAACACATCTATACATCCCACTGGTTTCAGAATATCACAGTTTGGAGACGTTATTTGGACGACATCTTCTGCATTTGGAAATCTGATATCCAGACATTCAACTCTTTTCTTACTTGGTTAAATCAAGTAGACCCTAATATCCAGTTCTCAGCTACCATCAATAATCGTGAGATATCATTTTTGGATATGACTATTTTTAAATCTCAGGGGTCTTTGTTAACAACTATTTTTCGCAAAGCCACCGATAGAAATAGCCTACTTCGCTACCACAGTTTCCATCCGCAACAACTTAAAAATAGTCTTCCTCATAGCCAATTTTTACGATTGAGGCGACTATGTTACTCCTTAGCAGAGTATAAAATTCAAGCCCGGACATTGAAAAATCGTTTCAAACAACGTGGATATCCAAGGCATATAATAAAACAGGCATACACTCGAGCTAAGTATGCTCATAGACATCAACTTCTTCAATATAAACAAAACCTTGAAGAAGAGAAACCGTTGGTATGTGTACAACAATTCTCCCATCTGGCTTACGATATTAAGAATATTATTCTTACACATTGGCACATCATTCAATTAACTTTGGGACCTGATTGCGAGCCTCCAATATTCGCCTTTAAAAGAGCTAAAAACTTGGGGGAACTTATTGGTCATTATAAACACAAACAAAATAATACCCTGGATGTGATGGGCCACTATATCTGTGGCCATTGTCAATGGTGTGAATACACCCTAGAAGGAGAAACATGGAGTCATCCACACACAGGTCAAATCTTTACAGCCAAATCCAGAACTACTTGCAAAACTGATCATGTTATTTACATGATTATATGCCCTTGTCCAAAAATCTATATAGGGCGCACTACGAGACCCATGAATATTAGGCTCAATGAGCACAAGTCCCGAGTTAACACTGGAACTGAAACTGCTCCTTTAGTTCGCCATTGGACCTTAATGAAACATAAAATTTCCGATCTTAAATGGCGAATTATTGATACAGTACATATCGGGTGGGAGGGAGGCAATTATGAAAACAATCTAAATATTAAAGAACTTCGGTGGATGTATAAACTTAATACCATGCATCCCCATGGTCTGAATTTAACCAGTGATTGGCTAACTGTGAGTATATGAATGTGATTAAGAGCAGTGCAGAGAATGTGTGAAAGGTCCGTTGTTAGGGTGTTTATTGGCCAGAATTGGGTCATGTGATCAGGGGTTTTTGACTTATTAGTTCTCCGTATACCGGGAATTTTTCCCTTCCGGTTCATCAATTATGGATTTAGCTTTCAGCTAAGACATAGTATGGCTCTGGTAAGCTTTGTAGCAACTTTTTATACTGATTTACCATCTATTTATGTCACTGGGTTCGTTAAACATAAATGATTCTATTATCTGTTTTTTCACAGCGTTCTCTTTCCCCGACCCTGATGAAATAGTGAAACGCGTCGGTGGGGAATGAACCAGACCCAGTCCTTAAATAAAAGCTAAGTAATCGTTACCATAAGCTACTGTTGCTAGTATAAACTATTGTTGCTAAAATTATTAGGCACAAGCACTTTTTATAACTTTATAACTTATAAATAAAAAGTAAAAAAGTAAACTAAAAGATAAAATAACACACAATATGGTTCCTATGAGGACAGCTACCATTCGTTAAATACGTGTGGCACACTGAGGAACGTGATGTGTTTTTAGAGTTTAACTTTATTTAAACTCATTATTTTGGTGACTAATTTAAGTCTTACACTTTTTCAATCTAATTTCTGTGCACTTTTTGGATTTGTATGGCACTGTGTGGCATTTTGTGTGTGTGTGTGTGTATGTGTATATATATATATATCTCAAGGGTCTCAAAGTCCCTCCTTGAGGGCCGCAATCGTCGGGTTTTCAGGATTTCCCCAATGAATATGCATGAGATCTATGTGTATGCACTGTTTTCTATGCATATTCATTGGGGAAATCCTGAAAACCCAACTGGATTGCTGCCCTCAAGGAGGAACTTTGAGATCCCTGATATATATATATATATATATATAGTACATATATACAGTCTGTGCTGGGAGGGCTGGTGCTTAGGGTATAGAACTGACTGGCTATGAAGCCTTTGGCATATGAAAAGGAACTGGCTTTCTGTTTCCTTGGGATTGTGCCACCACATTACCTGTTGTCCTTGTTCATAGCCAAAATGACAGTCTTCCTTTAACTGCTTTCATCTTAGTGACAAAAAAATTACTTCTCCCTTGGAAGATAAAAGAGAGACCCCACTGATAGTATTGAGGATTATATTTCTCATTATAAAATGTACTAGCTATCCACATTTGCCATAAAGATAAAAATTAATAAATAAATAACCCCAAACTATAAGGTAATAGTCCAATTAAAAGGTAACACATTTATTTTTTAATTAACCTTTATTTCTATTTAAATGAATTAACTTGGCAACTGCATTGCTTTATCCATATTAGCTGCAGATTAGGGTATCCATTCACAGGCCATCATTGCATCTATTCCATCCTGTGGGCAGGATTTGTTGGTAGAACTCTGCAAATATACCCTTACTGTTAATAAAATAACTGACAACTTTAAAAAAACTTACTGCTGCTGTTCATATTACCAAATGTCACATCACTAACTGCCAATTCCATGAAAGAAAGGTGTTTGAAAAGAAATGTTTTCATTAATCCATGGCATATTCAAGTTTATAGAGTTTGCTTTGGGGTAGATAATCTAAAAGAAAAATTGGAAAACTGTATACTATGTAAAATTGAAGATTACAGTACCAAGCATGTGCATAAAAATTTCTTAAGTTTTGTGCAATAAACTATTTTTGGTAAAGGTTTTTATTGGGGATTTTTTTTCTTTGTTTCTGTTCCAATTCAATAGTGATCTAGTGTCTTTCCCCAAGCAGTAGACAGAATAATATGGTAGAAGTGACCTGTCTTTAGGATTTCAGTTGATGTCTCTCTTAACTGTGGTATAACCCAAGTAGTTATCATGAATTATATGCAGGTAGTACTTTCTCTGGCCCTATAGGGCTCACAATTTAAGGGGGGTTTTGTACCTGGAAAAATGGAGGGTTAAGTGACTTGCCCAAAGTCACAAAGAATAATCTCACTATAAAATGAACAGCTATTGAAATGAAAACGTCTATAAGCACTATGGAAATTTAATTTATTGCTATGACTAAGCAATATGGAATAACTTTCAACATCATTTAGAATGTTATCACTAGTCATTAGCATATGCCAGCAAAGTACGATGAGAGGCCAGAACAGTATTCTGAAAACAGCCCCCACTCCTATACCTGAATTTCATTTACTAAACACTATGACCCGGATTCTGTACATGGCGCCTAGATAAACAGCGCCAGTCGCGTGTCAATCACACTTGGGTGCCATTACCAGAATTGCAGCTATGATATCTAAAAAAAAAATTAGGGTTTTAAAGGTCTACAATACACTGGGCACCAAGGTTTTGCTCCTTCAACACTTTTGGGTGTATCCTACAGATTTTTGGCTGCTGATCATGAAAATCACATTTAAAATTACATATCATGTACTGTTTTAACAAAAAAGTAAATTTTTACAATTTCCTTTATACTTTCAGGTTAATGCAATTCATTCTTAGCCTAATTCTTAACATAGGCCTATTGCTCACATTATACCTTGCTTGATATAGTGTGGGCATGTCCAGGCGTACATTCAGAACTATCAAAGCAATAGAACTCTAAAATTTACAAGAACAACACAATAATGATAGAAATAATAGTTCTAAGATATTCTACTTTGCGACTGGGTAGTGAGAACTGCAAATAAATAGCTTACAAGTTAATTTTAGTGAGAAGACTTCAATGTG
Organism: Geotrypetes seraphini; assembly: GCF_902459505.1. Classification (NCBI taxonomy): domain Eukaryota; kingdom Metazoa; phylum Chordata; class Amphibia; order Gymnophiona; family Dermophiidae; genus Geotrypetes; species Geotrypetes seraphini. The sequence continues at coordinate 138,811,685 of NC_047091.1, read as the reverse complement.
GATTGATAAGTAAACGTAAAACGTTCAATCCTACAACCCGTGCGTGGGTAGCCACCCAGCGCACCACACCATCATCGAGTCTTCATGTGTTCAGTGAAAATGAAATAAATAGTGTAAACACACTCAGTGATAAATTATTATATAAAAAATTATTATTATTATAGTAAAACACTAACGCAGTCAGCACAATGACTGCACTGTCTTTCCACAAATTAATGAATGAAAAAGACTTATCTTGTAAGGAAGGCCCGCAAAAGCAGGGACTCCCAAGGACACTTTCAACAGCACAGTTCACAGGCATTGTGCTCGAGAAATCATTACAGGTTCAACTGAACTTCAGTTTCAGAAATAGTCCTTCTTCAGGAACCTCTCATGAATAAACTTCATAGTGAGAACAAAAATGTATAGCTGTAATACATCCAGTGAACGCCCGATTCAGAGATGGCAGTTAGAGAGGCGGAACCAGGTGCATCCCATTTGAACAGAAAGCAGCATGATGTCACGCCACAAACAAAGGCAGGAAATAAAAAAAATGGTGTTCTACAAATTAAGTTCAAGTTTATTAAAAATTTGATATACCACCTTATTTATTTCAAGGTGGTTATACATTTTGTTGTAGTTCCTTCCTATTTCTCCTACTGTAAACCGCGTCGAGCTCTACGAACGTGGAGATGATGCGGTATACAAACCTAAGGATTAGATTAGATTAGATTTTAAAATAGGGTAAAAACAGATAATACAGTTTAACATAACTTTAACAAAATAAACATAGGCAACTAGACAAACAGGGATGAATGGAAAAAAAGGGGAGAACTACAATGATTAAAGTAAGGTATAAACAAAAGGGTGGGGTTAAAAACAAGTAGGTCCAATACAAGCAGACTCAAAATATAAAAAAACAATTTAAAAATCCTTAAAAGGACATCACACTTGAAAGGCATCTTTGAAAAGGAATGTCTTAAGAAAAGATTTAAATTTTTCAAGATTAGTTATCTCTCTTAGAGCATTTGGTGCTGAGTTCCAGAGGGTTGGGGCAACTACTAGTATTAATATGGTTCAAGGTTGGGATTGCTAATAAATTTTGCTCCGAGGAACGAAGAAAACACGATGTAGTATACGGTATCAAAAATTTATTAAAGAATTCTGGCTGTCCAGTGTTTCTTGTTTTAAAAGTCAATAATAGAGTTTTATAAATGACACGGTGATGGATGGGAAGCCAATGGGCTTTTTATCAGAAGAGGAGTTACGTGGTCAAATTTTTTGGCCTTGTAGATGACTTTTACTGCTGTGTTCTGGATTATTTGTAGACATTTTAACTCTTTTTTCGTAATACCATGGTATAAGGCATTGCCATAATCCAGACAAGAAATGACTAATGAATGGATTAAAGTATTTAAAGCCGATATGTCAAGAAATTTAGCTAGAGAGCATATCATTCGTAAACGATAAAAACATTTTCTTATAACTGTACTTATATGATCATGGAAAGTGAGATATTCATCCAAAGTGATACCTAGAAGCTTGATACTACGTACTGTCTGTATAGGAATAGATTTGATTTTAATAGGAGAGAGAGGAGAACTATCTTTCTTGAAAGGAAAAACCATTATTTTGGTTTTAGTGACATTGAGTGATAATTTGTTCGAGTTTAACCAGTCATGAATCTTGTTGAGCTTTTTGCTGATGGTAAGAATATCGTTTGGATTATCTAAGTTGAGGGGATGTATTAATTGGATATCGTCTGCATAAGCGTAGATGGTAAAACCAATTGATTGTCCTAGCGTGATTAATGGAGCCAGTAAAATATTAAAGAGAAGTGGGGAGAGTATGGATCCTTGTGATATGCCGTACTTGTTTGTGAATGTGTAAGATTTTAAGCCGTTGAATGATACTTTTGAAGTGTGTTCCTTATAAACCATCTGAGTTGTTATGTTCTTGTTCCAGACAGTGGGGGATCATGGGAGCTGTAGTTGTAGCCGTATGGAGCCTACTTTTATGTTCAATTAGACGTGTCATTCAGGGCGTACATTCAGGGCAGATTATATAACATCCATGGAAATTATGTAGTCTGGGCATGCTTGTATATGGGCTTTATGGATGTTAATGAGCATGAACCAAATATAGAAAAACTGATCACTGCCGTTGTTTTTCCAATTGCGATATATGGCTGTAAGTCATGGATACTCATGAAAACAGATAGAAGAAAAATCAATGCCTTCAAGCTGTGGTGCTGGAGAAGACATCTATGAATCCCATGGACAGCTAGGATCACCAATAAAGATGTTCTTACACATAGAAATATGATGGCAGATAAAGGCCAAATGGCCCATCCAGTCTATCCATCCACAGTAACCATTATCTCTTCCTTGCACTAAGAGATCCCAAGTGCCTAACCCACGCTTTCTTGACTTTAGAGACGGTCTCTGTCTCCATCACCTCTTCTGGGAGACTGTTCCATGCTACAGCCCAGAAATATCAAAGAAGAGACAAATTAATTTAATCACGTTTTGTTGGTTTTTTTTAATAATCATCTTTATTCAGTTCCAACAAGAAACCATACTAAACAGAACAGTGTGCTAAGGTCATACAAGCAGAACAATAAACCACAATGCAGAGAATGCACTTGCAAAACCAAACCACAGAAGCAGAACTGTAAGTTTCCATAGAAAATGCTCAAATAACCCCCCACACACTCACCCAAGACCACCCCACCCAAGCAATCTACCACCCTTTCTGTAAAAAAAAGTATTTCCTTAGATTACTACAGAGCTATCACCTCTTAACTTCATCCTATACCCTCTCATTCCAGAGCTTCCTTTCAAATTAGAGACTCGACTCATACACATTTACACCATGTAGGTATTCAAATGTCTCTATCATATATCCCCTCTCCTGTTTTTTCTCCAACGTATACAGATTGAAATTTTAAGTCCTCATACGACTTATGATTAAGACCACACACATTTTAGTAGTTCCTCTAAACCGGCTCCATCCTTTTGATATCTTTTTGAAGGTGCAGTCTCCAGAATTGTAAATAATATTTTAAGTCACCAGTCTTATACTGAGGTATCGATACCTCATTTTCCCTACCGGCCATATATCTTCCTATGCACCCTAGCATCCTTCTAGCTTTTTAAACCTGTTTGGCCACATATAATCACACTCAAGTCCCGTTCTGTTGTGCACATAAGTTCTTCACCCCCTAAACTGTACCATTCCTTCATGTTTTTGCAGCCCAAATGCATGACCTTGCATTTCTTAGAATTAAATTTTAGCTGCCAAATTTCAGACCATTTTTCAAGTTTTGCTAGGTCTTTCTTCATGTTATTCACACCATCTGGGATGTCTACTCTATTGCAGATGTTGGTATCATCTGGAAAAAGGTAAATCTTACCTGACAGCCCTTCAGCAATATCACTTATAAAAATGTTAAAACGTACAGGCCCAAGAACATAAGCAATGCCTCTGCTGGGTCAGACCTGAGATCCATCGTGCCCAGCAGTCCGCTCATGCGGCGGCCCAACAGGTCCAGGACCTGTGCAGTAATCCTCTATACCCCTCTATCCCCTTTTCCAGCAGGAAATTGTCCAATCCTTTCTTGAACCCCAGTACCGTACTCTGCCCTATTACGCTCTCTGGAAGCGCATTCCAGGTATCCACCACACGTTGGGTAAAGAAGAACTTCTTAGCATTCGTTTTGAATCTGTCCCCTTTCAACTTTTCTGAATGCCCTCTTGTTCTTTTATTATTCAAAAGTTTGAAGAATCTGTCCCTCTCTACTCTCTCTATGCCCTTCATGATCTTGTTAGTCTCCATCATATCCCCTCTAAGTCTCCTCTTCTCCAGGGAAAAGAGACCCAACTTCTCCAATCTCTCAGCGTATGAAAGGTTTTCCATCCCCTTTATCAAACGTGTCACTCTCCTCTGAACCCTCTCGAGTAACGCCATGTTCTTCTTAAGGTATGGCGACCAATATTGGACGCAGTACTCCAGATGCGGACACATCATCACCCGATACAATGGCAGGATAACTTCTTTCGTTCTGGTTGTAATACCCTTCTTGATTATGCCTAGCATTCTGTTTGCCTTCTTAGCGGCCGCTGCACACTGTGCCGTCGGCTTCATTATAATGTCCACCATTACCCCCAAGTCCCTTTCTTGGATACTCTCATTTAATAACATCCCTCCCATCGTATAGTTGTATCTCAGGTTTCTGTTTCCCACATGTAATACTTTACACTTCTCAATGTTGAACTTCATCTGCCATCTCGTTGCCCATTCCCCTAGTTTGTTCAAGTCCCTTTGCAATTCTTTGCAGTCCTCTTTAGTCCGAGCTCCACTAAATAGTTTGGTGTCGTCTGCAAATTTTATTATTTCACACTTCGTCCCTGTTTCTAGATCATTTATGAATATATTAAATAGCAGCGGCCCAAGCACCGAGCCCTGCAGGACCCCACTCGTGACCCTCCTCCAGTCCTAGTAGTGCCCCTTTACTCCTACCCTCTGTTTCTTACCCGCCAACCAGTTTCTGATCCATCTATGTACGTCTCCTTCCACCTCTTCAGTTTCCGGAGTAGGCGTTCATGGGGCACCTTGTCAAAGGCTTTTTGGAAATCTAGATATATGATGTCTATGGGGTCTCCTTTGTCCATCCGTTTGTTAATTCCTTTGAAGAAGTGCAATAAGTTTGTTAGGCACGATCTCACCTTGCAGAAACCATGTTGGCTGGTTATCAGAAGTTCGTTTATTTCAAAATGTTCATCGATGTTTTCTTTTATCAGTGCTTCCGCCATTTTCCCCGGAACCGAGGTCAGACTCAGAGAACAGAACCTTGAGGCACACCACTGGTAACATCCCTTTCCTCACTGACCGCTACTCTCTGTTGACTTACACTCAACCAGTTCCTGACCTAGCCTGTCACTTTGGCACCCATCCCAATGGCTTTCTTTATTTATTAGACATCTGTGTGGAACAGTCAAAGGCTTTCCTAAAATCTAAATACATCACATCTAGCGCACTCCCTTTATCATTAGACAGAAACTGACCTATTTTGGACATGTGCTGAAGGCAAATTCACTAGAAAAGGAGGTGCTATTTGGAATAGGCAGTGGTATAAGGAAGCAGCGGTAACAAAGGTCTGTTGGCTGGATACCATCAAGAATGACACGGGAGTTATTAAGCAATTGAAAGAAATATGGAAAACAGGGAAGCATGGCCAGGACTGGCCTACAGAATATCCAAAGGTCGGGGACAACTGAATGGATAGTAATAGTATTGTTTGCCTGAATAATAAAATTGCACTTACAAATATTTTTTCTGCCATAGCTTTAACAAAAGTACATTTTGTCATAAGAACATAAGAATTGCTGCTGCTGGGTCAGACCAGTGGTCCATCATGCTCAGCAGTCCGCTCCCGCGGTGGCCCTTAGGTCAAAGACCAGTACCCTAAGTTTAGCTTCACCTGCATACGTTCTCGTTTAGCAGGAACTTGTCTAACTTTGTCTTGAATCCCTGGAGGGTGTTTTCCCCTTTAACAGCCTCCAGAAGAGCGTTCCAGTTTTCCACCACTCTCTCGGTGAAGAAGAACTTCCTTACATGTGTACGGAATCTATCCCCTTTTAACTTTAGAGAGTGCCCTCTTGTTCTTCCTACCTTAGAGAGTGTCTTTATCTACTAACTCTATTCCCTTCATTATCTTGAATGTTTTGATAATGTCCCCTCTTGATCTCATCTTTTCAAGGGAGAAGAGGCCCAGTTTCTCTAATCTCTCACTGTACAACAACTCCAGCCTCTTAACCATTTTGGTTGCTCTTCTCTAGACCCTTTTGAGTAGTACTGTGTCCTTCTTCAAGTACGGTGACCAGTACTGGATGTAGTATTCCATGTGGGGGCGTACCATGGCCCGGTATAGCGGTATGATAACCTTTTCTGATCTGTTCATGATCCCCTTCTTAATCATTCATAGCATTCTGTTTGCCCTTTTCAACATCGCCGCCGCACATTGCGCAGACGGCTTTATCGACTTGTCGACCATTACTCCCAAGTCTCTTTCCTGGGGGGGTCTCTCCGAGTACTGCACCGGAGTGGAGTATAGAAATGCAGGGTTAAGGCAAAACTTTGCAACTGGGGAAAGGAGACTAGAGGTGCCTGGCCTGATTTCTTTGTAATTTGTTTCAGCAAATTTCTAATGCCACTGCTACAGTATCACTGAACACATCATGCTTTTGTTTAAGGTCAGATAGGACTGCACTCAAGTGAGCTGCTTTCTTCTTTTTTTTTTTTTAATTCTTTATTGATTTTTAATCAAAAACAGTGTCATACAAATGAAAGAACAAAAGATATTCCACATATTACACTATTATCTATACAGGTAACATAAATATCATTCAATAATTTCATTTTCCTGCATAAAATAATATCATAATATATCCTAATATACAATACAAATAAAGAATAAAGTTACCCAAATATCACTATCAATATTTATTTCCCTCCCTCTAACCCCCAACCAAAGGAAAGAAGAGATATGATGAAAATACATTATGTTTTTACAAATTTAGTCAATGGGCTCCAAATTTTATTAAATACCTCACTAAAACCCCTACATTCTGCGTTAATTCGTTCGTATCTGTATGTAGTACACACTAGTGCTGCCCGATTCAGGAAAAAATATTTTGATTCGATTCAGCCTATTGAATCGATTTTTCAATTCAATTTGATTTTCCTGCCCAAATGGGTATTTATTTATTTTTTTTCAAACATCCTGGTGGGTTTATTTTATAGCCTCTTCACCCCCTTTGCACCTCTCCTACCCACACTGGCGCTGTGGTGTAAACAAAATAAACAAAAAAGATTTTTCCTCTCTGTTAAATCCTAGCTCACGTTCGTGGTCTAACACCACCTCTGGCAGGATACACATTTCAAATCTGACATATTGTAATCACAAAATAGAAAATAAAATTATTTTTCTACCTTTTGTTGTCTGGTCATTATTCAGATCTTGTTAGTCCCAGGCTCTGGTTGTCTTCTGATAACTCACTTGCCAGGATAATAATAATAATTTATTTCTTATATACCGCCAAAGTCGTAGTAGTTCGAGGCGGTTTACAACAAAGAAGGACTGGACAATCAGTGAATATAGGTACAGTCAGAGAAAATAGATACAACAAAGAAGAGCGTAAAGGTTCAAATCATGAATGTGGATCTCCTTTCTTCATGCTAACCATCCATCTTCTATCTGTCCTCCCCTTCTGTTTCCCTTCCCTTCGTCCGGAGGTCTGGTATCTTTCCTTTTTTTTCGTCTCCATCCCCAGATCCACCTTTTCTACCCTTTCATCCAGCATATCTCCCTCCTTCCCCACCACCCCAGGTTCCACCAGCTCTCCCTTTCTCTTCCCAACTACCCTCCTATCCAGTATCTCTACCCTCCCTGTGTACAACTTCTCTCCCTTTCTGTTCCTTCCCTCCCTAAATCTCATTGTCCACCATCTTTCTCCCTCTCCTGTTTTTAGATCCATTATTTCTTCTATCCCTCCCCCCCATTTCCCCTCTCCCCCAAGTCCATCCATCTCTCCCCCCCCCCCATCTTCTCCCCATTTCTCTTCCAGTCCACCAACTCCCAAGTCCATCTCCCCTCTCCCCCCAGCTCTGACTTCCAACACAGAAGCTGGCAGAGGGCAACACTCATGTATTGTGGCACCTACCAAGAGCTCTGGGCACTTCACACAGCAGACAGACACTTTTCCTGTGAGCTGCAGAAGATGCGGGCCTGCAAAAGCCGATTGAAAAGCGTCTCCGCACTGCAGCATTTCCAAAACGTTCACACCGCTCCTCGGGAGCCCCCATGCAGCACCACGTCACCCGGTGCTCACAGGTGCGGGGCTCTGGCAATCATGTGGCTGATGAAAGGCCAGCCGCTGGCAGGACCCGGAAGAGCAGACGCGCGCCACTGAGCAGCAGCAGCAAGAGCGGTGCATGCAGGTGGTGGATTGGGGGCGTTTGCCGGGCTCCAGGGGGGAGCATGAGCGTGCATGCAGGAAGATGAGACGCGGGCATCTGATTTTAGCCAACCAATTAAAAATCACCTTGTTGCCGCCGTTCTGCTCCCAGAGGTCCACTCGGCTTTCCCTCTGCCACTGGAGTCCTTGCTTCTGGTGTAACTTCCGGTTTCGCAAAACTGGAAGTTACATTAGATGGAAGGATTCCGGTGGCAGAGGGAAAGCTCGAATGGGTCTCTAGCAAGGGGGCAGACGAATCGGTGAGTTCGATTTTATACAAAATCAAATCGATTCGAATCAATTCACCCAAAGTGAATCGATGCGAATCGGGCAGCACTAGCACACACATTCACCCATTCTTCTGTAAGCGTGTGTCTTGTAGCAAGCAGCAATTTAATTTTCTTGCTGATGATGAAGTTTGACTTTGTGCAGGTTCAAATTTTCGTTTTACAGCTTGCCTTCGTGGTGTAGCTAGCTGATAATTTAACAGACCTGTCTCTGTAGTGGCAGCTTCAGGAACTAGCAAGTGTATCTGCTTACTGTTTGTTATGGGGAGTGTGTGGCCAGTGGTTAAAGCTATAGCCTCAGCACCCTAGGGTTGTGGGTTCAAACCCATGCTGCTCCTTGTGACCCTGGGCAAGTCACTTAATCCCCCATTGCCCCAGGTACATTAGCTAGATTGTGAGCTCACCAGGACAGAAAGGGAAAAATGCTTGAGTACCTGAACAAATTCATGTAAAACCGTTCTGAGCTCCCTTGGGAGAACGGTATAGAAAAATAAATAAATAAATAAAATATGAGATGAGCGGGACTTTGGAGGGTTTGCGAGTATTTTTGATAGAAAAGCATCATATATGCTCGGCACAGCACCTTCTCGCAAACGAACTGCTAAGCTGTTGCTGTCAATGCTCTCTTTCTTGAAGTGTTTTGAGCACAAAACCGCAGAATTTGAGGGAACAAAATATTCACGTGGGATTGCAAGTAGTCCAACGCTATAAAAGAACGGGTTCTGATCGTGCGACAATTTCTAAATTGTGAATTGAAATTATTGTATCAAGGAGTTAGCCTTAAAATCATCACGGGCAGACATAGTCGTATAATTGGGATTAGGATTTGGGTAATTACTGAGTAAATGCTGTTATCAAATCAGCATATTATAAAGCTATTCTGAGGCTTGCCTAATACAATGTCTGCTAGGGTGTCCCTATAACCAGCCCCTCAAAATGACACAGCAATGAAAGGTTATTCGGTTGGGTTAGTTCCTCTCTGTGCATCCATATACTGAAGCCGTCGTGTTTGAAAATATAACAGATAAAATAAGAAGGCTACCGACAACGAACAAGGACAACGTTGATACAGTAGCTGATAGTTTGTTTACTTTGTTTTGAGTGTCTCAAGATCAGCCTCGCTACCTGACGCCTTCTGTCAATTAAATCTCCTTGGCTGAGATAGATGCAAGTTTGGCCATATTAGGTGTCTGTTTGGTTTTTTTTCCTGAAGAAAATGTGGAAAAACCACACCAAGGGAAAGAGACAAACTGCTTCACTATCAATGCTCAGGCAGCGCCATGGGCAGCTGCGGAGACGAGGCCCGGCAACCTGTTCAGGCAGTGGATGGGCAGCTTAATCGGCGGGGTCCTGGCTAGCTGCCGGCGCAACAGAAATGCGTGCGGAAGCGGGCGGCTCCTGCTGCCGGCGGTTGAGGTAGGGGGCGTATTCTACTGTCTGTGTGTGTGGCGTCCGGGAGGGATGTGGGCTGCTGTGGGGCAGTTCCCCGCCGGCTGGCATGACGCTGGCCTGCACTGTCTACTCGGCTGTCTGCTGTTCACCTTGCTTGGCTGGCTGCTCGTCCGCCGCCGCCACCGCCGTTGTCGCCGTCATACAGACGAGGGAAGCGCCACGCGGTTGCCGTGGCGTGAGGAGACGGGCTGGGCCTCCTCTAGCCCGGAGCCGGCTGGACTCCGAGGTGAGAGCACCTCCGACCTGTTGTGCCCCTCGGGATAACTCGTGTGGAAGATTGCTGCCCTGCTTTGTGACACTTCCTTGGGCGAGAAACCCTGAAATGTCACGATGCCACTTTGACGGCGGCCGGCTGGGAATTGTTAGGGAGCCCATGTTCTCTGGTCAGAACGATTGCGGGGCCCTAAGTCTTGGACACCGGCCTGTTTCGAGCCGAGATAAGAATTTTCCAAAGATACGGCTGTGTAGGAGGTTTCCAGATCACTCTGGTGTGGTCAGATCTCTGGAAAACTCGTGTACCACACCATCACTGGATAATTCTTATCCTGAGCTAATTAAAATTGAAAAAGAAAATTGAGGTTGCAGTGTTTAATCCATTTAATTGCAGAGAAATAAAGATGAACTACATACGATACTCTTTTATTGAGATTAACGCCATACGTGTTTCCACTGGATTTCAGGAGCTAACACTCCTCTTCTCCAGTCAGGACAGAATGAGTGAATAAAAAGTGTTTTGACATGCAAGGAATCCAGTTTTCTGCCACCATTAAGAATGCTAAAACTATAGAGTGCATGAATAAATAACGGGGGAGGGAGTAAAACGAGGACATGCTTTTGAAATGCTGTGTTGCTCAAAAGGATATGACTGTATATTAGAGTTGCTTGCCTCTCATATCTATTCACTCTGGTTGCACCTTAGTCTGGGCCCTTTTTAGCTTACAGATAAGAATTTCAGTTTGTATATTGTTTCTTAGTTCTTTGTTATTGGAGGCAGAAGTGAAGGGGTAAAATGCGGACTTCGCTGATCTTAACTGCATGTCCTTAAAAATCTTCATTTGACAGTTGAGGTTTCAGATTTCATGTCTGCAGGTCCACGTTTTAGCCCCTCATTCCACTGCTGTAACTGTTGCCATTTCTGACCCCATAGATCTGTGCTGACAGTCTTATTAATAATAATTCATTTGAGGAAACACTTCAGCTAAAGAAGGTCTGTATTTTACCCCAGAGCTGCAGCAGGGCCCAAGACAGCTGCCCTAACCTCTAGGCTACTTTCTTAGCTTATGAAGTAATATAGTTTTGCCACTTTTAATCTCAGCATAAGTCATGGCTCTGACAGACCTCCATGACACTTTAGCTTTGATGGACCCTAATTCTGCTCCCTCCCTATGCTGAGACTAAAAGTGGCAAAACTTTTGCCGTGAGGTCCATGCCTCTTTTAGTCTCAGCATAGGGAGGGAGCAGCATTAGGGTCCATCAGAGCTAAAGTGTCATGGAGGTCAAGACCGGGTTGAACCAAGCAAAAATACATTTTCCTGCCGCAGCTCTGGAGTAAAACGCAGACCTCCCTTAGCTTAAGTGTTTCCTCAAATGAATTATTATTAATAAGACTGTCGGCACAGATCCGTGGGGTCAGAAGTAGCAGCAGTTACAGCGGTGGAATGAGGGGCTAAAACACGGACTTGCAGCCATGAAATCTGAAACCTCAGCTGTCAATAAATGAAGATTTTTAAGGATGTGCGGTTGAGATCCGCGTTTTACCCTTTCCCGAGGCAGAGCTGGTTTTCTTGCAGTAGAGTGCAGAGAGGAATATCGGATTACTAGCCTGTGTATAGTAACACAGTTAAGATTACTTGCCTAAATGACAGATTTAGCATCCCAATTTATTTCAGACACTTCTAACTTCAGTACCAGAAATTTGTAAGCATGATAAGTAGTGGCTTTTTTTTTTTTTTAATTTCTTCTTGTTTCATATGCTGGATTTTAGATTGCTTGATAAATCTTAACCAATTGTTAGTGTAGTCCTTAGTCACTTCTCTCTAAATCACTAACTATTCTCTGTATTCTTTTTAAATCTCTAATCATATAAAGCTATACGGTGCCTGTTTACATATTGCGGCCCCATATACACTGTAAAGAGATTATTAGTCTAATACTAACATACACTTCATTATATATGTTTATATATTTATGGTCCAATTGATATCCGAAGGTCCATACAAATGAAAAAATAATTAATATATACATACATAAACATATATAATGAAGTGTATGTTAGTATTAGACTAATAATCTCTTTACAGTGTATATGGGGCCGCAATATGTAAACTGGCACCATATAGCTTTATATGATTAAAGATTTAAAAAGAATACAGAGAATAGTTAGGGATTTTAGATTGCAACATGTAATATTAAAATAGGCATGATGTGTAGTTAAGGAGGTGAGTAAATGGTAGGTCAAGGTGTGGAAAGGGATGTTGGCATAAATCAGTTAGCTGACAACTATAGTGAATGAGAAAATCAGAGGATGGCCACACAATAGTCAAGTCCATTCACATTTGTAGTAAGCTTTGAATTTATTGTTCCTGTTCCAGCCTAGTGTACTGTAGTTCAATCCTTAATCCTATCTCGACTAGACTTCTATAATGTAACACTAGTTCTTTGCTCTAAAATGTTGCTACAATTAGTTCAAAATGCAGCAGTAAAATTCATAGATGGGACTATGAAAATCGGAACACCTACAGCCCTACTACAGTCAGTTCCCGGGTTAAGAACATCTGACTTATATCGGGCTCATATTTACAAACCAGGTTCCCAATGCAACCCTTCTGTGTCCCAATGTGCCCCTCATCATCCTCCTCCCACCCCTCGGTGCTGTATCCCAAATTCGTGCATCCTTCCCTCCCATGGATGTTTACCTAATGTGGCCAGCTCCCTCCTTCCAGCTCCCTCCTCTTCACAAAGCCACAAGCAGCAGCTCCTTTGGCTGACCCAGAAGCTTTCCCTCTGATGTCAGAGGGAAGACTTCCAGGTCAGTCACAGGCTGTGGTTTTGTGAATAGAAGTGTGACTGGGAGGAGGGAGCTGGCCAGAGAAGGTAAATACCTGCAGGAGGTGCAAATTTGGGACATAGTACAGAGGGGATGGAAAGACGACGAGGGGCATTTTGGAACACGGAAGGAAGGGAGAGGGCACAAACTTCAGACAAAGTAAGGAAAGAAGAAGGGTGGGAACATGAACTTGGGACAATGGAGGGAGGGGAGTATACAAATAGGAATTGAGCTAGGTTATAGGAATAGTCAGGGACCACTGCACAGGTGATAGGCCTGAGGGGCCGCCGCGAGAGCAGACTGCTGGGCGGGATGGACCTCTGGTCTGACCCAGCGGAGGTAAATTCTTATGTTCTTAACTTGAGACATAGGCTGGAAGAATGGAGAGAGTGATGGAAAGAGATGCTGAGGTGGGGAAGGAAATGGAAAGAGGAGAATTGTTGGGCATAGGGAGGAAGAGAAATATTGGACCTAGTGGTGTGAGAGGCATGATGTACAGATGCATGGGGAAGAGAGATAAGATGGAGAAATGTTGGATGTCGTAGTGGAGAGGGAACAGATGGATGGATGAAGCATGAAAGTAAGCCTATCTTTTCTTTCTATTTAAACTATAGCACTTTACTTTGTGGACTGTTTCTTTACTATTTAATGTTCTTGAATGTTTTTATAGACTGTGTACTGGTATAGGATCTGACTTACATACAAGAACATAAGAATAGCCTTACTGGTCAGACCAATGGTCCATCCAGCAAAATATCCCGTCTTCACAGAGGCCAATCCAAGTCACAAGTACCTAGCAAAAATCCAAATTGTAGCAGCATTCCATGCCACCGATCCAGGGCAAGCAGTGGTTTTCCCCCATGTCTGTCTCAACAGTAGACTATGGATTTTTCCTCCAGGAATTTGTCCAAACTTTTTTTTAAACTAGCTACATTAACTGCTCTCACCACATCCTCCTATTTGGCTTTAAAAGTATTACTCTGTAACTTTGAGTGTCCCCCTAGTCTGTGTAAATCTTGTTGCAGTAAAAAAATCAATCCACTTGTACCTGTTCTATACAACTCCAAGATTTTGTAGACTTCAGTTATATCTCCACCCAGCCCTCTCTTTTCCAAGCTGAAGAGCCCTAACCTCTTTAGTCTTTCCTTATACGAGAGGAGTTCCATCCTCTTTATTATCTTGGTCGATCTTCTGTGAACTTTTTCTAGTGCCGCTATATCTTTTTTGAGATAAGGAGACCAGAACTGAACATAATACTCCAGGTGAGGTTGCACCATTGAGCGATACAGAGGCATTGTAATATTCTTAGTCTTGTTTACCATCCCTTTTCTAATTCAATTTAAGAACGGTTTAAAAAAACAGAACTCATTCTTATCCTAGGGATTACCTGTATATGAAACTACATTAGCTGCCCATAACCGCAAGGATCAAGTTTAAATTAGGCATCGCTGCCTTTAAGATCCCGACAGGCAATGCCCCCAACTACCTAACAGAGTTGGCCATCTTACTTCAGAGTGCCTCCAACAGATTTTCCATCTAAAATTCCCAGCATGCAACAATATAAAGTCTACCAGGCAAATTACCTTATCCATCCAATATCAATTAGCAAAATGCTAGAACCAGTTACACTAAGATCTTGTGACAACTATCTCGGATTCAGAAAACTTTTAAAAGATAGGGAACCAACCCTGAAATAACTGAAATGGTAATTGTAAAAATCCATTTCTAAACTGTCTACCACAGAGGTCTCAAAGTCCCTCCTTGAGGGCCGCAATCCAGTCGGGTTTTCAGGATTTCCCCAATGAATATGCATGAGATCTATGTGCATGCACTGCTTTCAATGCATATTCATTGGGGAAATCCTGAAAACCTGACTGGATTGCGGCCCTCAAGGAGGGACTTTGAGATCCCTGGTCTACCATATATACTCAAATACAAGTCGAGACCCCCAATTTTCCCCCAAAAGGAGGGAAAAAATGAAAATGGTTGACTCGAATATAAGTCGGGCGGCTTAATATTCAAGTTCCCTGTCCTGCCAGGCTCTGCACCCAGCTCCCTTCCCTCCTTCCCTCCCCTGTCAGGCTCTGCACCCAGCTCCCTTCCCTCCCTCCCCTGTCAGGCTCTGCACCCAGCTCCCTTCCCTCCCTCCCCTGTCAGGCTCTGCACCCAGCTCCCTTCCCTCCTTCCCCTGTCAGGCTCTACACCCAGCCCCTCCCTGCCAGGCATCGCACCCAGCCTCCTTCCCTCCCTCCCCTGTCAGGCTCTGCACCCAGCTCCCTCCCTTCCAGGAACTACACCTAGCCCCCTTCCCTCCCTCCTCTGTCAGGCTGTACACCCAGCCCCTCCCTGCCAGGCATCGCACCCAGCCCCCTTCCCTCCCTCCCCTGTCAGGCTCTGCATCCAGCTCCCTCCCTGTCAGGCTCTGCATCCAGCTCCCTCCCTGCCAGGCACCACACCCAGCCCCCTTCCCTCCCTCCTAGGCTGACCACCCTGTCCCCCTTCCTGTCCATTGTATCTCCTCTGCCGCTGGAATCCCTGGTGGTCCAGAGGTGAAGCTGGCAGGAGTGAGCTTTCTGTACTCCTGCTCCACTTCTAACTCGGCTGGTCTCTGCCGCGAGTTCCGGCTTCAGCCGCTGAATGGTACTGAGTGGGAGCATGCTTTGGCACTGCTGGTCAGCTCTAAGTGGCTTCCTGAATGGCTCCCAGGTAGGTGGGGGGATAGATTAAGAGAGATCAGTGGAGGATGTCACCTAGAGCGATCTGTTACTTCTGTTGGGGGTGGATGGCATTCATGGTAACAGGAGTGAGAAGGAAGGTTTAAAGGAGGGGAGATGGGTGATTTGAAACTTTTAACCTCTAGACTGGCACAGAGCCCTGTCCGTATATGCGAGGAGATTTGTTTATTAGCCATTTCTTGGACCTAAGGAAGAGCATTTGATTTTCTATTGCTATACAAGAAAAAAACTGGTTCTGTTTTCTATGTGATTGGTGATCATATTTGTTACAATGCTTGTGATAACATGGTGACATCAGCACTAGCGACTAGTGGATGTCTGAATTGTCTCGGTCTCCTTTCTGGAAGGTTGTCCAGACTGACCTGGTCTTGAACAGGGTTAGGCAGCAGCAGCACAGGTACAGTGAGAGGCTTTGTTCTATTTTCTTTCCTTTCCCTTGGAAGTTTTTTTCTGCTTGGCTATTCGTTGACTGAATTCCAAGGGACTGCACAGCCCACATATAATTTAGGTTGAAGCTCAGAAGTTCTCAGTCTCTAGCTGCTCTAGGAGTGCATAGAAACATAGAACATGACGTCAGAAAAGGGCCACGGCCCATCTAGTCTGCCCACACTAATGGCCCACCCCCTAACTACCTCCATGAAGAGATCCCATATGCTAATCCCATCTTTTCTTAAAATCTGGCACGCTGCTTGCCTCAATTACCTGTTGTGGAAGATTATTCCAGCGATCAACCATCCTTTCGGTGAAGAAATATTTTCTGGTGTCGCCATGAAATTTCCCACCCCTGATTTTCAACGGATGCCCTCTTGTTGCCGTGGGTCCTTTAAGGAAAAAGAGATCCTCTTCCACCTTGATATGTCCTGTGACATATTTGAACTTCTCGATCATGTCTCCCCTCTCTCTGCGTTCCTCGAGTGAGTACAGCTGCAACTTACCCAGTCATTCCTCATATGGGTGATCCTTGAGTCCTGAGACCATCCTGGTAGCCATTCGCTGAACCGACTCAACTCTCCGCACATCTTTTTGATAATGTGGCCTCCAGAATTGTACACAGTATTCTAGATGGGGTCTCACCATGGATCTATACAACGGCATTATTACCTCGGACTTACAACTGACGAAACTTCTACGGATACAGCCCATGATTTGTCTAGCCTTGGATGAAGCTTTCTCCACTTGATTGGCAGTTTTCATGTCTTTGCTAATGATCACCCCCAAGTCACGTTCTGCTATAGTCCTTGCTAGGATCTCACCATTTAGGGTGTAAGTCCTGAATGGATTTTTGCCGCCAAGGTGCATGACGTTGCATTTTTTGTCATTGAAACTTGGTTGCCAAATTTTTGACCAATGCTCCAGCAGGAGTAGGTCCTGCGTCATACTGTCGGGCATTGAGCTTTTGTCGGGCACTGTACTTTCATCTGTTGTGCGGTTGTCTACCACGTTGCATAGTTTGGTGTCATCGGCGAATAATGTAATTTTACCTCGAATACCCATTTGTGCCAATCTAGAGGGACTAAAGAAAAGTAAATTAGAAGGTAATCCCTAATTTCTTCTTACGTGTTGATTTATGGTATATCCCGCTAATTTCTCACATATTGGAGTTCTAAGCGGATTACAATTGGCAAATAGCTATACAAAAGCTTGTAAGCAGCTATCAGTTTTTAGGAGAGCAGTTTTTCACATGGGTTTTAGATAACTTTATTCCTTAAATAATGCAATAATTTACTGTAAAAACTTATGGATTTAGGGGGAAAAGGAATGGGATTTGTATATCACCTTTTTGTGATAATACGTTCAAAGCAGTTTACATATATACAGGTACTTTGTACCCTGGCAATGGAGGATTAAGTGGCTTGCCCAGAGTCACAAGGAGCAGCGCTGGGATTTGATCCCACAACCTCAGGGTGCTGAGTTAGCAGCTCTACCAGTAGGCCATGCCACGCCACACCTACAGGTTCTTTTTGCCTACAGTATTATCTTTTGTTTAAAGATCAGAAAACATTATGTGACATATTTACAATAATAGGGAAAGTCAGGAGGTGGGGGAACTTTTCACATAATTGTATTTCAGATTGGGCCCTTATTTGAAAACATTCTAGTCAAACATCAGGTGGACTGATATAACCATCTGGAGGTGTCCACTGGGAATTTCTCTTTCATTGGGTCTGAATAGTTGGCAGTATTGTCAGCATCTTCTTCCTGGGACACACTTATCAGACCTTGACATTGCTATACTCCTACAACGATGCTTCAAAGGGAACTGGAACTAGAAAGCTTCTTATCATGCTATGATTGAATAAGGACATCTTATCTTTTTTTCTCTCACCACAGCTATACTGTTATCGTTCCTTTTCCACATATGCCCTGCACTTTTAAGTGTCTTTTCAGTGTATAGCCGCCCATCTTCATATATATTTACCCACTTCCTGAACTACATGTCATGCATCTGATGAAGTAGATTCTGGTTCAAGTCTATAAGGTGCCATCAGCCTCTGTCATTTTTGTTGCACTAGACTTACTTCAAGATTCTACATGGCATCCTACCCCCCGTTATCCCACTCCTTTGGAATTCCTCTAACCCACTCTCCTCTAGATCCTCCCAAAAACTGAAACTATCTTTCCCATCTACAAAAGGTATATCCCGCGCGGGAAAACTTGGAACATCCCTCCCTTTTAGAACCACAGAACTCTGGAACAACCTCCCATCCCCGCTCAGAAATGTTAGCCCCTTCCAATCCTTCCGTAAACATCTGAAAACTTGGCTCTTTTCAAAAATATAATCACCCCTCGTTCTCTAGTACCCTGTTCCCTCCCTATCTTCTTATTCCCTCTCCCATATCCATCTTTGTAGTTTCCTTTTCCTCCTAACCTCTGTAAACCGTGCCGAGCTCTGCGCTTGCGGAGATGATGCGGTATACAAACCTAAGGTTTAGTTTAGTTTAGTTTAGTTTAGACTTACATAGCTTTCCCCATTTGACAACATTGTCATTTGACAACATTTGGTTTGTTGTTTTATTTTTCTCAAATCTTTATTCATTTTAACATAAACATCAAGTGTACATTAAAATATGAACACAACATATTACATTATCACTTGATAATTCCATAACAATATATAACTAAAAGATTTATATCCCACCCCATCTCATATCTATACATGAATAATATAATTCCTATGTATATTAATCAATTTGACAATGTTTTTAATATGTGAAAATTATGTAATTAATGCACTTTATTTTGCATTACTATTTAATTTAGAAGGGGTGGAGAATTGCATAATATCTGTATTTTAGCTGCTTTTCTACTTGAACAAGGGATAAACAGTAAAAGGGTGGGGAGCTTACAAACAGAACAGAAAAATTTCAATTAGCTATTAGAAATCAGTAGCCTTGTATAATACAATTAAGGCTGGTTGCTGCAGTAGGATATCTTAAAATAGATATGAGCACTGATGTTTAAAAGAACCTTCTTTAGAGGTCTTGCAAAACATACAAAAGATATGGGAGGGGTCTTGGGTTTGTATGAATTCCCCATGCAGAGCAGGTGATAACTTTGGGAAGCAACTGTCCAAAAAACTACAGTTTTATGTGTTCTTGATATGTCACAAGAAGTAGGACTAAGAGAATTTTCTTTGAAACACTTTGCTTTGAAGGAGCAGTGACTACATAATAGAAGTCGATGAAGGTAAGGGATGATAGGCTCAGGAAAAATCTAAGGAAATACTTTTTTACGGAAAGGATAATAGATGTGTGGAATAGTCTCCCGGTAAACGTGGTGGAGACAAAGACTGTCTGAATTTAAGAAAGCACGGAACAGGCATGTGGGATCTCTTTGGGAGAAGATGAGATGGTGGATGCTGCAGGTGGGCAGACTGGATGGGCCATTTGGCCTTTATCTGCCATCATGTTTCTTGTGTTTCTATGAAGGGTTGCTAAAATCTGTCCAACCAATATTCAAAGCTATTTACCTGGGTAGTATGTGCTGCTGACTGGGGTAGAACCACAGACCAAGAGCATCAAGAACCAGTTGTATTACATTTCCCCATTGAGTGAATCTGGGAGAATATTCGTTATGAGAGAATTCTCCGATTTCTAAGCTTGAGCTCAGTGGAACAGTCTACTAGCCTTATTTCAATTTATTTCATTTTTTGAAGCACAATTTAATCATCTGGTATTTTCTTCCAGATGTTGTATTCTGCCTATAAACTTGTGACCTCTTCTATTCTCATTAAATGAAGCATATTGGCCTCCAATTCTTTGTTAATCTTTTTCTTTATCAAATGAAAAGGTCAAAACCTTGGTTACTTGTAATTTATGAACAGTGTTTTAAAGCTCACAGACCAGAAACAAATCTGGTATTTTACTCAACTGGTAACTGGCATACATGAGACTTTATGGGAATAGTAATATTGATGGTAATAGTGCTGTCTCTGTTTCCTGTGTATGTGCTAAAGGGCAGAGCATTATTTCAAATCACTTTACAGGTTACCCTGCTGGAAATAATCACAGTGTGTTCCTGCTTCAACATGGTTTCATAAATTGTCAGCAAGTAGGAAGCTGAGAGATGCTGTGGATGGATTTTGGAAAACAGCCAATAGCTTGTGTTGACTTTTGAGATGGCTGCTGGGTAGATATGAGGAACCAATGTTAGGGAGGGAGCAAGCTTAGTGAGGGCGTAATAAAAAGTTCAGGTATCGCATTGCACTAAATCACCAATATAAGATAAGTGGCCTTGACAGCTGGCAATGATTATAATTTTTTATATGTAAAAAAGTATTGAAGAAGCATATAGAAAAATCAAAAAATAATTTAACAGATTACTTAATTTTTGCACATTTAAAGATTTGCAATTTTGCATACCCAAAGTACAGATTTGCGATTTTGTACACTCAAAGATTTATGGAGGTGGTGGAGGATCAATGATTAGAATATGGTAGCTCTGGCTGAACAGCTATTATAGCTGACTTGTATGTACTAACAACCTATCTGAGATCCTTTCTCTAAACTAAACTAAACTAAACCTTAGGTTTATACCGCACCATCTCCACAGTCGTAGAGCTCGGCACGGTTTACAGGAATTGAGATGAAAAAGGAACTTCGAGGAAAGGAAGCGGATAGGAGGAAAGAAGAGGGTTTGGAGGACTAAGATATCAAAGGACTAGGATATCAAAGGAGGGGGGAGTGTTACATTTTTGAGAAAAGCCAGGTTTTCAGATGTTTACGGAAAAGTTGGAGAGAGCTCAGGTTCTGAAGAGGGGAGGTAAGGTTGTTCCAGAGCTCGGTGAATCTGAAGGGGAGGAAAGTCCCCAGCTTTCATGGATGGGAAATGCCTTTTGATGAAGGGAAGGATAGTTTCAACTTTTGGGTAGTTCTGGTTGTATTAATTTTTGAGGAGTTCCAAGAAAGTGGAATAAATGGAGGAAGAATGTCGTGGAGGATCTTGAAAGTTAGACAGATGCATTTGAAGTGGACTCTGGAAATTATCGGAAGCCAATGAAGCTTTCTCCAAAATCCTTGGGGCTGATTCATTAATAAATATTCTTCATCATCACTACTGTTTATTATATTCCCTCTGAAACTTACGCAGGTGAGGCTGGACTCATTTAGAGCACTGGTCTTTGACTTGGGGGCCGCCCAGTGAGCAGACTGCTGGGCACAATGGACCACTGGTCTGACCCAGCAGCAGAAATTCTTATGTTCTGAAAGTCAGTAAGATCCACTTTTGGTTTTATATTTATATCTTGGATTGCCTTATCTTATAAAACTTTTGGGGTTTTTTTTTGTTGTTGTGTTTTGCACTAAATCTATTAGCAAGGCTCCCCAAACTTTAGATCCACATGTCCTGAGTTTTACCTTTCAGCAGCAGGGTATTAATTTGTATTTTTGCAGTGCACTTTGTTTCTAGTAGTTCTGAGGCACGTTCAAACTATCTATGAGATGGAAATATGACAACTGATCTCATGCATATGAAAATATCCAATAGGGATCAGGAGGAACAGTATAGTTGTTGCCAGTTGTGTCATAAATTTTATAAATGCAAGAAATATTTAGCAGCTTTAAAAAAAAATTTGTTTTCCCCTCTCCTCTCATTGCCTTTAGGTGTGCAAACGATGGATGATATTTTGGCCCGATTGCAGCAGTTAAACCCTGACGAACTTCGAGAAGAAATTGTCCAGGCTGGATTGAAATGTGGGCCCATTACCGCAACCACCAGGTTTATTTTTGAAAAGAAGTTGGCTCGAACATTACTGGAACATCAGGATGTTGAAGGGACAGCAGAATCCACATCTATAACTTCTAGTGCAGCATATTGCAACCAGTATGCAACAGCTGGGGCATCTGGAACTACTCTAATACATCGGGGAAGCCAATCGCAGCTGGCAAACACCTTTGAGGAGGGAGATTTTGGGTACAGTGTTGGATTGAACCCCCCAGAGGAGGAGGAGGTGATTTATACAGAAAAGAACTGTTCTACTATCATTGAGAGAGCAGCATACATCAACTCACAGACACCTTCCAGAGATCCTGTGCTGTACTATGGAGTATGCCCAGTCTATGATGATATTCTAGCAAGAAATGGTAATTCCAATACATTTAGGGATTTAAAAAATTGGTTTACTCTTTAATCATAGGAAATTAATTCCTGTAAGAGTACTGAGTAGAGTAGAACAGGTAGACGTGAATTGATTGTTTGCTCTTTTCTAAAAATACAAGAACTAGGAGGTACACAGTGAAGCTACTAAGTTGTAAATTTAAAACAATCCAGAGAAAATATTTTTTCACTCAACATACAGTTAAGCTCAGAATTTGTTGTCAGAGAATGTGGTAAAAGCAATTAGCATAGCAGGATTTAAAACAAATTTGGACAAGTTCCTACAAGAAAAATCTGTAAGCCATTATTAAGATGGACTTGGGATATGCAGTATAAAATCTGTTTTTACTGTTTTGGGATCATGCTAGGTACTTGTGACCTGGATTAGTCATTGTTGGGAAATAGAATACTGGCCTAACGGATCTTCAGTCTGACCCAATATAGCACTGCTTATATTCATATGTAAGGTAATAAATAATATTAGCATCTGAACTCAGAAGCAATTGGAGACTCACATTCTGAAAAGATTCTTCATAAACCAGGATGTAGCTATATTCTCTCTAAAACACAATGTATCTAGTTCCAACTACTGAACATCTCTGGAGATTTGGGGCAAGGCTTACTTAATTAATGCTGCTTCGGAAGAAGAGGGCTCTCCACTCGACATGCAGTTGTATTCCGGAAAATGAAAGCCAGTGGTGTTTCTGTATGAATGCTGGGACTAGTAGTCACTATGATGATTCCTTGCTGATTTTTCCTGAATAGATTCTCTACCCTAGACCAGTGTTTCTCAACTTCTACAAGCCCAAGTACCCCCTAATTCTAACAAATATCAACTGAGTACCCCCACATAAGCTCCGCCCCGACCCCACCCCCATAATAATAGTACTAATTGTAATGCAATTTTTCATCCATTTTTCATATACACATAATATAATCTTATTAATACATAATGGTAATCACAAAATTAAAAAAAACCACAAAGCACACTGTACACACAGAAAATGTTAATCATCATTTATATTCAGGTTTTTTTCAAAGAGGTCAAGGCAGATGACTTTAAAATATGCAATGTTACCTCAATAACAAAAATAGACAAATATAAATTCTCAAAACTAATGCATTTCAGTCACTAAATTGAAAATAAAATCATTTTTCCTACCTTTGTTTGGTGATTTCATGAGTCTCTGGTTGCACTTCCTTCTGTCTGTGCATCCAATATTTTTTTTTCTGCCTCCTATACACTTCTTTTTCTCTAGACCTAATTCCCTTCCCCAACCAACATCTCTCTCTGTCCCTCCGTGAGTCCAACTTTCTCACTGCCCATCTGTCTTGAGAGATCCAGGCATTTCTCCCACCCCTTCTACTATCACTTCCAAAATTTCTCCCTCTCTCATCCCCCGGATCATGTGCAGCATTTTTCACCACTGCCCATCAGCCCCATGCCCATTTCTCCTTCTATCACCCCTCTCCAGCACAATGCCATATATCTCCCTCCATCACTATGTTCAACATTCCTCCCCTTGCATCCCCTTCAATCTATCCCTCTGTTCATCTCTACCATCATATCTAACATTTCTTCGTCATCCTTCTATTCCCCATGCATCTCTACCTCACTCCTCTCTCTCTCTGCCCAATTTTCCTCTTTCTTCCTTTCCCCATATGCACCATCTCTTTCCATCTCACTCACACACTCATGTCCAACAATTCTCCCTTTCTATTCCCTCCCTCCAATGTCCCATGTTAGTGCCCCCTCCATCCCTACCTTCTGTATCCCATGTTCTTGCCTCCCTCCCTGCCTTCCAGCCTTTGTCCCAAAATCATGCTCCTCCCATGTCCCAACACACTCCTCCCCCCTTCTCCCTTTGTCCCAGATCAATTTCCCTCTCTCCCTTATTTGCTTGAGCTGCACTCGCTCTTTCTGCCTTCAGCGGCTCTCATTGCAATTCACTTGCTGCACATGGCTGACCCACAAGCCTTATCTCTGACATCAACACTTGATGTTGGAGAGAAAGTTTCTGGGTCAGCTACATGCAGTGTGTGAACTCACTGCCTGCACATCCCTGCAATGAGAATTGCTGAAAGCAGAAGGAGGTAACTGGGAATCCCCCCCCCTCCCCATGATCTGGAAAGGTTTTCCTCTGACATTAGCTCTGACATTGAAGGGAAGCACTCTGGGTCGGCTTCGATGGAGGGGCGGACAGGAAGGAGGGATCTGGCAGCAGTTTTGACTGAGGGATTCTTGGCAGTGGCTTAGTCGGAGGGCAGGAAGGGGAGATCCCCGATAGCGGTTTCGGCGGACAGACAATATTCTCGGCAGCAGCTAGTTCCATGTACCTCCAACTAGTGGCTTACAAACCCTAAGGATACACATACCACGTGCTGAGAAACAGTGCCCTAGACCATCCATCTTCTAAGACCACTTTAGAGAACCATGGGCCTGATTTATATCAGGCTCCCCCTCCCCCACAAAAATGCAAAATGAGAAAATACCTTTTGCATATCTGGTCCCATGAGATATGACTTGTAGTAATAGTTGTCTAAAAGTTTTAGATTTAATCTGCAGTTGAAGTTATCAATTTTTTATAAAACTGGATGAATCCATAACTATTTTCTCCTTTTTTCCTTACTCAGGCGCCCTCCCCACTTTCAAAAAAATGATTATATTCCTTGTAGAGAATGGCACGGTGACAAAATTAATCACCGTTCCCGTCCCCGCGGATAACCGCGGGAAACCATCTTCATGTCATTCTTTAAGGAAAGAGGGAAGAATCAGAGTATAATTGGGAACAACCATTGATCCGCAAGTTTTGCTATGAAGAATGCTGGTGTAGAAGGACTGAGGTTGAAAAAGACACTAAAAAATGATATGGGATTATTTCCCACGGTTATCCGCGGGGACGGGAACGGTGATGAATTTTGTCACCATGTCATTCTCTAATTCCTTGTATGAAAACTGAATAACTGAGAACTCATATGCTAGCCATTGGTTTTAGAAGATATTATTAAATAATGCTAAATTGATATGTTGATCCAAAATTAAGTGCAGTACACATTTATATCTGTCTTCAGTTTTAGTTTCCATATATACTTGAATATAATCCAAGATTTTTGGGCCAAAATAATGGCCCCAAAATGGGGTCTCGGCTTATATTTGGGTCAGTGCCCATCTGCCTCCTTCCCCCTCTCTGACCTGGGCCTGGCATCTGCTGGGCCTGCCGTAAGACTTGGTGGACCAGCAGTGGGCCAGGACAGGAGGTATCCCACCTGCTTCCTAGGTGACTGTTAAAATTTATACATCCCTCGCCTCCCCAGTGTACCTTTAAAATCCCTTGTGGTCCGGGTCAGGAGGGATCCCACCCGCTTCTTGTCCTGGCCGACTGTTAAAACTTTTACCTCCCTGCCATATCTTTAAAATTCCTGGTGGTCCAATGATGATCCGGTGCAGGAGCGGTCTTCCCACGCTCCTGCCCCTAGCAGAGCTGCTAGTGATTGGCTGCCGAGAACTCACAGCAGTCAATCGCTAGCGGTTCTGCACGGGGCAGGAGCACAGGAAGACCACTCCTGCTCCAGTTCACTGCAGGGATTTTAAAGGTATGTCTGGGAGGTGAAGGAGGTAAAAGTTTTTAAGTCGACTGGGTGGGATCCCTCCTGTTCTGGTCCACCACTGCACCACCAGGTCTTACGGCAGGCCCGGTGAAGGCCTGCAAGGCATCAGGACTGAAGAGGGGAGAGGGCACAGGGAAGGGGGGGCAAGGGGGCAGAGCCTAACAGGGAGGGAGGTGGGACAGGATGCAGAGCCAGGGAGGGGAGGGGGGCTGGGTGTAGAGCCTGGCCAGGGCACTTGAATATTAACTGCCCCCCCCTTCCCAGTTTATATTCGAGTCAACCTTTTTGGGAGGGAAAAGGTTACTTGGGTTTTTATTCAGGATGGCTTATAGTCGAGCATATACAGTAAGTTAAATTTACCCCTGGACTAGGGTTTCCATATTTTAGTCCGGAAAATCCCAGACACATGACCCTACCCTGCTCTGCCTCCAGACCCACCCCCATCCTGCTCCCACAAAGCCTCCTCTCTTCCCCAACTCTGACTGCATCTGGAGGGCCTGGAGCATGAGCGGATATGTGAGATCTCATCCACGCATACTCGGAGGCCCTCTTTTCACAAAACCTGGACAAATGCTGGGTTTTAGCAAGTCCATCCTGGAGCCTGGACAGTGCTCTTAAAAGAGGACATGTCTGAGTTTTCCCAGATTTCTGGTAACCCTATCCTGGACACAGATCTCGATATGGAAGGGATCATCGGTTTGATATAGTGCAGGATTGTGCTGGCTTACTTTCTCCCTTTACTAAGCTACTGAATGTCTAATTATAGACAGCATTATTCATGCCACACCTAATCATTTTGCTAATCTCCTTGTCTCTCCTGATTGGAGATTATCCCTTTGGCTTCTGTGGCTGTATCAAATTACAGGAATGTGCATGTAGTGAGAGCAGCACCTTGGGAAGATGTGAACTGTAGAGAATTTGTCTTGTTGCAGAGCAAGTACACATCTATCAGGATAAAAAGGAAGCACTGCAGGCTGTGAAGATGATGAAGGGCTCTCGCTTCAAAGCCTTCTCCAATAAAGAGGAGGCGGAGAAGTTTGCCAGAGGGATCTGTGACTATTACCCTTCTCCAAGCAAATCTCTGCCTTTATCTCCAGGGAAACAGGGACCAGGATGCAACAGGGGTGAGAGTCTGCAAAGTGCCACAATCAGCACAAAACATCGAGTCTTTTCAAATGCTGTGAAATATTTTTGAAAGGCTATATAGTAGCTTATTTTTCACATATCTTAAATACACAAAAGCATATTTATAAAAAAACCATAAGTGTATTCTGTCATTCAATTACCTAGCTGTGGCCTCCCCAAAAAGTGAGGAGCTGCTTTAGGCAGTGCTTCTGGGTCTGGTATTTGAGTAGCCCCTAATCAGTCTGGTTTTTCAGGGTACTTCAGAGCTTTTTTATTTGCTGCTTTCACTATAGACAAAGGTGTTTGAATGTATGTGTTACAGATTGCTTGAAAATCAACCATGTTAGGGGTACTTAAGTTATCAATGATAAATAGAAGGGTAGCCTAGTGATTAGTGTGGCAGCATGGGGTACTGTGTTTAATTCCCACTGCAGTTCTTTGTGACTCTGGACAAGTCACTTAAGGCTAGATTCACTAAGCCCATGGATCTGATCCAATCCGTGGGCGATACGAGGCCAGGCGATTGATTCTCAATGCACCCGCATGCAAAATAGGCTGATCGGAGGCACGTCCCCCACCGACTACATGGATTGCTAGAGAGTGATCCTAACACATGCGCAGACCATCTTCTTTGCCTGTAGATGGTCTGCACATGCTTACAGAGCTGGAAACTTTTTTTTACTACTTTGCGAGCCCATGGTTTTAACCTGCTTGAAACTTGCAGGTTAAAACCACGAACTCGCACTGCGGGGAAGGGCTAGCAGGAGAGTTGGGGCAGAGAGCCAGGTAGCAAGAAGCGAGTTGGGGCAGAGAGCAGGGCGGCAGTCAGGAAATGTGCTAAAGGGGCAAGAAAATATTGATCACGGATATAAAAGGAAGATGATATAGCTACAGCTGGAAAGACAAGACTAATTTTTTTTTTAAAGGGATATTGGTTGCTTGTGCTTTGAGATTTTGATGTAGTGTTTTGGGCAGTATTAAAGAAACTTTTGACGTGAGCGACTGGTCCCCAGCCGTCGCTTCTTTGTTGATCAGTCAACCCAGTCGGAGTTCCATATTTTGGTTAGTGAATCGCTGCCTTTCTATTTTGCATGCTGTTTCCCCTCGTTTGCATGTGCGGATTGGATCGAATTGGAGAATGATCAGCACAGAGGTTAGAGAATCGGATCGGAGGAAAATCGGGTCGGTACACGATCGCAAACACAATCGGTGGGCTTAGTGAATCTAGCCCTTAAATCTCCATTGCCCCAGGCAATAAGTCCTGTATATAATATGTAAACCAAGGTGATACAGTATATCAAGTCCCATCCCCTTTCCCTTTAAATGAGACCCCTAACACCAGTACTTGTAGCAGATATAACTTATGAGTTTCTTTATATCCACCTTGAACTGAAGTGAAATGATACCAATTGATAACTTTTTTGTATACTAATATATGTATGCCTTTATATGGTATGCCCATGTAGGGGGTAAATCTTGTAACTGAGCTGCTATAATTAGGCACCGTCTTTTCTTAGTAAAATACTAGTGCAGCTGGTATATATGCATGTATGTGCTTAGGCATGAACTGGTGTAAGTGTGTGTGTGCCTAAATACTGGCAATATATGCTTAACTTTAGTGTTCTACGCGTATGTTACATGTGTGTGAGTCCCACCCACACTTTCTCCGAACTTTGCCTATAGGTATGCTTACCTCTAAATTGTTCACAGTGTAAGTTACATGCAGATTTACAGAATAATAGTTCTTTGTTGTCATTTTCTATATTTCTATCTGGCTTATCCAGTCTGCCCGTTCATACCATCTTCTATTACTTGCTTGTCTATGCTTTCTTGGAGACAAAAACTGTATCTGACTCCATCACCTTCATCAGGAAGCAGTCCATGCATCCACCATGTTTTCTATAAAGAAGTATTTCCTTAGATTACTCTTGAGTCTATCCACTTTCACCTTCCATCTTATGCTCCATCATTACAGAGCTCTCTTTTGACTGAAAGACTTGCCCCCCTGTGCACTTGTCACATTGCAGTATTTAAGTGTCCCTATTAGAGCTGCCCAATTCATGATTTGAATTGATTCACAGATTCACTTCGGGTGAATCGATTCAAATAGATTTAAAAACAAAAAAAATCGGCCTCCTGTTTCGGTGACTGGCTGGCCGCTGCCGCTTTAGAGGGCAAGGGAGGAGGGTCAGTCAGGGAAGTGCAGCGTTGTCTGGCTTCCCCCCTGGCCTCCCGCACATCCATTTACTTAATTCCAGCAGCGGAGCAGCCTACAGAGAGGATCGCTGGTGCTAGTAATCTTTGCAGGCTGCCATCGGCCTCTGGAGCTGTCTTCCCTCAGCCGCAATCCTGTGGCAGAGGGAAGACGGCTCCAGAGGCCGATGGCAGCCTGCAAAGATTACTAACACCAGCGATCTTCTCTACAGGCTGCTGCGCTGCTGGAATTGGGTAAATGGAAGATTGGGAGGCCAGGGGGGAACACGCAGGCCTTTGGGGAGGTGCAGGTATTTGAGGGGGACAGGCCTTCAGGGAGGGGCGGCCCTGAGATGATGGACCCTGGAGTGGTGGAGAAGGAGGGAGAGATGCTGGATGAAAGGGTAGTTGAAAAAGGGTGGATCTGCGGATGGAGATGAAAGAAAGAAAAGATGCCAGACCTCCGGGGAAGGAAAGGGAAACGAAAGGGGAGGACAGAGATGAAAGATGGATGGTTAGCACCAAGAAAGAAAAAAAACGACAAATGGGCAGGAAACCCTGGCAAGCGAGTTATCAGAAGACAACCAGAGCCTGGGACCAAAATGATTTGAATAATGTCCAGATAACAAAAGGTAGAGAAAATGTCAGATTTGAAATGTGTATCCTGCCAGAGGAGGTGTTTGACCGCGAATGTGAGCTAGGATTTAACAGAGAGGAAAAGTCTTTTTTGTTTGTTTATTATGTTTACACCACAGCGCCAGTGTGGGTAGGAGAGGGCAGAGAGGGTGGAGAGGCTTTAAAATAAACTCACCAGGAAAAAATCAAAACAAAACATCCAATTGGACAGGAAAATCAAATTGAAAAATCGATTCAATAGGCTGAATCAAATCAAAATTTTTTTCATGAATCGGGCAATACTAGTCCTATTATCTTATGGTTAGGTTTTTGGCATTTATGTGCATATGTGCACACATACATGTATATTTTCCATTCTAATTATCTACATGTGTAATGTTAATAGAGTTTCCACCATTGGGTGGTCACATCTGCAAATGACCTCTTGTATGTACTTTTCCACTAGTTGGTATTTTACTATGACTTGATGATGCATACTTTGCCAGCAGTCATGCACAGAAATTGAGATTAGGCAGAGAATGCAAGTATAAGTGTAAAAAAATAGCAATATCTTGTAATTTATTCATGTATTTGACAAATATTGGCATGGACATTTATACCAGTATAGGGCTGGTATAAATGTTGGCACCTGCCTACATCCTGTGATATAAGTTAGGCTCAGCATAGGTGGTTTAAAAGGTTCCCCTTTATAAAATACATCACAATGTGTTTGTAGTGATCCTCTGTGAGAGAACCTCAGCAGGGATCAGCTCCTCAAGGCGCATGGAGTGACCTAAAGACAATTGACTGCTTAGTTGTGTGAAATGTTAAAGCATCTAAATTTAAGTTTACAAATTTTTAGAGAACTTCATGAAACCAGTATAAAGTAGTAAGAAGAGGTAACCATTCAAGAATGGAGATATATTGTGTGTTTTCCTGCTTTCTGTTGAACTCTGCTACAAAATGGAACATTTTTCATGCAGCAGATAACGTAGCTTCTGAACTAGAAGCCATCAATAAAGAGAGAGCAAACAGTTTTAAGAGTCCACGCACACAGGACCTGACAGCAAAGTTACGGAAAGCTGTGGAAAAGGGGGATCAAGTAGCCTTTTCAGAACTGATCTGGAGTAATCCCCGCTATCTGATTGGATCTGGAGACAACCCAACAGTTGTTCAGGTGAGATGGCTTTTAACCTTAGCAAGGAGACCTGATTTCCATAAGGCTAGATATGGCCTAGGAAAAATCACCCAAATTAAGCAATAGCTTGCAATTATGACTTTTACTATGCCACTGTAAATGAGATGCTTTTCACTAAATATATTTACAGGTCTTATAAATCCTGAAGAGCAGGGTGAGCAGATGGGCAGCAGTTGTGTCTGATAGATGTTTTTAAGCTGTGATATGGGTTAGAATGTGTGCAGAACAACCAAGTTAATTGGTTCCAGGAGGGATGTTTGAGATCAGTTCTGGATTTTTTTTTATATTATGTTCTACAGGACCCTCAGCACTAATGTCAGTGGGTAGAATTAGGAGCTTACAACTAGTATATTGCATTAGGGATGTAGTTTCAAAATCAGAGCTGATCAAATGTCTCCCTCTCAGAACTGGCTAACTTGGCAGCTTTGTTTGTACCAAAGAAGAAAATAACTGTTTTCCTTTTAATCCTAACCAGGTCAGTCCAGAATGTGTAAGTTATGCTTGTCAACCAGATGATAGAGACAGACCAATGAGCTACAAGCTCGGTGCTATAAAAGGCACCATGAAGCCACAGTTCAGCAATATTCTCTATCTTCAGCAAATGGTGATGGCATTCCTTGCAGCTTAGGAGCTTAGCTGGTGACCACTTTGAGAACTGGTCACCCACTTGAGCTTGTGTGGATGGAGCAGAATTAGGGCATCCACACCTCATGGTTATACTAGAGAAGTCCATGGACCCCCCCTCCTACAATTTTCATTCAGTATATTAGGGTTGATTGGTTTTCCCCTTTCTTAAAAAAGAAAAGAAAGAAAGAGTGTTTATTTATTTATATGCCACAACAACTTTAAAGTTCAGAGCAGTTTACAGATAAGAAGCTGGGCACAATTAGGATATCAGGATATACAATAATAATAAATCATCTAATATGTATGATATTGTATGCACTATACATCTATCAAACAAGAAACTAAGAGATAAAAAATAACATGCTAATTCATCCCAAAGCAAAACTGCCTGAAAGGAGAGAAGCTTATTTATACATAACTACAACTTTTGTGGCAAAGACATAGAATTCTGTACTGAAGCTGTTGTCCTCTAGTCATGAACTTTACAGAAGGGTGTTGCTCATATCTTTCAACTCCTCCCATTCACCAGGGGAGAATAGCTCCCTCTTCAGTTTTTTCTTCTACAAGTGAACTAAGAAGGTGTGTTTTGATATGCTCTGCTTCATTTTATTATTTTAGGGTAGGGTCTTGTCTTCCATTTTCTGCATGGCTTTGGTGCACAGTAGTCCCCTCTTGGTGCTACTCCGCCAAGGAAAGGATGTGAACCCATTAGGGTGGGCTGCTTCTCACAGGCCAATCTCTTAGAGTACTTGTGGAGCCAATCTGCTTGTGATCCATTGAAAGCTAGGGGTCTGTTCCCCTGGGAGCTTGCTCGTTTGCTGATTTATCAGAGGCTTGAATGCAGGCTGTGAAGGGCCCCTGTGTAGCAACCCTTTGTATATCAGGGAGCTGGTTGCGTATAATCTACCCCTGACACGCCATTTGGATTTACAGGGGTTAGATTCTTTGGTCAGAGTCCCTTTGTCTGGCAGCCAGAAGATTTCCAGTTGTGGATTTGTCTTTCTAGTCTTCTGAGGCAGGCAGGCATGCTGACAGACAGGCACTAGTGAAGCCACAGTCAGAAAAAGATAGATCTGAGAGTTTCTGGGGGTAGAGTTAGGTTTCTCCACCTCTAAAACCCCTTTTTCTGAGTTAAAAAAAAAAAAAATAATTTCAGGGAAGCTCCCACTGGCCGTTTTTGGTGCAATTTTTCTGGCGGTGGCCATTTTGGATTTTTAATTATCTTTTTTTTTTTTTTAAAGTTTCCATCTGCCTCAAAACCCCTTCTTTTGACCAGGGATCACCTATTATGGATTTCTCAGACCATTCTGCCCTGTATCATGCCATTTTTTGCAGTTTTGTCAACAGAAGAGTGGCTGGGTTCACAGGGCATGTGAGGAAGGGGCCCGAGCTTCAGGCTCAGCCTCCTTAGAGTCCTCCAAGGTGGGAGAACCCCAAAAAGCATGACCAACAGGGATGAGATCCCATTCAGAAGCCGTAAGTCACAAGGGTGCGAAACACAAGTGCGAGGTGGCAACGGGGGTCCAGATACCCCAGTCAGAAATCCTACAGAGGTCCTTGGGGTTTTCAGAATTTTTTAGTCTTGTGGAGAGCCCATTTGATGGGCCTGGGGAGAGTTGTACTGGCTGTGAGCTCATCAGCACCTGAACAGGGAGAGTTCCTTCCTAAGAAGGCATCCCCACTTCTGAACAAGCTGGCTCCCAGCTTCAGTGACCAATTGGAGCAGGACTGAAAGTCCTTTCTATGCCTTTATTATCTCAAGGCTCAGCTGCATTCCTTGGGTGATTTAGGGTCCCTGTCCGGAGCTGGAGGTCATAAAGGCTGTGGCTGCTCTCGATCAGGGTGACGATCCCTCAGTGTGCTGTCTTTTCAAGTCTGCAACTGTTTCACGTGTTATTTTGGAAATTCTGTGAGTTGAAGTTGGACCCTCAGCAGCCCCTCCACCTCCCAGTGTTCCATCATGGGTGACACAAACACACAAGACTGCCTTTTTTCCAGCACATCTGGACATCACCTCATTAATCACTGACCAGTTAGAATCCCCAGAAGGCTCCCTAAAGGTGGCAAAAGCTATATCCAGGCTTTACCCTGTAGTTCCAGAATCCCAATGGCTGTTTTCTTAGCTGAATGTGGATTCCGCGGTAGTTCAACTGACCAAGCATACCTCCCTTACTAGTGAAGGGGGGGTGATGTTGAAGGAAGCGCTAGATTTGGGAATCAAAGTGGCAACGACTGCCTCCTTTGTGGCACGTTCTTATTACACCAGATTGAGGTGGTGTCAAGAACTGGAGGCATCTATCCCTACTTGATTATAGAAGGTATGGACTATGTGGCAGATACTCTTTATGACATCGTCAGTCATAAGCAAGGTATCTGCGTATGCTGTTTCTGCACTCCAGATGCTCTGGATCAGGCAGTTGTTGGGTGATTCAGCCTCCAAGACTACTTTGAGCAGATTACCCATTAATGGGTAAAAGCCTTTTGGCAAAGGCTTGGACGACCTAATGGCCAGCTTGGCGAATCACTGACTCTTATCTCTCCCAGATAGCAGAACTTGACGTTCCACCAGGGGAGGCAGAGGCACTGTCACTTTTTGTTCCTCTCGGAAATCTTTCCAGTTCTCCTCTGGTTCTTCTTCCAGAGACCTTTCTAAGGATCCAGACTAAGATGTGGCAGCTACAAACATCACCAACCTTCGGGGTTATATGGTGGCAAAGCCAATTAAAAAAAAAAAAAAAAAAGTTAGTTTTGTCTGAATTTAACTTATGACGATGGTCAGACATCTACCCTTCTACCAGTTCAAAAACAGCTTGCACCTCAATAGAAATAGAAGCAACTGAAATAGCAACTAGAATTACAACAGTAATATTGTCCACATAATTAAAAGTAGTAAACCCACTTTGGGTCATTATAAACCCCAAAGATGCAAGGAACACATTGAATAAAGAAGGCTACAGTAGGGAACCCTGTGGTACTCCACAAGGATTCTGCCAATGTATAGACAATGTGCCCACATTAAAACCCTGATAAAGAAAGGTTTAAGATTCATAAGGATGAATCAAGAACCAATTCTTTGTTTTCTTCTTATCTTTTTGTAATTAGAAACGGTGCCATGTCTTCTCATTATTGTGGGCTTTGAAAGGAATTTTATTTGTATGTATAGATACTGTTAACCTTTGTTAAGAACCCTTTTTTTCCTTGGTATCATCTGATATTGTAACTATTAAATTTGCATAAATAAAATTTTAAAAACCCCTGAAACCCTGAAATTCCCAGGCTATTCAATTCTGCCTGCAGAATGTCATGGTCCGCCAGATTGAAAGTGCTAAACAAATCAAACTGGAAATCGGTGCACTTTTTCCCTCACTGAAAAGGAAATTGATACAATCTAACAGTACTTATCGCTGTCTCC
This sequence comes from Geotrypetes seraphini, assembly GCF_902459505.1. Taxonomy (NCBI): domain Eukaryota; kingdom Metazoa; phylum Chordata; class Amphibia; order Gymnophiona; family Dermophiidae; genus Geotrypetes; species Geotrypetes seraphini. The sequence goes on along the minus strand of NC_047091.1, from coordinate 138,776,795 downwards.
ATACTAAAGGAAGACTGGAATCCACTAAATGTTATGCAGTGGTTCTTAAACCTATCCTGGAGGACCTCCAGCCAGTCAGGTTTTCAAGCTATCCCTAATGAATATGCATTAAATACCTACTAACTTTAAGAAACCTTCTATTGCACTTATCATGTTTTGTTTTTTATTATCACATAATAAATATATTTATATCACACTGATTTAAATAACATATTACCAAACCACACTCTGTGAACAAATCACACTACACAACTGTTTTCTTTATAAAATAGCTCAACAGGAAAATCCCATTGGGCCAGATAACCTGTACTGCAGTAAAGCCTTTTCAGTTTCAGTTCCTTTCAACACCACTGGGAAAATCCCTTCTCTTCAAAATCACAGGTCTTTGGAACGACCTCACCACCCCACTGCGGAACCTGAGCTCCCTTCAGTTATTCCGCAAACAACTGAAAACCTGGCTTTTCAGCAAATTGTAGCTCTATCCTTCCCCCCTTTCTCTCCCCCCTTCTACACATAAGTTCATGTAATCCTTTTTCTTCTTCTCTACCCACTATTTTAAGTTCTTGTAAACCGTGTCGAGCTCCATTCTCATGGAGATGATGCGGTATATAAACTTAAGGTTTAGATTAGATTTTTAAATTTATCACACGTTCTCTTGATGTATTGCAAATTGTTACCACAGTCTTATGTTGCTCAACCACAATGATTATAGTTTATGCTTTCTGATATCACCACTACAATCATGTTGTTCAGTCGGCCCAACACAGGGCTGTGTTTCGCTGGATCAGCGTCTCCAGGAGTCACGACTGCTTCAGGTTTTCACTGAGTTATTTCACCTCTGCAATAAATTTCAATTTACTAGTGTGGTTCCATCTGCTTATTATCCTAATGCTCTACAGTTTGACTTATACATAACTATTTCAACATATATGAATGAAATTTACCTTATAGTTCATTTTATCATATAACAACAAGCAGCATGCGGTTCAAAACCTCCATAACAACTCTTTTCTCCTCCTCCAAACTAAAGACAGATTACACCTTCCCACCATGCATTGCCTTATATAGACTCACCTCCATTTATCTAAATTATCTCCACCTGTCACTTTCCTCCTCATAACACATGCCACGCCACCTCCTTGTTTAATCCTGCTGGTTCAACAGTTTTTCATTGATGGATCAGCCGCTGTTCTTTATGTAATAACACGTCAGTCAAATTCACTCCCCTATTCAAATTCACATGAATCAGTACTACAAACCTGACATCACACACTTGATGACCCGCCTCAACCCAATGGCTAACCAATGGCAAATGAACCTTACCAAGCCTTAGATTACTCAAGTTGAGCAATTCTGAGTTTAATTTTCCTTCTAGTTTGGCCCACATACCACTTGCCACAAGGGCATTTAATGCCATATACTACCTGTTGGGTGTTACAATCCATGTAGGCTCGCAACTGAAATCGCTTACCAGAAGAGGGTACCATCACTTGATCACATTCCATGGCATAATTACAATACACACAAGCATTACATTTGAAGTGACAGACATGCAGATCTGCTTCATGCATATTTATTAGGGATATTTTGAAAACCCGACTGGCTAGAGGTCCCCCAGGACAGGTTTAAGAACCACTGGAAACATTAAATCTTTCCAAATAGGCCTTAAGATGCCTATTTACCACACCTTCCATAATCTTAAGGAAAAAAGGAATGGATTCAACTGGCCTATAATTAGTCAACTGTCACAGACTCGGGTTTTTAACTATAGGGGTAACCACAATTTTTAGTGCAATAGGTGTATCATTCTGGACGAACGGGTAATATCCCAGCTCTTATGAGCTATGCAGAAGGAATCCATACCAATTTTTAATCCCTCCTACATCACCAGAGGGCTGTGCTATGACATGGTGACAGAATCCATCACCATTCTCATAAGTGTGGGGAATCATCCCCATGTCATTCTTTAAGGAGAAGAATCAGAGTATGAATGGGCACAACCACTGACCCTCAAGCCTTGTATTAAAGAATGCTGTTGTAGAAGGACTGAGGTTGAGATAGACACTAAAGTGACTCAGGATGGTTTCCTGCGGGGAAGGAAATGGTGATTAATTCTATGCCATTCTCTACTCTGCTAGTCCCTTCAGTTTTTTTCTTCTGCATGCAAGCCAGAAGGAATCTTTACAATTTGCTGTGCTTATTTATTTATTGTCTTTTTTTTTTTTTTTTGTCTTTTCACGGTCTTTTTGCTTCATTTCGGTGCTAAGAACTCTCCTGGACAAGGATGCAGACTACATTCTGCAGCTAACAGGCCTATTCCTTATGGTACCTGTTGGCCAGCCTGCAGAAGCCTTTTAGAGCTCAGGGTCTGTATCCCTTGTAGCATTGCTCACTTACTGCATTGCAGGGGCTTGAGCACAGGCTGTTAGACATCCGTAGGGGGCTAAGCAGAGTCTCGCAGGGTGCCAACTGCGTGTCGCATCCTCCTTTTCACATTCATGGGGGTTGAAGGTTCAGACAGATTGGCAGCCAGAAGATTCAGCACTGGAAGGATGATCTGTTTATAGGTTTTGTTTCATTACCTAGATTTCTTTAGATCTGATCACTTCTTTGTATTTGAAGCCAAGAAAGGAGAGGCAGCTTCAAACCACTATTTTTCAATGGCCAAAAGAAACAATCTGCCTACCATCTCAAAGGCAAAGAAGTTCTCCCAGGTCTCGGGGCTCATTCAACCAGAGGGATGGTGACTTTTGGCCATGTTTTACTTGGTCTCCTTGGAAGAGACTTATAGGACTGCTACCTGGTTTTCTTTTACTCTTTTGCAAAATTTTACAAAATAGATAAGCAAGCTAGGGAAGAAGTGGCCTTTGGAGCCGAAGTTATGACAGCAGAAGTATCTTATTCCCTCCTAGAGTAAGGATTGCTTTGTTACATCCCATGCATTCTGGGCCATGCTGGTTAGAATGAAAAGGAAGAAAAATTTGGTCTGACCCAGTTTCCTTTCCTTAAGTCCAACCAGACCAGAGGCCTAACTTGTGGTCTAAAGACTGGGATACTTATCAGTTGCTCTGTTATTTTATGATCTAGTGTATTCTATGGGGATGGAGCTGGAGCATTCTTAAGTTGAAATTAAATTCTGGAGCCCTGTATTCTCTCCTCTGCATCTTAGTGGGTATTTTATTTAGTCAGTCCACATATACTTTGTTACAGGAATACTGCTGACCTGTGACTGCATGGTGCTTTTATGGCACTGAGCTCACAGCTTCATTGGTCTCTGTTTTCCATCTGCTGGTTGATGGACATAATCCATGCATTCGGGACTGATCTGGTTGGACTTAAGGAAAGAAAATTAGCAGGTAAGGCAAAATGTCTTTTCAAATGTCAGTTGCTTTATAGCTTATTTATGCAGATAACTTTAAAGTATTCTTTCCAGTAAATGGTAATTCTGATGTGGTTGTAAATATACAACAAATTTGCAAGTAGTAGAAGGCTGGGTGAATAGTCGTTAGCTATGTCTAAATAAAATCGACAAAATTTCTTCAGACTAGCCCTCCTTATATTCAGTTTACTGATATCTCTTTATTAGAATTTGATTGAAATTATAAGTGGGCATTGTCTTCTCATATTTTAAGGGTAGGAGTAAACTTATTTAAAGTTGGATACCCAAATTAATAAATTGGTAAAGAATGCTTTTCTGACATTGAAGTCTGTTAAAAAAAATAATTTGAATTTCATAACTTTAGACTTTGTTCAAGCTTTGGTGCTTTTGCTTCCATGTATCTCAGGCTGCAACCAAAATGGAGGTACCAGCGTAAGGACCCATTAGTTCACCTAATGACCTTGTGACTAGATATTGCCAAAGAATGTCATGGCCCCCAGTTGCACTATCAAAATGAGACAAGATTCATTTTATTAAAAAAACCTTCGCTTAAAATGTTAAGTTGCAGAAGAATAGAAAGAGAGGTTTTGCAGATTCTTTAATGACACTTTATCACAATTACATTAAAAGACTATGCCAATGTTTATATTAATTGCTCAAAGAATCAAAGTGGCAGACTTTAACTAATACAAAATGTGGTTGTGAGGCTAATTTTTTTGCTTCTAAATTTGAATCGGTTGCCTTTTTTATACAGCTGCATTAGCTACCCGGTTAAATGTCAAATTTTTTTTATAAATTGTGTTTTTGCCTTTAATTCATTATATGGAGAGTTGCCCTCATATTTTTATACTTATTTTCATTGGTTACAGGGAATGGGAAGACAGAAATTTTTATTACGCATTCTTTCTTTTTTTTTTTTTTAATTTCTTTATTCATTTTTTCATATTACAACAAGTGTATCAGAAAAATACATATAATCTTCTAAACACACACTTGATTTTCCTTCATGAATACTTTAAGTACAATATATCATATTTATATTCATATTTATATAATGTTTTAGATAATATGTAAATCATTTAATATGTATGACAAATTTAAATAAAATTAAAAAAGCCGCCCCAAGCCCTCCCTTCCTATTTCAGAAAATCTAACCTAATACTTCAAAATGCATTAATAATTCATACATATTGTGAGGTAAATAAAATAATACCCACCCACATCCCCACTTAACAAATCTCTTATTATGGGAAAATGTTATTAATCATTACAAAAATCTGCTAATGGTCTCCAAATCTCCAAATTACGCATTCTTTCTATTAGATCTGTAAGATACAAATTCACAATAATAGTTTCTTATCAGTTAGCATCTATATGAAATTCTTTTCCAGTCTCTTTAAGACAAGAATCTAGCTTTCTTGTGTTTTGTATATTGTTACAAACATATTTATTTACGACATTTGTACTCTAAGTAGTTAGAAATGGATTGGATGGAATTCCTGATGGTTGTTCAGTCTTTCTTTTGTTAACTATTTTGAACGCTACCGGTATTATGTTGTTTACAAATTTCTTTTAATGTAATTGTGATAAAGTGACATTAAAGAATTCTCAAAACCTCTCTTTCCATTCTTTTGTGACTTTACATTTTAAGCAAAGGCTTTTTTTAATAAAATGAATCTTGTCTCATTTTGATAGTGCAACTGGGGGCCATGACATTCTTTGGAGATATCTAGTCACAAGGTCATTAAGTGAACTAATGGGTCCTTACTCCGGTACCTCCATTTTGGTTGCAGTCTGAGACACATGGAGGTAAAAAAGATTCAAACAGAGGTGGAAGTCCAGGAGTCAGAGGAACTTAATGGCAAAACGTACAAGTGCTCAACTCTGCTGTCTTAGCTTTTGCATTTCTAAATTGTCTAAAATTTTAAAGAAATTTTAAAATCTGCCTGTGTGCTTGCTGAGTATTTACTAGCCATCGATGTTACTTGTTTTGTACAGTCTGTTCTCAGCTGTCTTGTAATAAGGTACTTGAATGTTTCTTCAGGAAGGGTGCAGGTACAATGTCATGCATGTTGCTGCTAAAGAGAACCAGCTTGGCATCTGCCAGCTCCTGCTGGAAACACTGGAGAACCCTGTCTTCATGCGCCTCATGTACCCAGATGACGATGAGGTTATGCTACAGAAACGCATCCGATACATAGTTGACCTTTACCTGAACACCCCAGATAAAGTGGTGAGTTTACCAGTATTCCTAATAGAAGTTCTAGAAATTTATACGAGAAGCCACTGAAAAGTTCTTAGCACAGACAACAAAGTTGGGGCAGTCTCCATTGAGAGCTAAACACTTTCTTTTTTTTTTTTTAATATATATTTTAATTGAATATTTGAAAGAAACTCAAAAACATAAGTTCACAGTACAGCAAACAAATCAACAAATAACCAAGAATCTGCACAGTATACAGTTGTGAACAAAACAAAACCATGTACACAAAAGTAACCCCCCCCCCCCTACCTCCTTCACTCCTACCTCCCTAGAATAACACAAGAAAGTCAGGTACAAGCTCTCGGGTAATGCCAACCAAAAGAAAAGTACCACCAACAATACATGAGTCTCCCATCAAATACTCCAGGAATTTAAGCCATTTAAGAACTATTCCTCCAGTTCACATAAGAATCCCACACTTTATGATAAAGTATGTCGCTTAAGAGCAGTTAATTTGGACATAAGATGCAAATAGTCCAACCTAGTAGCTATACACTTTCCAGCGATTTTCCACTCTCTTCATTCCGTCGGGAAAATATGGAACAAAAAAATGGAAAATCACTGGATTAAGTGTATAGCCCTTGATGGAGACTTTGTTGGTTGGGCTGAAAAATTTTCAGTGGCCTCTCGCAACTCTTATGTGTTTCAAAATCATAGCAGATTACTGAAATACTAAATTTAGTACCCTTCCACTTTGCCATTTTTTTATGTCTGGCTTAAGGTACAATTTTAAAGAACTTTTTTTCTCATGTACCATACTCTTAGTAGAGCATATTTCTTCCCTCCTTTGCTCAACCTACCTACATGCTCTCTACTTCCTACAATATAGTGACAGACAAGAAAAAAAAAACTGTTCATTGATTGTAGTTGAATGTTGGTATTGCATAATTGTCCATCTTACACTAGGAAAAGTGGTTGATTTAGTTGATTATGTTAGGTATAAAGTACAGCATTGTTTGTTCTGTCCTGTTCTTCAGTGTCTGGTCATCTTGCTGCTTTAGACATAGTTAATTGTTGTTCTCCCAGTTGAATTGAAATATTTCTGCCACTTACTACTACCAGCGACCCTTGACTTTATATCCAAAATGTTTGTATGTGGAAATCCTTTAGCATATGACTTCCTGGGACAGGCCTGGAGACCATTTTTAATGTCCACGGTCTGCATTAAACTTTACAAACTGCAGTCTGATTATCCTGCTTTTTATACTTGATTTCTCTAATGGTGCCTCATCTCATAAACTGCTGAATAAACCCGTTTTTATATTTGATTCAGATCACTAATGGAGTATTTACAGAAAGTGTGATTTCTCTGTCCCTTCTTCTAGGGTTTTGATACACCATTGCATTTTGCTTGCAAGTTTGGGAATGCAGAGGTGGTGAATGTTCTCTCTTCTCATCCAGACACGGTGAAGATCACAAAGAACAAATACAATCAGACACCTGAAGATGTGAGTTTAACATATCTCCTCTTTTCTAAGAGACTTCTGTTCTCAACCAAATGCCCTCTTTTCTGATCCTGCATCTCTTTAGGTAACAAATCACTTCTTCACAGCAGAAACTGGAAATTAGCTTAATATGTTCTTGTTAGTACAAAGTTTGGCACAGTGGGGTTTGACAGAGGGAAGGAGCTCTGTGCTGGAGGAAGAAAGACAGTGCTTTGGAGGGAAGTCTCCTGAAGTTTTAACTGTTATGGTGGCAATTATTTTAACTTTTTTGGGTTTTTTTGCCCTTTTTATCCTAGGTAATTTGTGAAAGAAGTAAAAACAAATCAGTTGACCTGAAAGAGAAAATAAGGGAATATTTGAAAGGTTTGTATGTGCTCTGTTTACTTAGTGTTCACACTCCCTTGTTCTCTACATAAGAATATAAGAATGGCCTCCATCTAGCCCAGTTTCCTGTTTCTATAATAGCCAATCCCAGGTTACAAGTGCCTGGCAAAAACCCAAATAGTAGCAAGGGAGCATATAACCCAGCTTCATGGGAAGAACATCTTTTAACTCACCAGAGAATTTTTCTTTCTATGGAAAAGAGAGACAAACTGATTTCCCCACCAAAATTCAAATTGGTGACCAACGGACTTTCCCACCAAAATTCAATTTGGTGACCAATGGACTGTCATGCCTCATTCACCTCAACTAATCAGGTTTGAGGACCACTATATAATAAAGACAAACTGAAGACCTCACAGATTACCCTGAAGGAAGCCACAACATGATGACTGAAACTTCAGTTCTACCTGACCAGATGCAGCAAAACCCAGAAAACTGTAGCAAGCATTCCATGCTACCAATCCCAGGGCAATTAGTGGTTTCCCCCATGTCTGCCTAGCAGACTATGGACTTTTCCTCCAAGAACTTATCTAAACCTTTATTAAACCCAGCTACACTAACTGCTGTTACATCTCTGGCAGCGAATTCTAGGTCTTAACTATTCTTTGAGAAAAAAACCACATTTCCTTTTATTTGTTTTAAAGGTATTCCTTGTAAATTCATTAAGTGTCCCCCTAGTCTTCACAATTTTTGGAAAGAGTAAAAAATCGATTCACTTTTACCCATTCTACACCACTCAGAATTTTGTAGAGCTCTGAATTTTGTAGATCTTTTCAACCATCTCTTTTCCAAGCTGATGAGCCCTAACCTCTTTAGCTTTTTCTACTATATCTTTTTTGAGATATGGTGACCAGAATTGAACGCAGTACTCAAGGTGATGTATCATGGAGCGATACAGAGGCAAATAGATTCTAAATCATACAGACTCTTCAGGAGTTTGTTTTGAATCAGTGAATTGGTGTGTTTTTTTTATATAGCATCATTAGAAGTCTTCACCCCACTTGGACCTTGGAAATGTGGTATATGCTGGAATATCTACCCTCTGCTCTTAAATGTCTGCAAACACTGCAAAATGCCACAGTCAGCTTCATTCGTTTATTCAATTTTCTATATCGTTCTCCCAGGAGAGCTCAGAACGGTTTACATGAGTTTATTCAGGTATTCAAGCATTTTTCCCTGTCTGTCCTGGTGGGTTCACAATCTAATGTACCTAGGGCAATGGGGGGATTAAGTGACTTGTCCAGGGTCACAAGGAGCAGCGTGGGTTTGAACCTACAACCCCAGGGTGCTGAGGCTGTAGCTTTAACCACTGCGCCACACTGCCCATAAATATGATCATGTAGCATGGAATATTGCTACTCCTTGGGTTTTGGCCAGGTACTGGTGACCTGGATTGGCCACCGTGAGAACGGGCTAGTGGGCTTGATGGACCATTGGTCTGACCCAGTAAGGCTATTCTTATGTGACACCACTGTATTTGCAATTACATTGCTTATACCCTACCACAGAGGTCAGCAACCTATTTTACAGTGAATGTTCCTTTTTCCAGATTGAATTACAATGAACGATCATGTGCTACCATGCATTTCCTCTCTCTGGCCCCCACTGCCACCAATGCATTAAAATAATACCTTGGCTGACGGGGATGTCTTAAGCCCTGCCTACTGAAGATATTATCTGCCTGAGCTCCCTATGCTGCCTGAGTAATAGGGAAGTTGGTAGTAGAGAATGACACAGGGACAAATTTTTTCCCCATCCCCACAGGAACTCAATTTTCCTGTCCTGTCTCCATGAGTTTTGTCTCTGTTCCTGTCCCTGTCCCATTCCTGTAAGCTCTGCCTTAACCACACAAGCCTCGAACATTTATGATTTTAAAGTGTTTGAGGCTTGTGCAGATGAGGACAGAGCTTGCAGGAATGGGGCAGGGACAGGAAAAGAACTCGCAGGAATGGGACGGGAAAATGAGTTCCCGTGGGGACGAGGAAAAATTTGTCCCCATGTCATTCTGTGGTTAGTAGAACATCTAACTGCTAATGCTTTCACTCTACACATGCTTATTTCATGAACTGAGCATGTGCAGGGGTCCTGTGTCAGTGGTTAAAAGCACACTACCAACTTCCCCACTACTCAAACAACCATGACTACACTCAAAATCTCTTGGCGTGCCACAGGTTGTCAATCCCTGCCCTACCTCATCAAATTTAAACTATTAATACTGGTACATAAATCATTTTATAAAAACATGCCTCTATATTTGGATTCTTTTAGTTACCTCCTCTACTCCAAAAAGGGCTTTAAGATCATTATCAGTTGGTTATTCTTTCAATGCATAAGCCCTTTGGCCATCTACCTGTGAGAGTGCACTTTTTTTGGCTGGCACCTGCCCTTTAGAATCGGGTTCCAGTTGAACATGAGTTTTTTTGGCCATTTGTTCAGTTCATCTGACACCTCAGGAGGAGGGGGCACTGACTGTAGGTATCTGTGGGATGTTTATGAGGAGTGATGCTTCCAACTTTTTATGTCTAATTATGTTAACACAAACCTGTTGCAGGTCTGCCCTTTATTATTATGGTGCTCTTTTTATTTTAATTTGTGTTGTATGTTGTAAACCATCATGATCACATATAACCAGGCAGTATAACATTTTAACAATAAATGATTTTGTCAGACTCCTACCCCTCTCCTGTAGTATACTCCCTAAGAAGCTAATAGCACTTTAGCAGTGTGAGAACATTGACTAAAATGCGCTGTATTTCCAGGTCACTGTTATGTGCCACTGTTGAGAGCTGAAGACAATTCCTCTGCCCCGGTGATTGGTGTCCCCTGGTCACCAGACCAAATGGACAGTGTGGCCCTTAATCTTCCCAACTATGCTGGCAGCCCCAAAGATCCACTTCTAACTGTTAGGGCATTCGCAGGCCCCATGAGCCCATCAAAGGTAAGGAGAGCATAAGTTTTAATTCCTTCTACAAATAACCCTAGATAATGAGAGTACAGAAGGCAGATACTTTTAAAGGCCTCCATTTAATTTTTGGGCTTAGTAGTTCCTATGCCACGAGGCATAGGCCTTAATAAGGACAATAAGTTCCCCTATCCTTCTAGGGCTCAGAAGGCTCCCTTCACTGATGTGTCAGTTAACTTAGGAATCAAACCAATGGCCTTCCATGCGGTCTTGTACCGTGATGCCACTAGCCTGGCAAAAGTTTTTCATTTCAATAAGATTTTTTTCCCCCCTTCTGTGTCCCAGATTATGCTTACACTGAAAAAATGTTTTGCCCTATAGTGAAGTTCTGTCTCGTCTACTGTAGTTACTTCCTTTTCTATGGCATGCCTCCAGATTGGCACAGAGAAATGAGTCAAGCATCTCTACTAGCAGGAGGAGACTGAGAATGTCTGAATTCTAAGGTGTCTATAAGTGGGCTGTGCAGTTCCAGGGGAAGATTTTCAAAACTTAATGGTAAATTTGACAGACTGCTACTGAGGTCACTATTGTGACGATTTCAAAAAGGCAAGTCATTCTCAAAAGACCCTGCATGCAAATGGAAGTTCGCAGATGTTCACGTAGGCTTGCTAAATTTACTTGAAATGAGTCGCTGGTGGTAGCGATCAGCACATGGTACAGAATATACCTGCATATTAAAGAAAAAAAATCAAAGATTGGCAGGACAGATGCCCACTCTCTCCCACCACGTCACACAATCCTCTGGCACTACTAATACCCTCCTCCCCCGCAGCAAGAGAGATGCCCACTCCCTCCCACGTGTTGCATAATCCCCTGACACTATTACTACCCCCTCCCGCAATCGCCTAACACTCCACCTGACAACTTCCCCCGTGTCCCAAATGACTACCCTGCCCCTCCCTAACTTATTGACGAAGTCTGGCCGGATAGGCGCCTACCCGCTCCGGCTGGCAGGTCCACCTCTTACAAAATGGCAGACCTACCCCTTCCTGGTGCTTTCTGGGATGCGCCAGTGAGGGACCTAAGACTCTGATTGGCCCAGGCACTTAAGGCCCTTCTTTTGGGTGGGTTTGAAGGATGCACAGGACTGCAGAGTGGAAGTGGTCTTCAGCCGTCAGTTTAAAGTCTTAGCCTTGGGATTTAAGGCAACCTCAGCGGCCTTTTTTTTTTGGCTTGTGTCTATCATGCCAGAATCCATTGCATTACAAGTGTGGATGACAAGGTGTGCCCACAGCTAGTTATACGCTAATCTGGCATTCACTAGAAATCAACTAACATCTACCCAATTATGTGATATAATATTACTTTTGTGCTTTTTTGTTTGTTTTTATATGATTTTATCTTAATTTCATGTTAAATACTAAATTCACTAACGTTTCATAAATAGTAGTACTGTAATTTATTTCATTTCTTTATGCTAATAGTACTTGATTTAGCTTTATGCTGTTGTTGCACTAGACCCCACCAGTGCGTTTTGGATCTTCCTCAGAATCAGTAAAGAGTGCTTCCACGCTGTTCCTGTTTGGTCAGGGTGGTGTTCTGAGAATTCCCATTGTAATATAAATTATATCAGCTTGATAGTTTGAATCACAGCTAGCTATGGCAGGATGGTAGATGCCCTGTATAACATTATCAGAATCCTGATCAAGGTCTCAGTGGGTGGGAGATTCAGCTTCTAAAGCCACTTTAAGTAGGTTCCCTTTTAAGGGACAGATGCTTTTTGGAAAGGGATTGGACGATCTTATGGCCAGTGTGGCTGATCGTCAACTGAAGACCCTTCCAGTCAGTAGACCTTGGAACTCCCGAGGGTCTAATTGGAGTAATTTTCATGGCACCAGATGCTTTCATCAGTACTCAAGAGGTTTCTCCACCCAGAGAGCAATACAGGGTTCCAATCGGAGGTATAGCACCTCTAGACCAGAGTTGTCCAATGTCAGTCTTTGAGAGCCGCAATCCAGTTGGATTTTCAGGATTTCCCCAATAAATTTACATGAGATGTATTTTGCATGCACTGATTCCATTATATGCAAATAGATCTCATTTCTCTGTGCCAATCTGGAGGGATGCCATTATTCATTTGAGAAATCCTGGAAACCTGACCTGGCAAGGGCTGAGGTTGGATACCCTTGCTCTAGTAGTACACAGTCCTCTGGATCGCGCTCCACCATGGCCTCCAAGAAGTCCCAATGACACAAGCACTGTAGCTAGACTTCCACAGATTGGAAGAAGGCTAATGGAGTTTTGGAAAGTATTGGCTCGGACTGCTGGATGCTGGACATAATCCGAGAAGGATACCAACTTGAATTCAGCTACCTTTTACTGGATCGATTTGTGGATTCTTCAACCAGTTGGTCAGAAAATGTGGTACCAGGATACACCAGGAAAGGGAAGGGCCACCATTTTGAAGAGGCAGGCCTGCTAGTAGGAGAGAGTGGGCATCCCTTCTGCTAAACTTTTCACCAAAAAGATGTGGGCAGGAATGAGTGGGCATCCCTCCTGACGATTTAAAAAGAAAAAAAAAGAAACACAGGGCCTTGGGAGGGTGTATAGTGTGGTGGGGTCCCAGTATGGGGGTGGGTTCGTGGCACGGGGGAGGCATGAGCTCAGCAATCTCCCTTATTTATTTATTTATTTTTTAAAATAGGCACAGCTGTTGTGCTCACACAACACATGCACAACAGCTGCGCCAATTTAAAAAAAAAAAAAAAGCAGCAGCCCCTGCTCTCCATGCTTGCCAGTTCAACTGATTGGGACAGGGGAATCTCCGATCAGCCGAGCTTCCAGGCAGGGAGAACAGAGACTGCTTTATTTTTTTGGCAATTTGGGCAGGCAGATGGAGGAGCTGTGCTAGCAATTGCGCTTCTGAGCAAGTGCTAGGCACAGTTCCTCCTCCTTTTACCAGCGATGTTCTGCACAAATAGCATACATATTTTGCTGCTAGGGGCGTGGCTTGGACGCGAACGATGACGGTTGGATGAAGAAAGAACTCCTGTATAAACAAGCTTAATTTCAGAAAAACTACAAAAAAAAAAACGTTCTTAATGATATAAATTGGAGTTTACCTCTTTGATTAGGTGGGAGAGACATTTAAAGGGGAAAATCGGGAGAAAGAGGTGCCGTTTTCATTTATTTCTGGGAAGCGAGGTGTGGAGGGCTGAATCCGTCTCAACGACAAAGACAGCAAAATCGGACCCCCCAGGCAGAGACGGCAAGATCAGATCCCCGCTGACAGAGCCGGTAAGATCGGGTCCCCGCTGGTAGAGGCGGCAAGATCGGGTCCCGCTGACAAAGGCGGTAAGATTGGGTCCCCGCTGGCAGAGGCGGCAAGATTAGGTCCCCCAGGCAGAGGCAGCAAGATTTACTTTTAAACGTTGCCAAGGAGGGCTGGTCCAGGACGCCGTGAGACCAGGGAGGCTTTCCTTCCCCTCCTCTTTAGCACGGTCTGGCAGAGAGCAAGAGGAAAGATTTCCCGAAGGTGGGGGTTAGCAGGCGGTTGCTCGGTGCACCACGACCGCGGCCATCTTGGATCAAAAAAAAAAAGAAATTTTTACAAAGTCTGGGTCTGCCGGTGTGCTGCCTAATGACAAGGATAAGTTTTTTGAAATGCCTGATGCCTGTTTAAATCAGGGAAATGGGCTGCTTTGAAATAGCTGTCCTCTGCTGGAATTGAGGAGAGGTCTGCAGTGAAAGATACTTGGCAACGGTTTTTTTTTTTAACTATTTCCTTGCTGCAAACTTCAAAAATAAACTGTGAAGGATCAGTATAAATGTTAATCTCTCCTGCTGTAATTCAAGAGATTCAGATATAAGAGACTATACGTTTTTGGGCTCTGAGGAAGGTCAAATAAAAGGATTGGTAATTTCTTTGACCTGAAGAAAAGTGACATTGAGGCAGCTGAGAGACACTGAAATACATATACATGCACATTGAAAGATTAAAGTAAATATATTGGATGGAATATTGATCTCCTCGGTAAAAGCTGCGATTGGGCTTGTAAGAGGAGAGCTAGAAAAGAAGGCTGCAAAATTTTTTCAGGCTAGATGCCAACAACGAGTCTGCAATAGAGCCTAAGACAAATAACTTACAGTTGCTTTAAGAATACTGAAAAAAAGGGGCGTGGCTTGGACGAATGGTTGGATAAACGAATAGCTCCTTATAAGCAAATATATTAAAAATATATTAAAAAGAATTACTACCAAATATTTTAAAGAAATTGAAATATATATTGAAATATGACTTCAACTAAACAAAATAAAGCTGACTTAGGAGCTGGAACATCAGGAAGCAATAAGAGGTCGAAACCTGAGCCAGGTACACCCTCTAAAATCCCATTACCAACAGAAAAAAATCTGGATGTTATGGAAGAACTAAGACAAATAAAAGAAATTGTCTTAGATAGTAACAAAAAACTACAAAAAGCAATGGAAGATGCTGCAATCCTAACTAAAAGAGTGGACATTACAGAGAATAGAATTTCAACATTAGAAGATATTACAGAACAATTAAATACAGACATGAATCACAGCAAAATCATATGGAAAGAAATAACAGATATAAAAAAAAATCTTGAAGACAGCCGGAATCGTGAAAGACGGAATAATTTAAGAATAATCGGATTACCTGAAGGAGTGGAAAAGAATGATCCGATTGCATTTCTTGAAAAATTCCTACCTAAAATACTACCATTGAAATTTAAAACGGAACTGGAAATTGAAAGAGCTCATAGGATTCCAACACAAAGAAATAACACTCAAACAGGTCCAAGAACTTTAATTTTCAAACTTTTAAGACACCAACAAGCAATTGAAATATGCCAAATAGCCAAGGAAATCAAAAATCTTAAATGCCAAGATTCAAAAATATACATTGTCCCGGACTTTGCAAAAGAAACAGCAACAAGAAGAAAACAATTCTTAGACATGAGACCACAACTAAGATCTCTAGGAGCTAGATTTGGGCTCCTGTACCCGGCAATTATGAAGGTTACCGTTGCTAACAAAACGCAAAACTTTACAGATCCAAAAAAACTACAGGAATTTATAAACCAACTGGAGCAACCTATGTCAATCTAAAGAACAATTAATGGGTTCATACTAAAGTCTATTGACGGTTAAAGATAGATCAAAATGGAAAGCAATGGAAAAAAGAACACACAAGGATCAAATTAAAGACTTAACAACTAGCAACATTCTCCATAGAAAACAAAAAAACTGAAAAATATAAAAATTCTACTCAGAATAAATAGAATAAACTTAATGGCAGGAACGTAAATGATTTGAAACACATCTCCGAACTCAAATGATGACGAAGAAAGTTTCTTCAACAAACTTAAAAATGTACTGATTGAATCCGAAATTTTGAAAGCGGAGTAATAGTAATGAAGTGATTGGATTGTTGTATTTCCGGTTGAAGGTGGTACTTCAGGTTTAATTTTGCGTTTCAGATACATTAAAATGCATTTCAAATACGAAATATATGAAAAGAATAACTCTGAAACGCAAATTTTATGTTTTTTTTTTTTTATTTATTAAGTTTAATTTAGTATCCACAATAGTTCAACCTGGAAATCCTCTATGGGAGATAAAAGAAGAGTTTTTGGCACAGGACTTCACTCTTGTCTGCACAGGCCTCAGATACTTTAAAATCATAGATGTCTAGAGAGTATGCTATTGAGTCAGAACTTACAAGAACACTGATGGGAATGTTAGCTCCTCTTAATTGACAACTCTCTTGTGAATCATAAAAAAATAATGAATATAAGAGGTGAGTGGATTCCTGTGCTGTAGACTCTTGTTACAGTTCTGATGAAAGAGGCTAAATTGGAAAGCTTTTTAAAGTAAAAATAATATACCATCTGAAAAGAAATGAATAGTAATTGAAATGTTCTTAGATATAATTGATTTAATATAATCATTCTTATGGATTTAAAGATATACAAATACAGAAAATAATCTTTCAATACATAAGAATGAAAAACTTTTTATTTATTCTTATAATTAATAATAAAATGAAAGAAAATATACAAAAATAGAGAGAAAAATGGTAGTACTTTATATAATTATTAATAGCTTGTAGGAGTTATCTAAATCTAACCTCAACCTGCGTATCCAAGTTTTCGTAATTAATAAGGGGGGGAAGGGAGGGATAAGAGGGATGGGAGGGAATAAAAGGGAAATATATAAGGAAATCATGGGAATAAAGGAAAAAAGAGAAATTAAATACTTAAAACATTGGGAAAATATACATAATTTAATACCTGAAAATTTAAAAATAAATGGATATTAAAATTATGTCTTTAAATGTTAACGGTCTAAATCATATGATAAAAAGGAAAAAAGCACTATCATTTTTAAAAAGGCAAGATGCTGATATATGCCTTATACAAGAGACCCACCTCTCATATATAGAATCTAAAAAGCTAGAAGGAGGCTGGGTCAAACAGTGTTTTTTCTCACCAGCTATAGGGAAAAAGGCAGGTGTTGCTATTTTAATTAATAAAAAATGCTCTGCTTCATTTAAACTAAAAGCTTCAGATATCCATGGAAGATGGATAATGGTGGAAATGAATATGGGAAATACTACCATGACGTTAATCAATATATACGCCCCTAATTCGAACCAAAATGAATTCTTTAAAACTCTTCAACAACTGATCATACCACTGGCTACTTCAAATCTTATAGTAGCAGGGGACTTCAATGCTGTAATGGATCCTTTATTAGATAAAAACCCAGGTAGAATTATGAAATCTATGGGACTAGATAATTTGATTCAATCTTGTGATTTAATAGATATATGGAGAATACTTCATTTTGATGGTCGGGAATTTTCTTTCTGTTCTCATGTTCACAATTCTTTTTCAAGAATAGATTATATCTTTACTTCAAAACATCTTGCACATCAAGTGACACAAGCAGCCATTGATCCAATTATTCTATCTGACCATGGTGGAGTGTGGATCAAAATTAAAACTACAGATCAAAATAATAACAGACCAATTTGGAAAATGGATAGTACAATGTTGGTTGACAAAAATTTTTGTGAAAATCTTCTAACAAAAATGAAAGAATTTTTTCAAATAAATGATAATGATGATATTAACAGAGAAACTTTATGGGATGCCTTTAAGGCAACAATTAGAGGACAAATAATTTCTTATTCGGCTTTTCTAAAAAAACAAATTAAAAAACAATTTTTAATCTTAGAAAAAGAGATTAAAAATTTAGAATCAAAACTTATAGAAAAATGGGAATATTCTATTCAACAAGAATTATTAAAATTAAAAGGTAAATATAATGAAATCTCATCTAAGATGATTAGGAAAGATTTATTTTCTCAACAAACATTGTACTATGGTAATTCAAACAAATCAGGAAGAATATTGGCAAACTATCTTAAAGCGAAAAAAAGAAAAACAAAATTAATAGCAATAAAAGATGAAAATGGAAATACATATACACAAATTGAACCTATTTTAAAACAATTCTTAAAATTCTATAAATCTCTTTATTCTTCCGAAAATTATCTAAATAAAGAAAAAGATGGTTTTGAATTTTTAAAAATGTTAGAGGGTCCAAAAGTTCCTGAACATATAAAACGAAGTTTGGAAGAACCAATATCACTAAAAGAATTAGGAACAGCTTTGAAGTCCCTTAGAGTTGGATCCGCTCCAGGTGGTGATGGATATACAGTGGAATTTTATAAAACATTTCAAAACTTTTTATTACCCTATTTATTAAATCTTTATCAATATCAACTCAATAAAGGTTGTATTAAAGGCACTATAGCAGAATCTTTGACTATTGTTTTGCCAAAGTCCAATAAAGATCCCACTTTGGTATCAAACTATAGACCAATATCTTTAATAAATGTAGATGGAAAATTATTAGCAAAAATACTTGCGCTAAGATTAGCTAAAGCTCTCCCCCATATAATAGGTATGCATCAAACAGGATTCGTTGCTCAAAGACATTCATCTCACAATACCAGATTAACATTCCATATGTTATATTTAACAAAGAAAATGAACGAACCTACTTTTGCAATTTCATTAGATGCAGAAAAGGCCTTTGATAGAGTAGAATGGCCTTTTATGTATCAAGCAATGGAATGGTTTGGTATAGGTCCTGGATTTATACAAATGATACAAACAATGTATAGCTCCCCTTCTGCTAGACTATATATTAATAATACGTTTTCAGAAAAATTTAATCTACAGAGAGGAGTTAGACAAGGATGTCCCTTATCCCCTTTGCTGTTTGATATTGTTTTAGAACCCTTAATATTAGCTATCCAACAAGCTAAGGAGATACAGGGTATACCTCATTCAGATAAAGAATATAAGATATCTGCTTACGCAGATGATTTATTACTATATTTGAAGAATCCAGAATCCACCATTCCACATCTACTTGAATTGATTGAGAAATTTGGAAATTTTTCAGGATATAAAATTAATTGGAATAAATCAGAAATTCTTCCACTAAATATACATTGTACAAAAGGTTTATTTGATACATTCCCTTTTGTTTGGAAGGAAGAATATATTAAATATCTTGGAATTTTGATAACAAAAACAGTAGATGAAACAATGAAAATTAATGAAAAATGCTTATTACAAAAAATAATAGAAATGTGTGAGCAATGGAATCCTTTGCATCTATCTTGGTGGGGAAGAGTACAAACTGTAAAAATGATGATTTTACCGGTAGTATGTTACCAAATGGGGATGATACCAGTTTTTTTTCAAGATTCGTTTTATACAAAAATAAATAGGACTTTGACAAAATTTATATGGCTTAATAAAAAACCAAGAATTGCTCTAGCGTCATTACAAAGACCAATTAAGGAGGGAGGGGTAAATTTTCCCAACTTTTATAGGTATCATCAAGCCTATATCTTACGTCATGGTATGTATTGGATCCTCCCAGAACCCACAGATAATATTCCAGACTGGTTTTGGCTAGAATGGAGGCTTATGTTTCCATTACGTCTTAATCATGTAATTAGTATCAAAATGCCAAGGTTATACAAAGATCATAAAATCTTTATGGATACCTGGAAAACTCTAAAATACATAAGTAATCTTACTCAAATTCCAATTAGTAAATCAACCAACCAAACTATATGGCTAAACCCCAAGATCAAAATTGGCGGTTTTAAAGTCATCTGGAAACATTGGATGATAGCAGGCATTCGCACTTTGGATGATGTAATTAAAAATGATAAATTGCTGGAGTTTTCACAATTGCAACAAAAATTTGGTCTCAATAAAACACAATATTTTAAATGGTTGCAATTGAAGCAATCTATTCAGAAAGGGTTCCCTGAATGGAAAGATCTCGCTAAATATCACAGTTTGGAATTCTTATGTTTCCAGATGGACTCAATAGGTCACAAAGCCGCACAGTGGTATAAATTAATATCCGGATATATAAATAAAAAACCAAAAAATGGTCTTAGAGACATTTGGAGCATTGAGATAAAACACCAAATTAGTGCATCTCAATGGCCACGACTTTGGTCTTGGAGGCTAAAATGTACGGTGTCAGCATCTATGAGACAAACTTGGTTTTTTCTTCTTCATAGAGCTTTTTGGACCCCTACTCGTTTACAAAAAATAGATAGTTCAAGATCTAATAGATGCTGGCACTGTCATACTGAAATTGGGACATTAGATCATCTTTTATTCTTTTGTCCATTTATTCTATCATTTTGGAAATCAATTTGGCCCCAAATTAACAGAATGTTAGAAAATCCAGTAGCCTTAACATATGATACTATATTATTTGGAACAACTATGAGAGCAAAAAGCCAAATTTCATCCAGTAATAACAAACTTTTATTTATTTTAACTGGAATTGCAATACAACAAATTACATTCAATTGGAAACAACATGATAGATTGAACTATATGTTCTGGTGGAATTCGGTATGCCACATATATAAAATGGAACTTGCTATTGCAACACACAAAGGATACATGAATAAATTTAAAAAAATATGGGGACCATTAACCGATTTTTGTAATGAAGGATAATTTTTCCCAAAAATAACACTGGAAACATCTAAAGACCGTTAACATGATTTCTCTAATGAACTTTTCCCATGATAAGATAATTGTAAAGAGGGAAATGGGGTGGGTTTTTCAATTTTGATTACTACATACTAAATTAATATTTAAAGAATATACAATAAAATTTGATTTATATATTATTGATTGGGAAGGAGGGTGGGACAGGGGATTATTATATTAATGTTAAACTTGATTAATATATGAGTTAGTCAAGTGTGTATTTAAGTTTCTATTGAGTTTATTTGTAACACTTGTTGTAACACAAAAAAATGAATAAAGATTTTAAAAATAAAAAAAAATAAAAAATACATATTTTGCTGAACATCTCCAGTAAAAAAAAACACAATTCACTCAAATCTGCCTTCTCCTTTTCGGTGGAGCCTGCACTGTTGTCTTCCTTTTTTGGGGGGTTTTGTATATTCCCTGTCTTTTTGTTTGTCTTTTATGCTTTTGTTTGCCTTTTTGCTTTTCGGCGTTTCTGTTTTTTGGATAGCCACACCACAAATCCAAAAAGTGGAGAAAAGATGAGGACCAACCAACCAGGGATATATATCTGTTTACATTAATACAGATTTATTGGAAGATATATATCCCTGGTTGGTCCTTAACTTAAAATGAGCAACATGTCACAATATACTGTGTGTATGTATGTATGTATATATATATATATATATATATATATATATATATATATATATATGTGTGTGTGTGTGTGTGTTTGTATGAAGTTGCAGATTTAACCCCTCCTCCCAAGCACACTTACCACAAGAGTAGAGAGGTAGGAGAAGTTGGGGTGACCATAACTGGAGACTCCTGATGTCCCTACCTTCACCTAGAGGTAACTGAGAGGAGAAGTTGGAATAGGTTCCAGTTAAGCTGGAAGCCCCCTGGAGGGAGGTAAGCTGGTCCATTTAAATAAATAAAAAGGTCATTGCATCTGTTTTCAGGCAGAAGAATTTCGTCGGATCTGGAAGACTCCACCTCGAGAACGAGCAGGCTTCTTTCATGGTGTCCGAAAATCGGATCCAGAAAGAGGTGTTGAAAGAGTAGGAAGGTATTGATGTAACCTTGTTTTAAAGAGTGAAATACTGATGTGAAGGGAAAACTGGAGCAGCAGAAATTATGACTATTAGAGCACTGGGCTGTGTGCATTTCCTGCTGGCACTTCATACTTTCTCTGAGGACAAGTGAGTATAATACTCACATGTGGGCGATGTTATCCACAGAACCTGATACTGACACTACCAAGTGCACTGTCACTTTAAATCTTTAGGCAGTGCCCATACTGCATGACGTTGGCTCGTGGGACCATCAGTTCTTAGTTTTCCATGGAACGGAGAATCTGTCTTTGGTTTCTTCTCATTATGTCAAACTTAGATACTTTTTGCGCTGTCCCAGTTTTATTTTATTGTAGTTTTCTTTATGATTCTTAATTTTTTGTTTGTTTGTTTTTAATTATTCCATCAAACTTGGTTACATTTTCTTCATTTTTGATTTTTGGGAATTTGGGCCATTTCAAAACCTTTTTCGTCCCAGGGAGTGTCAACAATTTTCTGTATACTTTTCCCTCAAGCTCAAGCCTTTTGACTTTGTGTTGGTCATTTTTCATGCCATGTCAAAGGGTGCCAAGTGGCTTCAAGAAATGCAATCAGTGTACATAAGAATATAAGACTAGCCTTAATGGGTCAGACCAATGGTCCATCTAGCCAAGTAGCCTGTCTTCACAGTGGCCAATCCAGGTCACTAGTACCTGGCAAAAACTCAAAAAGTAACAACATTCCATGCTACCAATCCTTTGAATACATCTCAAATTCCTCCCTAAAGTGGTTTCAGAATTCCACCACCAAACCATCGTTTTGCTTGTTTTCTTTCCAAAGCCACATTCTCATCCTGGAGAAGCAGCCCTTCATACATTTAGACTGCAGACATGCTCTGGCATACTACTTGGACTGCACTAAGCTACAAAGAGGGTTCTGCCAGCTCTTTGTTGCCTTTGATCCTAATAGGCTAGGAGTTGCTGTATCCAAAAGAGCCATCTCCACTTGGATAGTGGACTGTATCTCCTTTGTCAGGCTGGGTTGTTGTTCCAATGTCATGTGACAGCCCACAATATATGTGCTGCAGTGGCTCATTTTTGCACTGTGTTCTTCTATTGAATAAATCTGCAAAGTGGCTACTTGATCCTCAGTCCATATGTTTACTTCTCACTACTGTTTAGAACACAACTCCTGAAGAGACAGTAGGTTTGGGCAAGCAGTTCTGCAACATCTATTCTCTACTTAAAGCCAACTTTCACTCCAGCCCTATACGGTTTCACAAGGCTTCTCTATATTCATGGTTTGACCTCTTCCAGAGACATGAATCCCACATGTGAGAATATTATGCTTGCTTGTCCTTGGAGAAGGCAAAGATATTTATTTACCTGTAGCGGGCGTTTTCAGAGGACAACAGGCCACATATTCTCCCAACCTGCCCACCTCCCCTAGTTGACTGCTTAGCAGACGTCAGGCAGGAAGGCATTGGCACATGTATGGGAAATGCCTAAAGATTTAAAGTGGCAGTGCATTTGGTAGTGTCTGTACCGGGTTTTGTGGATGACTTTATCCACATGTGAGAATATATGCCTCCTATCTTCAGAGAACACCCGCTACTGGTTAGTATCTTTGCTTTTCCTTCATCCATATACTACATCAAAATATTTTCAAACACACCGCCACCTCTGACATGGGCATTCACTAGAATATGTAAATTGCTTTGGTTGTACCTCAGAAAGGTTGTATATCAAGTCCATAATCCATTGCCCTTTACTAGAGAAGAGCAGAGTACTACTGGTTTTATTATGCAATGAGGGGAAAAGTGAAGTGACAGATTTAGAACACCTGGTTCTTTCTTGGTTGTATGACTGCTGGTTTGTCAAAACTGATTTATTTCATGCCTGTCATTCTTGAAACAGTGCAGCCCTGTCCTGAAGGGGAGCATTTCATACTGGGTTTATCCAGATTTTATTTAGCAGTAGCTCACAAGAGCTTCCTGGCAGTGCTTTTGTATGACTTTAATGATCAGCAGTACTACACTTCTGGAATTTGGCAGTTGAGGATGCACAGGAAGAGTTAGTAATTATACAGTAGCATCACCTACTAGCTAACCTTAACCAGGATCTGGAGGGGAGCTGTGTGGTCTGTGGCCACTGGATAAGCACTAACAGCTGTATAACAGAAGTATGGTGTTATAAAATTAGGGAAAACCTCTGAGTAATAAATACCTGCGATTCTGTAGCTCAGTTCTGATGTGAGCTAAAAGAGCAAAGAAATGTCTGGACCCTACTGGGACACATTACCTTTAGTTCTGAGGCCTGCAACAGAATAATTTAATGAGTTGTTGCCACAGGATTTCAAGGACCCACTATCTGGCTCATTCTTAGTAACCTCTTTGTATTTCTGTTCCTCCTGTGCTCACCTCACCAATGATCCATTCTATTTGATTTATTGCAGGGAGTTAGC
Source organism: Geotrypetes seraphini (assembly GCF_902459505.1). Classification (NCBI taxonomy): domain Eukaryota; kingdom Metazoa; phylum Chordata; class Amphibia; order Gymnophiona; family Dermophiidae; genus Geotrypetes; species Geotrypetes seraphini. The sequence goes on along the minus strand of NC_047091.1, from coordinate 138,752,786 downwards.
TCATGAACTGGGTTTCCCCTGGGTTGAATACTGGGAATTTCTGGGCTGTTTTGTTGATCTGTCTTCCCAGGATGGGCTGCAAAAGTTGGAGGAGCATCTGAATAAGTGGGAAACAAAAGAAAAGAATCAACCAGGAATAGGAGAAAATGAAACCTGCAACAAATACAAAATATATTCTCCTGGTAAGAAAATAAAATGTTTTTTTTTTTTTTATTGGGGAGAGGGTTAGGGGGTGCTGCATAGAATTACAGTGGTAAAATGTGTTTTCTTGAAAGCAATTTAGAAGGTACTAGGAGTACTTTAGCATTTTCATTTTGTAGTGTATCAATCCAATATTAAATGCATGTAGCTATAAAGTGGATCTACAACATCTCTCACTCTTTGACTTGTTGCGGTCTTCTAAAGACAGCTGCTCTCTTTCTTGGGGAGTGGGTATGGGGAACTCAGGCACCGGAGTGATGGATGAAGGAATGTCCAGATATGTGATTGCAGATGCCATGCTTGCCAGTTCAATGTTTGGAAGGGTTCACCATGCAGAAGTAGCTGTTGCTTGAGTGGTCAGTGGGTTACCGCCAAATTCTTGGGATAGCAAACATCATGGCTCTCTTTTCCCCTCTATACTATCCTATAGAACAGGGGTGCCCAAAAGGTCGATCGCAATCGACCTTTTGGGCACCCCTGTTGCCTTTTGGGCTAAGGCAACGTGAGTCGATCGCGTTGCCTTTGTATTCTATTTGCTTCCCAAGAGTCAGATGGACCCAAAGCATCCTGGCGGACCTCGTGCACCTGGCAGCTCCTCTCACTACCTGCACAGAACGGTGCCAGTCAGTCAGTCAGCCTCCCTTCCCTCCCCCCACCGTCCTACCTTCTCTCAGGGATTCCCAGGCCAGCCCTGGAGCTTTCCCTTCTGCCATGGGCCACCCTACCAGAAGTTTTGTCAAGTGGGGGGGCTGGGGGGCAGAAAGTGGCAGATAGTGCGAGTTCCGGGGGATCAGTTGCGAGCGTCCTCGGAGAAGGCGGTGCGGAGGGTGGAAGCAGGAGGAAGGACGGATTTGGGGGGGAGAGAACCGATCGAATGCCTGGAAATACATGCAGAAAACTCCCGTTCCGTGCAGCAGTTTGCGACAGGTAGTGTTTGTGGCTCCTAGGGGGAGGAGGAGAGGTGGTGGTTTGGAGGCCTGTTCCCCGATGGCAGTGGCTTGGTAGCAGGCAGGGAGAAAGAAAGAGGGAAAGTAGAGAGAAAGAAAGGGGGGACAGGAAGACAGAACGTAAGGGGGCATGGAGAGAGAAAGATAGAAAGAAATGGGGGCAGGGAGACAGAAAGAAAGACTGAAAGAAAGGAGAGGGGGACAGGGAGAGAGGAAGAAAAAATTGGCGGAGGGAATGAGGTCTGGAAGCATAAAGCAGGCTGAAAGAAGGGAAGAAATATTGGATGCACAGTCAGAAGAATAAAGTGCAACCAGAGATTCATGAAATCACCAAACAACAAAGATAGGAAAAATGATTTTATTTTCAATTTAGTGATCAAAATGTGTCCATTTTGAGAATTTATATCTGCTGTCTATATTTTGCACTATGGCCCCATTTTACTGTACCACAATAGCGGTTTTTAGCGCAGGGAGCCTATGAGTGTCGAGAGCAGCGCAGGTTATTTAGCACAGCTCCCTGCGCTAAAAACCGCTATTGCGGTTTAGTAAAAAGGGAGGGAGTATATTTGTCTATTTTTGTATAGTTGTTACTAAGGTGACATTGCATAAAGTCATCTGCCTTGACCGTTTTGAAAAAACCCCAGAATATAAATGATAATTAACATTTCCTCTTCGTACAGTGGGCTTTGTTGTTTTTTTTTTTATATATTTTATTGTTGGTAGATCATTTTGACTTGGTCATTTATTTTTTTTTTTCCCATTATTTTTTATTTTCTTATTTTTCATAAAGTGTACATAATAATAAATTACAATTGATAAATGCATATTATCACTTTTATATCTAATACATTATATTTCTGAATTTGATTTTCCCCCTCACCCTCCCCCCTCCCTTTCATTTCTTTAATATAATATTTTAATTTTCAAATTTTTATAAAAAATATACAACATATTAGAATACAATTGATATATATTCAATAACTTTTTTCTATTTAATACAATATAATCAAAACAATTTTTGTCCCATTTCCCTCCCCTTACCCTTTTATTACCTTTTATTCATACGTTACATTTTGTATAATATATTATAACATACTTTGTATAAATTAATTTTTCTTATGTGTGTCATAAAAAAAAAAAAAAAAAAAAAAAAAATTTAAAAGAAGAAAAGAAGAAGAAAACATCATATTATTTATTCATTACAGTATTTTGTCAATGGCCCCCATATTTTTATAAATTTATTATATGTCCCCTTTTGTATTGCTATTGTTCTTTCCATTTTAAAAATATGGCATATTGTATTCCACCAAAATGTGTAATTTAGGTTGTTGTAATTTTTCCAATTATTAGTTATATGTTGAATGGCAACCCCTGTCATAATTAATAAAAGCTTATTATTTTCTGGTGAAATTTGACTTTTTTTTCTCATCATTGTTCCAAATAAAATTGTATCATATGATATTGCAATATGATTTTCCATTAATTTATTAATTTGTGGCCAAATTGAATTCCAAAAAATTTTAATATAAGGACAATGATATAATAAATGATCTAATGTCCCTGGTTCTAGATTACAGTGCCAGCATCTATTAGACTTAGAACTGTCTAATTTTTGCAAACGAGTAGGGGTCCAAAAAGCTCTATGTAATAAAAAGAACCATGTTTGTCTCATAGACGCTGACACTGTACATCCCATTCTCCAAGACCAAATTAGTGGCCATTGAGATGCATTAATTTGATGTCCAATCTCAATGCTCCAAATGTCTCTTAGACCATTTTTTGGTTTTTTATTTATATATCCAGATATTAATTTATACCACAATGCGGCTTGATGTCCTAGGAAGTCTGCTTTAAAGCATAAGAAATTTAAACTATATTGATTGTTTAATGATTTCCATTCAGGGAACCCAACCTGAATGGCCTGCTTCAATTGCAACCATTTAAAACTTTGTGTTTTATTAAGACCAAATCTATGTTGCAATTGTGAAAAATCCAGCAGTTTACCTTCTGAAATAACATCGTCTAGAGATCTAATGCCTGCAATAATCCAGTTCTTCCAAAGGATTTGAGTTCCGCCAATTTTGATCTTGGAGTTTATCCATATGGATTGATTAGTTGATTTGTATATTGGGATGGGTGTTAATTTATCAATAAATCTCAATGTTTTCCAAGTATCCATTATTATTTTATTTTCTTTGTATCTTTTAGGTATATTAATACTTGGTAGATGAACTAAATTTAGGGGAAACATAAGGCGCCATTCCAAATATAACCAATCTGGTGCATTATCTATAAGTTCTGGGAGGATCCAATACATACCCTGACGTAGAATATAGGCTTGATGGTACCTATAGAAATTTGGAAAATTTACCCCTCCCTCCTTAATTGATTTTTGTAAGGTTACTAAAGCTATTCTAGGTGTTTTACCAAGCCAAAGAAATTTTGTTAAAATTCTATTAAGCTTTTTATAAAAGGACCCCTGAAAATAAATAGGTATCATACTCATTTGGTAGCAAACCACAGGTAACATCATCATTTTAATAGTTTGAACTCTTCCCCACCAAGAAATATGTAATGGGTTCCATTGCTCACATAACTCTGTTACTTTTTTTAATACATATTTTTCATTTTCTTTTATAGTATCTTCAATTGTTTTTTTAACTTGAATGCCAAGATATTTAAATCCTTCTTCTTTCCATATGAATGGAAAAGTATCAAATAATCCTTTTACACAGTAAACATTCAAGGGTATAATTTCAGATTTATTCCAATTAATTTTATAACCTGAAAATTTGCCAAACTTATCAATTAATTCCAATAAAGAAGATAAGGTAGACTCTGGGTTTCTCAAATAAAGCAAAATATCATCCGCATAAGCCGAAATTTTATATTCCATATCTGAATATGGAATACCTTGTATCTCCCTCGTTTGCTGTATTGCTAACAATAAGGGTTCTAATACAACATCAAATAGCAAAGGAGATAACGGACAGCCTTGTCTAACTCCCCTCTGCAATTGAAAACCATCAGATATCTTATTATTAATATTTAGTCTTGCCATTGGGAAGCTATACAAAGTTTTTACCATTTGTATAAATCCAGAACCTATACCAAACCATTCTAAAGCCTGATACATAAAATTCCATTCTACTCTATCAAATGCTTTTTCAGCATCTAATGAAACTGTAAAAGCCGGTTCATCCATTTTTTTTGATAAGTTTAGCATGTGAAATAATAGTCTAGAGTTATTGGAGGAATGTCTTTTAGCAACGAAACCCGTTTGATGCATATCTATAATATGTGGGAGAGCTTTGGCTAATCTCAGAGCCAAAATTTTCGCCAAAAGTTTATTATCAACATTTATCAAAGATATAGGCCTGTAGTTCGAAACCAAAGTAGGATCTTTATTTGGCTTAGGGAAAACAATTATTATTGATTCAGCCATAGTACCTTTTATATTACCTTTTATAAGTTGTGTCTGATATAATTTTAATAAATGTGTGGAGAGGATATTTTGAAATGTTTTATAAAATTCTACTGTGTAACCATCACCACCTGGAGCGGATCCGACTCTAAGAGATCTCAATGCTGTTTCTAATTCTTTTAATGATATAGGTTCTTCTAAACTTCGTTTTATATGATCAGGAATTTTAGGTCCATTAATTAAATCTAAAAATTTTTTTCCATCTTTTTGTTTCTCCAAATAAGGTTCGGAAGAATATAGATCCTTATAAAAATTTAAAAATTGTTTTAATATTATATTTGTTTGATTTGTTATTATACCATTATCATCTTTTATTCCATTAATATTAGTTCTCCTTTTTTTTGCCTTAAGATAATTTGCTAATAATTTTCCCGCCTTATTAGAATTTCCATAATACACTGTTTGCTTGGTAAACAAATCTTTTCTTATCATTTTTGAAGTTAATTCATTATATTTACCTTTTACTTTCAAGAGAGCTTGCAAAACTTCATATTCCCATTTACTTATCAATTTAGCTTCTAATATTTTTATTTCTTTTTCTAATTCTATATATTGTTTTTTAATTTGTTTCCTAATAAAAGCTGAATATGATATAATATTACCCCTCATAGTTGCTTTAAATGCATCCCATACATTCTCTATAGATGTATCTTCCACTAAATTTGTTTGAAAAAATTCATTAATTTGTGTTTTAAAATTTTCCAAAAATTTGTCATCCACAAGCAATGCATTATCAAATCTCCAAAGAGGTCTATTATTTTCTAATTGATTTAATTGTATTTCTATCCATATTCCCGCATGATCCGAAATGATAATAGGATCAATGGAGGCTTTAATCACCTGTTGCACTTTATTTGTTGAAACAAAAATATAATCTATTCTTGAAAATGATTTATGAACTTGTGAACAAAATGAATATTCCTGATCATTAAAATGAAGAATACGCCATATATCCTTCAAATCGCATGATCTAACTAAATTATCTAGACCTAAAGATTTAATATTTTTACCTGGTTTTTTATCCAATAATGGGTCCATTACAGCATTAAAATCTCCAGCCACCACTAAATTAGAGGCAGCCAGTGGTAATAACATGTTTTGTAGCTTTTTGAAAAATTCTGATTGATTCGAATTAGGGGCATATATATTAAATAACGTCAGGGTATCATTTCCCATACCTATATCGATATGTACCCATCTTCCATGTGGATCTGAACTTTTTACCTTTATATTGGCTATACATTTTTTATTTATAAGAATTGCAACCCCTGCTTTTTTATCCACTGCTGGAGCAAAAAAACATTCCTTTATCCATCCACCTGATAATTTCTGTGATTCCTTCATATTAAGATGGGTCTCTTGCAGACAGTAAATATCTGCATTTTGCTTTTTTAAAAATGTTAATATTTTTTTCCTTTTAATTACGTGATTCAGGCCATTGACATTAATAGAATATATTTTAAAAGACATTATATATTTTAATACTTTTCATTATCTTATTCTTCCTCTCCTCTTTCATATTTAATATCCAAAAAATTTTCTTTACGACACACATATTTAACCCTAATGTATCTCCCTTAATTATTCTAATAAATATTCTCTTTGTCCCTCCCTTTCCCACCCAATACATTGGCTGCTTAAGGATACACATTGGAACTGTAATCCTAACATTCTCCCCATTCCAGGCAATCAATTTTCAATGTTTAAACAAATTTCCCTTCTATCTATCTATATTGATCTTTTATACCTTTAATCATTTTCCATAACATTTTATTAATGTATCATTATCCATTTAACAATATGTTAATTTGTATTTCCTTAGTATTATAATTTCAACATATAATTATTTTAAACATATATGTATTGTATTATTTAATAATTTTCCTATATTCTGTTCTTTCTTTCATATAATTATTATTATCTTTTCTTTGTATTGTTTTCCTCCATTTCTTCAGATATTTCGATATGTTATATTTTCTAATTTTTCATAGAGTCTTCAAAACCATCTTAATGTATTATGTTAAAATATCATAGGTTCTGGTTTAGAGAGAAAATCTTTTAGTTTTTCGGGATCCTCAAAATATAAGGACTTGTCTCCAGATGACACTCTCATTTTCGCCGGGTAGTATAGACCATATTTAAATCCTTTTTCTTTTAGTAGAGGTCTCATGTCTAGTAGTCTTTTTCTTTTAGTTGCTGTGTTTTTGGCGAAGTCTGGTAAAAACCATAATCTTGATCCTTTATAATTTAGGTTTTTATCTTTTTTTGCAGCATTTAGTATCTCTAGTGCTTGTTGGTATCTCAGCATTTTGAAAATTATTGGTCTTGGTCTGTTTTTGTTTTCTAAATTTTTAATTGGGATTCTATGCGCCCTTTCAATTTCAATTGGTTGTTTCAAGTCTAACTGTAATATTTTTGGAATTAAATTTTCAAGGAAAAGGATAGTATTTTTTCCCTCTAAATTTTCTTGTATTCCAAAGAGTTTGATGTTCTTCCTTCTTCCTCTATTCTCGTAGTCCTCCAGTTGATCTTTTAATTTATTTAATTCCAGGCTGTCGTTTTTACATCTTTTTGATTCACATTCTATAGTTTCCATTTTTGATTCTAGTTCAGTTGTTCTTTTGTTGTTAACTTCCATTTGTCTATGAATATTTAAAATTTCTTCTTTCATTTCCGACATATTAGTTATAGTTTCCTTGAGCATTTGTTTGATTTGTTTTAGTTCTTCCATAACTTCTGCTTTGCTTAATGTGTCTGATTCTTCGATAGGAAGTGGTATCTTGCTTGGTGTTATTTGTTCTTGTTTCTGTCTTTTTGCAGATGTACCAGCCTCATTTTTGTTTTGTCTGGTACTTGCCATGTTATTGTTTTCTTTTTTTTTTTGGTTATTCTTATTTCTTGTATTTAGTCTCTTAGATTTGGTATTCTTAGGTTTTTAATCTCTTTTCTTCCAAGATTTTGTTCTATCTTTTGAAGTAGAAATTTTCTTTTTAAGCTCTTTTCTTTTCAGATTAGTCAATTCCTTTCACAAGTTTTAATTCACTATCTCTGACATTCACTCTCTCTCTCAATGAGACACCGTTTCAGCGCTGAAAAAAAAAATTCTTTTTTTCTCTTCTCATAAGCCCAATCGCTGCCCTGATTGAGGAGAGCAACACTTTATAGAGTTATTTTTCTTTATTTTGACCTACTTGAAGCAATTGTCTTCTGTTTTTTCTCAGCGTCTCTCAATTGCCTCAATGTCTTGCTGTTTCAGTTTTTTTTTAAAGTTCCGTTGAACCTTTTCTCTGTCTCCTCTCTCACAAGCCCAATCGCAGCTTTGTCAGAGGAAAGTAATATTCAATTCAGTATTTTTATTTTTCTTTTTCTTTTTTTTTTCCTTTAGTAAGCTGATATTTATTTGTCTTCAGCGCTTTGGCTCTTAATTGTTGAGAGAAAATGCCAGTATTCTTCTCTCTCAATTTTCTTTATTCAATCCCCTTTTTATCAAAGGATAATCTTTTACCTTCTTTTGGTTTCAATATATCTGGTCAGATTACAAATTTCTTTCACAATTTCCCCAATCGAACTGTTTGATTACTCACATGTACTTCGCGGTTTCAGCGCTGCATTCAAGTTTAATGAAACCGCCGAAAATACAAACGGTTCTCTGCCTTCCCGTCTCTTGTCAGCACATATCTCACTTCAACTGTAGTAATTCAGGTTTTTTTTCTTTTTTCCAGTTATATCTGATCGAAACACAACCTTTTTTTCACAATTTCCTAATCAAATTATCTGGTCATTCACATTCATCTCACAGTCTCAGCACTGCTTTCAAGCCTCTTGAAACCGCCGAAAACACAGATATCTCTCTGCTTTCCTGACTTTTATCAGCTTTTTTCTGTTTCAGTTATATCTGGTCGGAACATAAACTTCTTTTTTTCAATTTCGCCAAACTGTTTGATCACTAACATATACTTCGCGGCTTCAGCGTTGCATTCAAACTTCATGAAAACCGCCAACACTAACGGTTCTCTGCCTTCCCGACTCTTATCTGCACATATCTCACTTTAACTGTAGCAATTCAGCTTTTTTTTTCCTTCAGTTATATCTTGTCAGAACACAACCTTTCTTTATATTTTCTCAATCAAATTATCTGGTCATTCACATGCATCTCGCAGTCTCAGCCTCTTGAAACCGCCGAAAATACAAACGGTTCTCTGCCTTCCCGTCTCTTGTCAGCACATATCTCACTTCAACTGTAGTAATTCAGGTTTTTTTTCTTTTTTCCAGTTATATCTGATCGAAACACAACCTTTTTTTCACAATTTCCTAATCAAATTATCTGGTCATTCACATTCATCTCACAGTCTCAGCACTGCTTTCAAGCCTCTTGAAACCGCCGAAAACACAGATATCTCTCTGCTTTCCTGACTTTTATCAGCTTTTTTCTGTTTTAGTTATATTTGGTCGGAGCATAAACTTTTTTTCACAAATTCGCCAAACTGTTTGATCATTCACATATATTTCGCGGCTTTAGCGCTGCATTCAAACTTTACGAAGCCGCCAACACAAACGGCTCTCTGCTTTCCCGACTCTTGTCAGCACATACCTCACTTCAAATGCCGCAATTTAGGATTTTATCTTGTATCTTTTGTTTAGCTTTTTAAATATATATTTTCTATATAATTATTTTGAAGGAAAAAGAATTTTTTTTTTATTTCATTGCCTGGATGGTGAGGAGCTTCACGATCACACCTCCATCCGTGCTCGCGTTAAGCCACGCCCCCTTGACTTGGTCATTTAAAAAGTAGCTTGCAAGCCCAAAAAGTGTGGGCACCCCTGCAGTAGAAGAACAAAATGAAATTGTGGTATGAAAACACCTCTGAGTAATGTGTACAAGATTCTCACAACATATTTCACATCTCTATAATAAAACCCTAAGCCGCGCATGCGCACTTCCACTTGCGTGTTCAGTATGTCCGTGGCCTGAAGAAGTGCGCATGCGCGACTACAACACACTCGCAGCCCTGTGGAGCAGTGACAGCAACTGAGTGATGGAGAGCAGCCCCGCTCAGCCCGTTGACCCTCCACAAACCTCCTGGCTCCAGCAGTGTAGGCAGCAATTTAAAAACGCTGCTTTGCGCCCTTCTACTGCCGCATTTCTGATGACATCATCGGAGACAGATGCGGGAGAGGAAATCGGCAGTAGAAGGCCGCGAAGCAGCGTGTTTAAAGTGCTGCCTACGCGGCTGGAGCCCGGAGGTTTGTCGGCGGTGGGAGGGTCAGGAGCAGGCCAGAACAGCAGAACAATGGCAGTAAAAGAAGGTGGAGGGGCTGAACGGAGCAGGTAAGAGAAGAGCAGATCGTGGTAAGAGAAGGAAAAGGGGGGTGGGGAAAAATGCTGCTACTGCTATACAGGGACTTGGAGGGGAAGGGAAATACCGCTGCTGCTTCTGCACAGAAAAGGGGGGGATAGGAGGGAAGTGGGATGGAAATGCTGCATAGTGAAGTGGGATGGAAATGCTGCTGCACAGGGAAATGGGGAAAAATGACAGACAGACAGCGGGAGAGAGGGAGACAGAAAGAAACAGGGGCAGGGAGAGGGACAGAAAGACAGACAGACAAAGGGGGCTAGAGAGAGAGTCAGCAGGAGGGAGACAGACAGACATATATTTTAGCACCCGTTAATGTAACGGGCTTAATGACTACATAATAAAACCTTAAGCGGCGCATGCGGACTCCTACCTGCGTGTTCCGTATGTCCGTGGCCGGAAGGAGTGCGCTTGCGTGCCTACAACTGCCCCACACTCGCAAAGGGAGAAGATACAGAAACAAAGAAAGACTGACAAACAGCCAGGGAGAGAGACAGTAAGACAGGGGGCCAGGGAAGAGACAAAGACACACAGGGGGACAGAGACAGAAAGAAAGGGGGGCAGGGAGAGAGATAAAAAACATAAAGTAAGAAAGAAAGAAACGCCTCAGCGACCCATTGTGCTAAAAGTCTACACATCTATTCTAGCACCCGTTAATGTAACGGGCTTAAATACTAGTATGAAATATTTTCAAATAACATTGAAAATTGTAAAATTTAATTATTTTTTTAAATAAATTTTTATTCATTTTACAACTTACAACAAATGTAGCACAAAGTAACATTTGAACTTAAAAACATCACTTGATTTTCTATCATAATGCACATAAAGTAATAAAATTTAACCCCCTTCCTCCCACCCCTACCATATCATATCCAATCACATTATATCATATAAAATATTATTTTCGATTAATCTAAACATTAATAAATAAATCAGAATTCCCCCTATCCCCACCCCCTTCCCCTCATTTTCAATTATATTAATAAAGGAGAAATGGTACCTGTTCATTACAATAACTAGTCAATGGCTTCCAAACCTCTTTGAATTTATTATAATTTCCTTTTTGTATTGCTATTATTCGTTCCATTTTAAAAATATGATACAACAAATTCCACCAAAAACTGTAATTAATTCTGCTCCAATTTTTCCAATTATTTGTGATTTGTTGTATGGCGACCCCTGTCATAATCAATAGAAGCCTGTTGTTTTTAGATGAAATTTGGCTCTTTGCTCTCATTGACATTCCAAATAAAACCGTATCATATGATAATGCCACAGGATTTTCCAATAAACAATTTATTTGGCCCAAATTGATTTCCAAAAGGCCAAGATAAATGGACAATAGAATAATAAGTGATCTAGAGTCCCTGCTTCAAGATTACAGTGTCAACATCTATTAGACTTAGAGCTATCTAACTTTTGTAATCGAACTGGGGTCCAAAATGCTCTATGTAAAAGAAAAAAACAAGTTTGGCTCATAGAAGCGAACATTGCAGATCTCATCCTCCAAGACCAAATTTGTGGCCATTGAGACGCAGAAATTTGATGCTTAATCTCAATGCTCCAAATATCCCTAAGACCAGTTTTAGGCTTTTTATTTATTTATTTTTTTTTTTAAATTTTTATTTATGAATTTTCCATTCTTACAACATCTGTATCATATTAAATATAATTAATTATTACATATCTAGTATACTATCATTAATAAATCATATTTTTTAAAATATAATATAATAAAGATTATACATTATCTTAAAAATATAAATCCCTTTCCCTTTTTATATAACTTGTTTCCAATATTTAATCAAATCCCACCCCAATCATATATAATTTTTATCAATGTGCTAAGAAATCTAATCATTAGAATAATTAGTCAATGGTTGCCAAATTTTCTTGAAATTAAGAAGATTCCCTTGTTGTAACGCTAATACTTTTTCCATTTTATAAATATGACAGACAGAATTCCACCAGAACGTATAATTTAATTTGGTATAATCTTTCCAATTTTGAGTAATTTGTTGTATGGCGACTCCTGTCAATATTAATAATAGCTTATTATTATTTGCTGAAATCGGACTCTTAGTTCTCATTGCAGTGCCAAATAATATGGTATCATATGAGAGTCCTACATAATTCTCTAGTAACTTATTAATTTGGGGCCAAATTGAATTCCAAAATGCGTTTACACAGGGACAGAAAAAAATTAAATGATCTAACGTCCCTATTTCCAATTTACAATGCCAGCATCTATTAGATCTAGTACTATCTATCTTTTGCAGGCGCGTTGGGGTCCAGAACACTCTATGTAATAAGAACAACCATGTTTGATTCATAGATGCTGACTTTGTAGATCTTAATCTCCAGGACCAAAATCGTGGCCATTGAGATTCAGAAATTGTCTGTCCAATCTCAATACTCCAAATATCCCTAAGACCTGTTTTCTTTTTTTTTATTTAAAAATCCGTATATCAATTTGTACCATTTTGCGGCTTGGTGACCCAAAAAATCCGCCTGGAAACATAGATCCTGTAAACTATATTGATTATTAAGATTTTTCCATTCAGGGAACCCTACCTGAATGGCCTGCTTCAATTGCATCCATTTAAAATATTGTGTTTTATTTAATCCAAATTTATTTTGCAATTGTGAAAAACTAAGCAGTGTACCTTCTGAAATGACATCATTCAATGTTCGTATTCCTGCATTTATCCATTGTTTCCAGACGATTTTAAATCCGCCAATTTTGATCCTGGAGTTTACCCATATTGATTGATTTAGAGATTTAGCAATAGGTTCTGGTGACAGATTACTGATGTATCTCAATGTTTTCCAAGTATCAAATAAAATTCTGTGGTCTTTGTATCTTTTAGGCATTGTTATAGTTATTAACTGTTCTGGATATAAAGGGAACAGGAGCCGCCATTCTAAATACAGCCAATCTGGTACATTTTCTAAAAGATCTGGGAGGATCCAATACATACCCTGTCTTAAAATATAGGCTTGATGATACCTATAAAAATTTGGAAAATTTACCCCCCCTTCCATAATTGGTCTTTGTAATGATACTAAAGCGATTCTTGGTCTTTTCCCACACCAAACAAATTTTGTAAGAATATTGTTAAGTTTTTTATAAAATGACCCCTGAAAAAATATTGGTATCATACTCATTTGGTAACAAACCACAGGCAACACCATCATTTTAATTGTTTGAATTCTTCCCCACCAAGAAAGATGTAACGGATTCCATTGCTCACACATTTCTGTTATTTTTTTTAATAAAAGTTTTTCATTCTCTTTGACTGTATCTTCAATTGTATTTTTGATCATAATTCCTAAGTATTTAATTCCATCTTCTTTCCAAATAAATGAATATGGATCAAATAATCCTTTGGTACAATGAACATTGATTGGGAGAATTTCAGATTTGTTCCAATTAATTTTATATCCAGAAAAAGTACCATATTTTTCTATTAAATTAAGTATACATGGAATAGTAGTTTCCGGTTCTTTTAAATATAATAGTATATCATCTGCATATGCAGATAATTTAAATTCAAAACTGGTAAATGATATTCCCTTTATCTCCCTAGTTTTGTTTATTGCAATTAATAAAGGTTCTAGGACAATATCAAAAAGTAAAGGAGACAGAGGGCATCCTTGTCTAACTCCCCTATGCAAGTTAAATCTATTTGATAAATTATTGTTAATATATAATCTTGCTCCAGGAGAGCTATACAATGTCTGTATCATTTTAATAAAACCGGATCCTATACCAAACCATTGTAAAGCTTGGTATATAAAATTCCATTCCACTCTATCAAAGGCTTTTTCTGCATCTAAAGATATTAAAAAAGCTGGATCATTTATATTTTTTGCTAAATTTAATGAGTGGAATGCTAATCTAGTATTATTTGATGAATGTCTTTTAGCAATAAATCCTGTTTGATGTACATCAATAATGAAAGGAAGAGCTTTTGCCAATCTTAATGCTAATATTTTAGCCATTAATTTATTATCCACATTCAATAATGAAATAGGCCTGTAATTTGAAACCAGAGTAGGATCTTTGTTTGGTTTTGGTAAGACTATAATTATCGATTCTGCCATAGTACCAGAAATATTTTCATTTTTTATTTGATATTGATACAAATTTAACAGATGTGGTAATATGATATTTTGGAAAAATTTATAAAATTCAACAGTATACCCATCTCCACCTGGAGCGGATCCAACTCTAAGAGACTTCAATGCTGTTTCTAACTCTTTTAAAGATATAGGTTCTTCTAAACTTCCTTTTATATGATCTGGAATATTTGGTCCAATAAATGAATTTAAAAAAGTTAATCCGTCTTGTTCTTTATTTTTATAAGAATTAGAAGTGTATAATTCTTTGTAAAAATCAAGAAATTGTGTTATAATATCTTTTGTGTTGGTATGTGTGTTACCTTGTGTATCTTTAATTGCAATAATCTTAGATTTTCTTTTCTTTACTTTAAGAAAATTTGCTAATAATTTCCCCGCTTTATTTGAATTTCCATAATATTGTACTTGTTTATTGAAAATGTCTTTCCTCACAATTTGAGAAGAAATCTCATTATATTTAACTTTTAATTTTAATAATTCTTGTAATGTATTATTTTCCCATTTCTCAATTAATTTATTTTCTAATAATTTAATTTGCTTTCCCATCTCAAGAAATTGTTTTTTTTTTTGTTTATTAATAAATGTTGAATATGAAATAATATTTCCTCTCATAGTTGCTTTAAAAGCATCCCATAAGATCTCAGCATTAATAGTATCTGATTCATTAAATTGAAAAAATTCTTGCATTTTTATTTTAAAATCTTCAATAAATTTTGAATCCGTTAGTAAATCATTATTAAATCTCCAAATTGAATCAAAGTTTTCAACATCATAATTTTGAAGATTAATCCACACACCAGCATGATCTGAAATTATAATAGGATCAATTATTGCTTTTAATACACGCTGCGCTATATTATTAGAAACAAATATATAATCAATTCGTGAAAAGGATTTATGGACCTGAGAACAAAAAGAAAATTCCTGTTCATTAAAATGAAGAATTCGCCATATATCTACTAAATCACAAGATAGTATCAAATTATCTAAGCCTAATGATTTCATAACTTTACTTGGTTTTTTATCCAAAATCGGATCCATTACAGCATTGAAATCCCCTGCTACTATTAAATTAGATGTAGCCAGTGGTAAAAGTATTTGTTGAATTTGTTTAAAAAACTCCATTTGATTCGTATTAGGAGCATATAAATTGAATAAATTCAGGGTTGTATTTCCCATAACCATTTCGATATGTACCCATCTACCTAAGGGATCATAATTAATTAATTTAAAATCTGCATTACATTTTTTGTTTATTAGAACAGCCACTCCAGCTTTTTTCTTTAAAGCCGGTGCAAATAAACATTTAGAAATCCAACCTCCGGATAATTTTTTTGATTCAATTTCCGAAAGATGCGTCTCTTGAATGAAGTAAATGTCCGCATTTTGATTTTTAAGGAACGATAATAATTTTTTCTTCTTAATAGGATGATTTAAACCATTGACATTCAGCGAATACATTTTTATATCCATCTAATTAATAATTATGTTTTAACCAATATTATATGATAATTTACAAGATTAGATCTTAGCACATTCAATAAAAATTTATCCCCTATCCCACCCATTATTTTCCCTCCCCCCCCCACCCATTATCATATTCTGATCTGGAACACGCATTGGTCATGCAAAACCTAAATCTCCATCCCCAGGCAACTAATAATTCATTATATTATTTAAAAAACATATCTTTAAATTCAATACATTCTTTATACTTCCACTCTTATAGAATTGTAAATTATATCCATTTAATCTATAAAATTTTATAAAATTACTAAGAATTATATATAGTTGATTCATTAAATTAAATTCAATATCATGCATACATGTAATATAATAATCTTAATAAATAAACATATTACAAATATAGCTCTTATTCTCTATATATCTGTTATTCATCATGTAAATTAAATATATCCATTTTTATAAAAATATTAATATTAATAATAAATGCATTTCAATCATTTTCATAGATCATCTTCATAATGAATTAATTTGAATGAATACTGGAATAAAATATACATTTTTTATCAATAAATAAATTTAATAATGAATTCCTATTTTATTAATTATCTACCAATCAATTAATCAATTCCTTATTTTTCCATAATAAGTTAATATGACTAAATAATTGAATTAAATATACATTTTTTAATATAGACCTATTTTATTAATTAATCCCTTCCATAAATCAAATTCGTATCTTATATATATTTCATAAAATTACAATCATCTTACATAAAATTAAAATATTGTTTTTATAATAAATTAATATATTTCATTTTTAAGTCTTATTCTCAATATAACAAATTTTCCTTTTAATAATATTATTAATAAATTCATTGTAAATCATTTTCATTATTCATTAATCATAATAAGTTAATATGCTTATATAATTGAATAAACTATCTATTCTGATTATAATATATTTTTATATAAATAGTTTAATTTTATAATTAATTTATATTTTAATAATTAAAAAAGATTTTTTTTTTTTTTTTTTTTCCCACTAGTATTAATGAATGTGGATGCAAATATTTTATTAATAATTAATTTGATAAAATAATATTATATTATTGCATCCAATATATCAATAAATTATCTTTACAGTTAGTAAACAATTCTTATGTCTTATTTATTTTTTATTTTTTTTTTTTTAATAATAATCTTCTTTATTTTTCCCTTTTTTCCATCTTCTTTCTTCTTTCTTCTTTCTTCAGCTGAATTGTTCCTTTTATTCTGTTTTTTATGTAAACATAGGTTCTTCTTGTGTCAAAAATTCTTTCAGTTTTGCAGGGTCTTGAAAGTATATGGATTTATTTCCACTGGATACTCTCATAGTGGACGGATAATATATTCCATATATGTAACCTTTTTCTTTTAACTGCTGTCTGAATGTGAGGAATTGTTTTCTTATATTTGCAGTATATTTAGCAAAATCAGGAACTAAAATCAGTTTTGATCCTTTATAATTTAAGTTTTTATTTGCTTTTGCCATTTTTAATATTTCCTGAGCATGTTGGTACCTTAATACCTTGAATATCAAAGGTCTTGGAGCAGCCTGGTTTACTGGCTTTCTTATGGGGATTCTGTGAGCTCTTTCTATCTCTAACGGCCATTTTGAATTGAGCTGAAGCAGTTTAGGTAAGAGATTTTCCAAGAATTGTACAGGATCTCCCCCTTCAATATTTTCAGCCAGACCTAAAATTCTGATGTTCTTTCTTTTTCCTCGGTTTTCCATATCCACCAATTGATTTTTTAAAGCTGCTACTTCTTTTTTATCTTTATCATATTCTTGTGTGAAGGATTCAAATTGCTCCATTTTTTCTTCCATCACTGCCATTCTCTGTCTTTCGGTTTGAATCTCTTGTTTCATATTGAGGAGTTCTTCTTTAACTTCAGAGATTTTATTAGCATTTTCAGTCAGCATCAGTTTTATTTTGAACAGTTCAGTCATAATATCGGACTTTTCAGTGAGTTCTTCAGCTTCCATCGGGAACGGCACACTCGATGGTGACAGGGGAGTTACTTTTGTTCTTTTTGCTGATATACCCGATGTTGAAGGCTTTTCAGATTTTCCCTGCTTCATACTTGCCATTTCCGATGTTGTTTTATGTTATTTTTATATCGATCAAACAAAGTGAAAGTTTTATTTTTTTTCCGTTTGTTGCCTGGATACGAGGAGCGCTGCGGTTAAGCTGCCATATCGTGCGCGCTCCAAGCCACGCCCCCTTAGGCTTTTTATTTAAAAATCCATTTATCATTTATTTTTTTCCAATTATTTATTCATTTTTTCATCTTACATCAAATGTACAATATTACATCAATTGGATCATATACATCACTTGAAATTATTTTCTATTATCATCTTCAATACATAAATTAAGCCCCTCTCCTACCCTCTCTTTCCACAAATATTGTAAATCAAACATATCATACATGTGATATATTCAAAAATATTGATTAAACCAATAATATAACTATATATCCCCCCTTTTCCATTATTATAATTATACATTTAGTGTAAAAAGGTGTCTAATCATTACAATATGTTATCAATGGCCCCCAAATCCTTTTAAAATTATTATAATTCCCTTTTTGTATGGCAATTGTTCTTTCCATTTTGTATATATGGCACAACGAATTCCACCAGAAGGTGTAATTAAGTCTGGTGTAATTTTTCCAATTTCTGGTGATATGTTGAATGGCAACACCTGTCATTATTAATAAAAGTTTTTATTATTGCTAGATGAAATTTGACTTTTTATTCTCGTGGACGTCCCAAATAGAATTGTATCATATGATAGAGCTACATGGTTTTCTAATAAACAATTAATTTGAGACCAAATTGATTTCCAAAAGGCCATGATACAGGGACAAAAATATATTAAATGATCTAGAGTCCCTGCTTCCAAATTACAGTGCCAGCATCTATTAGACTTAGAGCTATCCAACTTTTGTAATCTAACTGGGGTCCAAAATGCTCTATGTAATAAAAAGAACCAAGTTTGTCTCATAGATGCAGACACTGTACATCTCATTCTCCAAGACCAAATTCGTGGCCATTTATCATTTTATACCACTGTGCGGCCGGGTGTCCCAGGAAGTCCACCTGAAAGCTTAAAAATTCCAAACTATATTGATTAAGGTTTTTCCATTCAGGGAACCTCGCCTGAATAGCCTGCTTCAATTGCAACCATCTAAAACTTTGTGATTTATTAAGACCATATTTATGTTGCAACTGTGAAAAATCAAGCAGTTTACCATTTGAAATAACATCGTCTAAAATATGTATCCCTGCAATCATCCAATGCTTCCAGATGACCTTAAATCCACCAATTTGAATCTTGGAGTTTAGCCATATAGTCTGATTTGTTGATTTATGTATTGGAATAGGTGTTAAGTTACTAACATATCGTAATGTTTTCCATGTATCCATTAATATTCTGTTTTCTTTATATAGTCTAGGCATTTTGATACTGAGAACATTACATAAACGCAGAGGGAACATGAGTCGCCATTCCACCCTAACCAGTCTGGGGTATTATCAGTGAGCTCTGGGAGGACCCAATACATACCCTGGTGCAGAATATAGGTTTGATGATACCTACAAAAAATGGGAAAATTTATCCCCCCTCTGTAATTGGTTTTTGTAAAGATACTAAAGCGATTCTAGGAGTTTTACCTAGCCAAATAAATTTTGTAAGAATACTGTTTAACTTTTTATAAAAGGACCCCTTAAAAAAAACTGGTAACATACCCATTTGATAACAAACCACAGGCAATATCATCATTTTAATCATTTGAACTCTCCCCCACCAAGAAAGATGTAAAGGATTCCATTGCTCGCACATTTCTGTTACCTTCTGTAATAAAGATTTTTCATTCTCCTTCATTGTTTCTTCCATCTTCCTTCCATACAAAAGGAAATGAATCAAACAAACCTTTTGTAAAATGTACATTTAGTGGAAGAATTTCTGATTTGCTCCAATTTATCTTATATCCTGAAAATACTCCAAATTTCTCATTCAATTCAAGTAAGCATGGAATGGTTGTTTATCCCAGGACAAGCAGGCAGCATATTCTTGACTGATGGGTGACGGCACCGACAATTTTAGAGTGATTGCACTCTAAGAACTTGGAAAGTTCTAGTAGGCCGCACTGCGCACGCGCGAGTGCCTTCCTGCCCGACAGAGGCGCGCGGTCCCCAGTTTCTTAGTTTCCGCGGAGCTAAGAAGACGCGTTTTTCAACGGCCGTTGAAATTTTTTCTCTACGCCTTCCCGCTCGCGTAAACCCTTTTGGCTCTATTGCCTTTTTTTCTTTTCTTTTATTTTTGTTAAAAAAAAAAAAAAAGAAAACCTTATTTTTTTCTTCAATTCGGTTTTTCCCCGGCGGGGCCTACTGCCACCATCGAGGCCTCGGCCTTCGATTTGGCGGAAGCCTTTTTACTTTCATGCCCCCTCAGCCAGGTTTTAAAAAGTGCCACGGTGTGCTCGGCCTATATCTCTCACGGACCCGCACAACTGATGCCTACAGTGTTTGGGTCCTGAGCATCAGGCTTCCACCTGCACCCGCTGTGCCACGTTGAAAAAACGTACTTTGAAAAATCGCCAGATACAACAGCGATTACTTTTCGGTGCCGATATGTCCGATCCCGTACCATCGACACCGGCATCGGCACCTTCACAGTCGGCACCTACTTCTTCGACGCCGCGCAATACCACACCGGCGTCGCACCCAGGTAAGCCGGCTAAGAAGCCTTCCCCGCTGGAGCGTCCTCCGGTCTCTATTGCAGCGAGCCCAGTCCTGCCGACCGTGAAACGCCAGCGGAAGCGCTCCACCCCGATTGAAGCGAGTCCTTCGACCTCGGGCTCTTCATCTTCGGGGCGTCAAGCGGCACCACAGGTACCGCAAAAGAAAAAGGCAGTACCGGTGCCTTCTTTGGATGAGCGTATTGCCGCCGTCCTCCAAGTGCAGCTAAAGGAGCAGTTACAACAACTCCTTCCTGCTCTATTGGCACCGAACCTTCCGGTGCCGGTCCGGTCTGAACCACCGGTACCGGTAGTAGACCAACCCCTATTATCTGCAGCATCCGCTTCGGTAACGGTCCACTGGGCTCATCGACATCGATGCCTGTTCTTGCTCCGGAACCGAGAGCCCAGCATCAGTCGGTACAGACTTCGGCACCGGTGCAACCGGTAACGTCTCCCGGTACCATATCGATGAGGTCGGGTAAGTCGGTGCGCAAATCCCGGCACTTGGAACCATCCACCCCAGAGTCCCGAGACCGTAGTTCCCATATCAGGGATCCTGATCTGTGGGGTGACTCTGAAGAGCCCTTTCTGTCTGAGGGTGAATGTTCCTCAGATGAGGATGAGCCTGCTGTGCCTGACCCATCCTCTCAACATGAATCCACATCTTTTACTTCTTTTTTGAAAGACATGTGTGACTCTCTATCCATTCCTTTGGAGGCTGAATCTAAAAAGTCTAAAGCCTTTTTAGATGCCCTTGACTTTGATCAGCCTCCAAAGGAATTTTTGAAACTCCCTCTTCATGACATCTTGAGGGAAACTTTCTACAAGAATCTGGAAACTCCCTTAACGATTCCAGGAGCTCCCCGTAAGTTAGATTCATTGTATAAAGTAATTCCTATTCCTGGTTTCGATAAGCCCCAGCTTCCGCATGAATCTCTGCTTGTGGAATCTACTCTTAAAAAGTCCACAGGGGCTAGTGTCTATGCTTCTGTACCTCCTGGCAGAGAGGGCAAAGCCATGGATAAATTTGGTAAGAGGCTCTACCAAAATGCAATGTTGGCTAACAGATCTGGTAACTATGCTTTTCATTTTTCGTTTTATCTTAAGCATCTTCTTACCACCATGGCTTCATTTGAAAAGTACCTTCCTCAGTGCAAACAGCAAGCTTTTCATCACTGCTCGTCTTCTCTGTTTCAACTACGTAAGTTCATGGTTCGGTCAATTTATGACACTTTCGAACTTACCTCCAGAGCAACTGCGATGTCTGTGGCCATGCGTCGCCTTGCCTGGCTTCGAGTATCCGAGCTCGATGTTAATCATCAAGATCGGTTAGCCAATGCCCCATGCCTGGGGGATGAGCTCTTTGGGGAATCCATGGACTCGACCACTCAAAAGCTCTCTGCCCACGAAACACGCTGGGATACCCTGCTCAAGACTAAGAAAAAGCCTCCTCAGACTCGGCCTTTCAGACAGCAATCGGCTTATCAACGACGCTATGCAGCTCGCCCATTGCCAGCAGCTCCCCAGCAACCCAGGCGTCAACGTCAATAGCAACGTCAGCCTCCCAGGCCACAGCAGCAGCAACCTGTGAAGCCACCTCCACAACAAAAATTGACACAGCCGTTTTGACTGCATTCTCCAAAGCATAGCCAGTGTTCCAATTTCTACCCACCTACCTCAACCTATAGGTGGTCGTCTCTCTCTTTTCCTCAGCCGGTGGGAGGTTATCACTTCGGACCAATGGGTCCTCAACATCATCCACCACGGCTACTCTCTCAACTTTCAGACCCTTCCAGCTCAAAGCCTGCCAAAAGAGTCCTCAGTCTGCCCTCCTTCTTCAGGAGGTTCAATCCCTCCTCCTTCTAAACGCTATAGAGGAAGTTCCTCTAGATCAGCAGGGACAGGGATTCTACTCCCGTTACTTTTTAGTTCCCAAAAAAACAGGAGATCTCAGACCAATCCTAGATCTTCGCGATCTCAACAAATGTTTAGTCAAGGAAAAATTCAAGATGCTTTCTCTGGCCACTCTTTACCCTCTTCTCAATCTAGACGACTGGCTATGCTCCCTCGATCTCAAAGAAGCATACACTCACATACCGGTCAATCTGACCTCCAGACAGTATCTCCGCTTCATGATCAATCGCTGTCATTATCAATACAAGGTGCTACCATTCGGTCTTGCCTCCTCTCCAAGGGTGTTCACCAAATGTCTCATTGTGGTGGCTGCCTTTCTACGCTCTCACCACCTTCAAGTCTTTCCTTATCTGGACGATTGGTTAATCAAGGCCAATTCATCTCAAACAGTGCTCCTGGCCACCAACCAAACCATCCTGTTTCTACAACTTCTGGGGTTCGAGATCAATCTACCCAAATCTCATCTCATCCCCACTCAGAGACTTCAATTCATTGGAGCTGTACTGGACACAGTCCTCATGAGAGCATTCCTGCCATCCAACCGTCTTCAAACTCTTCAATCTCTATGTCAGCAGGTGCTTCTACAATGTTCCATCTCTGCCAAGCAAATGATGATACTCTTGGGTCACATGGCCTCCACAGTTCATGTCACACCCCTCGCACGTCTTCACCTGCGCATTTCTCAATGGACCCTTGCTACCCAGTGGTCCCAAGCGACGGATCCTTGCTCACGACACATATCTGTGACATCATCTCTTCGTCAGTCTCTACAATGGTGGTTGATATCCTCAAATCTCTCCAGAGGTCTTCTGTTTCATCTACCTCCTCATCAACTTGTCATTACCACCGACGCCTCCCCTTATGCCTGGGGAGCTCATTTGAACGAATTCCAAACTCAAGGGCTTTGGACAGCCCAGGAAATGAAACATCACATCAATTTCCTGGAACTCAGAGCGATGTTTTATGTCCTCAAAGCCTTCCAACATCTTCTCTTTCCTCAGGTCCTCCTGCTGTGCACAGACAATCAAGTTGTGATGTACTACATCAACAAGCAGGGTGGGACAGGCTCTCGCCTCTTGTGCCAGGAAGCCCAGAAGATTTGGGCTTGGGCCACAGATCACCAACTATTCCTGAAAGCTATCTACATTCAGGGAGAACCGAATTCCTTAGTGGACAAGCTCAGCAGAATTCTCCAACCTCACGAGTGGACACTCGATCCTGTAACTCTACAGTCCATCTTCGCTCAGTGGGGCACTCCTCAGATAGACCTCTTTGCAGCTCCTCACAATCACCAGCTGCCCCTATTCTGCTCCAGACTCTACTCTCCTCACCGTCTGGCAGCGGACGCTTTTCTTCTGGATTGGTCCAATCTGTTCCTGTATGCTTTCCCTCCTCTGCCGCTCATGTTACGAACCTTGTTCAAGCTCAAGAGGGAACGAGCCACCATGATTCTGATTGCTCCACGGTGGCCCAGACAACATTGGTTCTCCCTTCTACTTCAACTCAGTTCCAGAGAACCCTTTCTGCTTCCACTATTTCCTTCTCTGCTTACGCAGTATCAAGAGACCCTTCTACATCCCAACCTCCAGTCTCTACACCTGACAGCTTGGTATCTCTCGGGATGACTTCATATGATTCTCTTCTGTCTCAGCCCGTTCGTTCTATTCTGGATGCTTCCAGGAAACCAGCCACTCTGCAATGTTATCATCAGAAGTGGACACGGTTTTCTTCTTGGTGTCTTCTTCATCATCATAATCCCACGTCCCTTGCAGTGGAGACATTGTTAGATTATCTACTTTCTCTGTCTGACTCTGGCCTCAAATCTACATCCATCAGAGTCCATCTCAGTGCTATTGCTGCTTTTCATGAGCCAGTCCATGGAAAACTCCTTTCAGCTCATCCCCTGGTCACCAGATTCATGCGAGGTCTTTTCAATGTAAAACCACCTCTTAAAGCACCTCCTGTGATCTGGGATATTAATGTGGTTCTCTCCGCTTTAATGAAGCCTCTATTTGAACCTTTGGCTACTGCCACTTTCAAGTTTCTCACTTGGAAGGTACTTTTCCTTATTGCGCTCACCTCTGCCAGGAGGGTCAGTGAGCTCCATGCACTAGTTTCTGACCCACCTTTCACAGTCTTTCATCATGATAAGGTAGTTCTACGTACACATCCAAAGTTTCTCCCTAAAGTTGTCTCTGAGTTCCATCTCAACCAATCCATTGTTCTGCCTGTCTTCTTTCCGAAACCTCACTCTCATTCTGGAGAACAGGCTCTGCATACTTTGGACTGTAAGAGGGCTCTAGCTTACTATTTAGAGCGTACGAAACCCCACAGATCAGCTCCCCAACTCTTTCTGTCCTTTGATCCGAATAAATTGGGATGTCCTGTTTCTAAACGTACGTTGTCTAATTGGCTGGCAGCGTGCATTTCATTCTGTTATGCTCAGACCGGACTGACACTGGAAGGTTCTGTCACGGCCCATAGAGTCCGAGCTATGGCAGCATCTGTAGCTTTCCTCCGTTCCACTCCTATTGAGGAAATCTGCAAGGCTGCCACTTGGTCCTCAGTTCATACTTTTACATCTCATTATTGTCTGGATGCATTCTCCAGACGGGATGGACACTTCGGCCAATCTGTTTTGCAAAATTTGTTTTCCTAATGGCCAACCTTCCCTCCATCCCTCTTTTTGTTAGCTTGGAGGTCACCCATCAGTCAAGAATATGCTGCCTGCTTGTCCTGGGATAAAGCACAGTTACTTACCGTAACAGGTGTTATCCAGGGACAGCAGGCAGATATTCTTGCGTCCCACCCACCTCCCCGGGTTGGCTTCTTAGCTGGCTTATCCTAACTGGGGACCGCGCGCCTCTGTCGGGCGGGAAGGCACTCGCACGTGCGCGGTGCGGCCTACTAGAACTTTCCAAGTTCTTAGAGTGCAATCACTCTAAAATTGTCCGTACCGGGGCTCCGTCGGTGCCGTCACCCATCAGTCAAGAATATCTGCCTGCTGTCCCTGGATAACACCTGTTACGGTAAGTAACTGTGCTTTCTGGATTTCTCAAATGAAGCGGTATATCATCTGCATATGCAGAGACTTTATGTTCCCGATCTGAATAAGGGATACCCTGTATCTCCTTTATTTGCTGAATAGCTAATAACAAGGGTTCTAATACAATATCAAAAAGTAAAGGAGATAGGGGACAGTTTGTCTAACCCCCCTCTGCAAACCAAAGCGTTCTGAAAAATTATTATTAATATACAATCTAGCAGCAGAGGAGCTATACAATGTTTGAATCATTTGTATAAATCCTGAACCTATTCCAAACCATTCCATAGATTGATTCATGAAGGTCCATTCCACCCAATCAAAGGCCTTTTCTGTGTCCAAGGACACAGAAAAAGCCGGATCATTCATTGCTTTCGTTAAGTTCAACATATGAAAAGCCAATCTGGTGTTGTTAGATGAATGTCTCTTAGCAGCAAACCCAGTTTGGTCCATATCAATAATAAAAGGGAGAGCCTTAGCTAAGCGTAAAGCCAATGTCTTAGCTAAAAGTTTAGTGAGATAGGCCTGTAATTCGAAACCAAAATGGGATCTTTATTTGGCTTTGGCAAAACTATAGTTAATAATTCTGCCATAGTACCTGTAATGCAACCCTTATTTAGTTGAGACTGATATAAATTTAATAAATGAGGTAACAGGGTAATTTGAAATGATTTATAAAATTCTACCGTAAAACCATCACCACCTGGAGCGGATCCAACTCTTAAGAGACTTCAACGCTGTTTCCAATTCTTTTAATGATATAGGCTCTTCTAAACTTCTTTTAATATGCTCAGGAATTTTCGGCCCATTAATTAACTTCAAAAATTCTAGTCCATCTCTTTCCCTATTATCATAAGGCTCGGAAGAATATAAGTCTTTATAAAAATTTTCCAATTTGAGTGTGTGAATCACCTTTCTCATCCTTAATTGCAATAATTTTTGTTCTTCTTTGCTTTGCTTTAAGATAATTTGCCAATAATCTTCCTGCCTTATTTGAGTTTCCATAATATAGAGTCTGCTGATAAAACAAATCTTTCCTTACCAATTTTGA
The DNA here is from genome assembly GCF_902459505.1 of Geotrypetes seraphini. NCBI lineage: Eukaryota > Metazoa > Chordata > Amphibia > Gymnophiona > Dermophiidae > Geotrypetes > Geotrypetes seraphini. Next base: position 138,726,391 of record NC_047091.1, on the reverse strand, counting down.
AGATATTTCATTATATTTACCTTTTGCTTTTAATAACGCCTGCAGAGTACTTTGCTCCCATTTATCGATCAATTTAGACTCTAGATTCTTAATTTCTTTTTCCAAAGTAGAAAATTGTTTTTTAAGTTGTTTTCTAATACATGCAGAATATGAAATAATATTACCTCATGGTAGCCTTAAAGGCATCCCATAAACTTTCCATGAGTCTCCTGAATATATACAATTTTTCTAATTTCAAAACTTTGAACATAAAATTTTCCCCCTAATTTAATTATTTTTTAAAATTAAACATTCTAAGAAATTTTGTAGCAGAAAATTCTACCATGCTAGTAAGAAACAAAATTGTCTTATCTTTCAGAGTATTTTGGCAGTGCTCGCATGTAAAGTGAAGTGCCCAAAGTTTGTCTTGATTCCCAACAGGCGTGCTAAAGTATGCCTTATAGGCATCGCACATCTTAGATGCTTCTATGGAGTACTTTTTCCCTCTTGTCTTGATAAATTGGCTGCATACATAGCATAATGCATCTGCTGGATGTTTGCACATTAGTTAAAGGGCCCCTAAGTTTACTCAGCTTGGAACCAAACGGTAAAGTTCTGCAAAAAAGGTAAATTTCAAAATATCAATGTCTTGGTCACAAAAGCGAAGTTTGAGATGAATTATAGCCATTTTCTATACTTTTCTGGCATAAGCAATTAAGGAAACACTTATTACCCAGGAACAAAAAAAAAATTGTTACATATTATTGTGAAGTCAAATTTTATTGTAATCTATTTAAGTGCTTAATCTGGAAGTGAATTACAAATAAATAAAACTAAACTAATACATCCAAATGTGGACTCCAGATCTTGTCAGTGCATTATTGCATGTGTTTGTTATTTGTGAGGTTTCTAGGAAATTAATAGCTATAATGGTTATCTTGTAGGTCACTGGGGTTGTACAGTCTCTTGGCTTTGTAAACCGCATCGATCTGAGAGGTTTTACAGTTTAGAAATGACATGTAATGTAATTCATTTCCAGGAAAGAGTAAGAAGTGTTGCAACTCTATTTCTGTGGGAGCATTTCTGGATGAGGAGGATGACATGAGCTTGGAAGAAATGAAAAACCGCCAGAATGCAGCCCTCAACAGCAGCCAAGCTGCAACTTTAAAGGAACCTAGCGTCGGTGCTATAGGTGCTATGGAGTGTGATATACTTTCTGTGGATCACAAAACCAGCATTATTGAAACAGCAGCCCCTTCTGGCAGACACTATGAGAAGGGGGCCTCAGCCAGTATGAATGGCCTCTGTAGTCCAATGAATGAGAAGGCAAGCAGTGAAAAGAGACTTTCAAAGGGGCTGGAAGGGAGCCTGCTAGCTCCCATTTCAAATCTCATGACAGAATTTGAAAAACTGTCTTTTGAAGATGAGGAGGAGCCTGGCAAGTGTTGTGACAAGAAGCCTGGGAGAAGAGATGTGACAACAAATGAGGGTATAGAACCAACACGCTATGAGAAAATCATAGCCAAGAGGTTGAACCAAGTACGGATTTCCAAAGATGCTGAGGAAGGGGCCTCTTCTGTACAGACTAACAGAGAAGTAAAGAAATCTGAGGATGCCAGACTAAGGACAGGAGTAGTACTGCCAGACACAGAGAAACTAATACCAGAGCTCTGTGCTCAGGGTAAGGTATCACAGTCACTAAGCAGTACTGAGCTGCAGTCCACATGTACCTCCTCTTCCAGATTTATCATGAAAACACCATCTAGAAACAACTCAATCAGTGGCCCCTTTCTTCTGGGGTAAGTGCAAGAATTTACTGTCCATTGTGTTTCTCTGCCTTACAGTGCCTCACAATACATTCTTTCTGTAATCTGGAACTAAGTCTATTTCTAGTAACATAGTTGAGTTGGCAGCAGAGAGGTACTAGCTGACCTGTCCAGACTATCCATATTTTATGAATGTATTCCAGCTGCTAGCTTTAGTTTGTCATCACTGTCCTTATCCTGTCCTTATCCAGGACAGGTTTTGTATGCATAGTCTCTTGTTGCATGCACTGACTGCTCTTGTGTTGAAGGATAGCACTAGATGGTTCCATTGCACTTACAGGTAGGTAATTCCATGTCAACTTGTCCAGTTTCAAGGAGGGTCCCCACTCGACCATCTCAGAAATTGATGACATTTTTTCAGAGGATATGTTGTGACTTTTAATGAAGATATCCAAAGTTTTGGGGCATGATCTCAACCATGTCCAGAGTTAGGGGCCCCTTTATTTGGACCACCTTTTTGTATCCATGAAAGATACAAAAAAAAAAAAAAAAGTCAACTTTGGATTCAGGTTATGGAAAGAACAGTTGGTCAGATGCTTTGCTGAATCACTAGGCAATCACAAATTTGGTCTACGATGTAGCTAGGTGAGTTTTGTAGCTTAAAAATTGCTCTTTCAAATGGTGCCAAAAAGAAAAGGATTGAAGAATGTACAGTTGCAATATATCACTTCAAACATAGCTAAATATTTGCATAAAGCTTCATCAAAATTTCGCATTAACGAAAAGCACAGCAGACTTAAAAATATGTAGGGCATCCACTGGTTGTAGTCTCTTCCATTTCATTGCATTGCATTCTGCGACAAACTTTTTTACCAACTTTGTAGCCTCCTAATGATCCAACAAAACATCTATCACTGTTCTCAGCAGTAAGTTTGGATTCAGCCTAAAAAGTTGTCCTAGAAACATGGCTTTCACCCTGGTTGACCAACTATTCTTTCCATAACTTGAATCGAAAGTTGACATCTATTTCTTATCTCCTGCAGATACGAAAAACTGGCCCCTAACTCTGGACCTAGTTGAAATTGTGCCCCAAAACTTTGGATATCTTCATTAGAGGTCCCAACAGATCCTCTGAAAAAATTTATCAGTTTTTTAGATGGTTGAATGGGGTGCTTTGGACCACTTTACATCATGGAATGATCCAGGTGCATTATTAATCTTTATAACTAGTGACAGTTTGGGATTTTCTGACACACAGAAAAAAAATAAACCACAGTGGAGATACGTAGTGATATTGGTGTGCAATTTAATCATCAATCATAAAAACTGTGCAGTGGCTCAACATGCATGTGTTTTGGCCAATATGGCCTGCCTCAGGAGCCTTTCTCTGAATGATCAGTTAATTGAGTGAAACACCTCATTCAAGTAATGTAAATTTGATTGGAGATACAGTACTGGTCTCTTTTTAGCTGTGCACACCAACATCACTACGTATCTCCACTGTGGTTTATTTTTTTTCTGTGTGTCAGAAAATCCCAAACTGTCACTAGTTATAAAGATTAATAATGCACCTGGGTCATTCCATGATGTAAAGTGGTCCAAAGCATCCCAAGCAAATGGGAGGAGTTAAAAGCAATCTCGAAAAAGTAGGCTTTTAGCCTAGATTTGAATACTACCAGAGATGGAGCTTGACATATGAACTCAGGTAGTCGGTTCTAGGTGTAAGGTGCAGCAAGAGCCAATACAAAAGCCTTGAGTAAAAATCTGCATTTTCAGTATGTGGCTGCAGGTGAGATTTTTTATCAGCACTATGAATAACAGGAGATGTCTTTAATTTTTTTTCCCATATGGCTAGCCAAGTGGAACTTGGATTGCAGCAACCTTCCTTTGCCAAAGGGAGCAGCATCCTGAATTGTGTTTAGTCCATGTGGTAGACCCAAGTCATCAGATGGAAAAAAAAAAAAAGTAGCAACTTGGGCAGCCTTCTGAAGTAACTCCGTTCTTTGAATCTTTAACAGAACATAGCGGCAGCCTGCTGCCTGTGCTAATTCTTAAAGGAAGATTCTGTCAGTGGGAAAAAAAATCTCTCATAGTTTTTTAAGTAGTCTGATGGGAATTCCTGGGAGCAGGAATTTCATTCTTCTTTGATTTTAGGAGGACGTTCTCAAGTCCTTTTTATGCTCAGAGAGTAGTAGTGCTTCCTTTCCACTTCCATCTCTAGATTAACCACTGACATAGCAAGTGGAGCTCCTGATGTTTCCCAGTACAGGTTTACAGTCCATGCAGTCTCTAGCACAGGGTCTTCAAGGGCCACAGTCCAGTTGGGTTTTCAGGAGCTCCATAATGAATATGCATGAAATCTATCGGCATGCACTGCCTCCATTGTATGTAGATCGATCTCATGCATATTCTTTGTGGAAATCCTGAAAACCTAACCTGGCAAAGGCTGAGGTTGGACACCCCTACTCTAGTACCTAGAGTTGGATCCCTTAATATTAATGTTGATGTAATGTACTACATAATGCTAGATAGAAAAATTATGGTAACGGAATTCCTCAGTCACACATGGCAGGAATAGGGGAGTGCAACTAGGGCAACTGCCCCCTGGCCAGAGAGAGCCCTACGCCTGCTGGAAGCTAAAGAATCACAGCCTGTAGTTAGCTTTGTCCAATATCAAATCTTGCAGGATACCCATTTCAAATCTGATATACATACAGTATTCTAATCAGAAAATAGAAAATAAAATTTTTTTCAACCTTTTGTTTGGTCATTTTATTCTTCAAATCACATTGGTCTCAGGCTCTGGTTTCTGTGTTCTCTTAACTAACTCACTCACCAGGGTCTCCTGACTATTTGATACTTCTTCTTTCCCCATGCTCACCATCCATCTTCCATCTCTGCCTGTGTATGTTTTTTCCCCATGTTCAGCATCTCCCTTCTCTGTCTCCTATACTTCTCTTTCTAGTATTTCCCTGAGCACATCGCTACCATTCTATGTCCCTGTCCCTATGCCCATCCCCTGTGTCCATTATCATTCCTTTGTGTCCCTATTCCCCCTATGTTCAGAATCTCTCTTCGGAATGCCCATTATCCCCCATGTCTAGCCATCTTCCCTCTTGTGTCCATATACCCTTCAATTCATTCATTCAGTTTTCTATACCATTCTCCCAAGGAAGCTCAGAATGGTTTACATGAATTTATTCAGGTACTCATGCATTTTCCCTGTCTGTCCCGGTGGGCTCACAATCTATCTAATGTACCTGGGGCAATGGGGGGTCACATTGTCCCACTGACTGTGTCCATATTACATTACATTAGTGATTTTTATTCCGCTTGTACCTTGCGGTTCAAAGCGGATTACATAAGAAGAGAACTGGACATTTCCAGGAGGGTACATGACATTGGAGAATACAGATTGAGGGTATAGTCTTAATAACAGAATGAGTGTATAGACATAACATTGGAAGATAAATCAGGTTACATTACATTACATAGCAAGTTGTCTGTTTCCATACGTTGGTAGATAGTCGGTTTCGGTAGGATGATTTAGGTTTCAGGTAGCTTTCTTGGCATTTCTTTTTTCTTTTTATATTTTTATTTTTTTGTTTTTCATTTTTTATTGGTCGATTGAGGGTATGGTGCCAGCAGCATTCCCCTTTGTGTCCCTGTCCCTATGCTTCCATCCATGCCCACCATTTTTTCATATTTCTCCCTGTGTCTAGCTTCTCCCTTCTCTTACTCCCTTATACCAATGTGTCTCTTGCCCTCTCTTTTCCTTCCTCCTTCCTTCCACTGTGTTCAATATTTCACTCCTTCATCCCCTTGGTTCAGAATCTCTTTCCTTCCCCTTCTCTCGCTCCTCCCTTCAGGTCCAGCACCTCTTTCCCTTCCTTCAGCACCCCATCTATGGATTGAACACCTCTCTCCATTTTCTCCAGTCCCCTGCAGTCCAGTACCTCTTCCACTTCCCTCAACACTCCCCAAGAATCCAGCACCTCTCTCCTTTTCCTCTAGCCCCATCCCATGTGTCTAACATCTCTCTCCCCTCTAGCTCCAGCTCCAAGCCACAGGTCCAGTACCTCTACCCTCTAGCTCCCAGCTGTGGGTCTGGCACCTCTTTTCCCTTCAGCTTCAGTTCCTCCAACAGCACCATGGTCCAGCACCTCTCTCCCTTTCCCACTCCCAGACCAGATCCAGCACCGTCCTTCCCTTCAGCTCCAACTCTGGAGCCAGCCAGCAACCTCCCCCCTTTTGTGGATCCAGCAGCCCAAGCAACCCCCCCTTTCATGGGTTCAGCAACTCCCCAATTCTCGTCCGTGGTTTAAAAAATAAACTGCCCATCATTACCCACAGGTCAGCTCCTCTATACCTTCCTCCCCTCCCGACCCTATGCCTATTTGTATCTTAAGGAGCTTCAGCAACCAAGATAAATCTTCAGAAGGAGAGACCCAGTCAAAAAAAGACCATGGAGGCAGGTCTGTGAAGATTTATCTTGGTCATTGAAGCTCCCTAAGGTATGGATAGGCACAGGGTCAGGAGGGGTGGTAGAGAGGAAGGCATAACGAGGCTGACCCACTGTAATCACATTTTTTTTTTTTTACCGCAGGAACAAAGCTTTTTACCACTCCCATGGGGCAGTGAAAAGTCTTGCTTCCGTGGTAAACTGCCTACATTTTTTCATGTCCCTGTAGTTTTACAGCGGGGATGGGTCCCTATGTCATTTTCTAATCATAAGCCAAAAATGTTTTTTATAATATTGGACTTGCTAAGGCAGCCAGTAAAAATTTACCCTTTAGGAATCTTATTCAGCCCCTCTCCCAGCTCACCTGTTCTTTAATAAGGGTAGCATAATGCAGAAGAAATGTATTTTACAGTATTGGACCCAGGAGATTCCTTCATATTAGCGCTGGTGGAATAAATTATATGCTGTGCTGAGCATGAAAGCACAGGATGCCAAATTCACTCTTAAATGCAGGAAAGTCTTTTTGATAGTATGAGTCAGATATATCCAACGTCTTCCATCAAATGTTCAATAACCCCAGAGAGTATAGGACCATGCAGTACTTAACCTGTCTTGGGATTTCTTTTTTCAGTAGGACAGTGTAAGGGAGGGTACTGGTGGACAGGGGGACTGTCTTTAAGCATAGGAGTTGTGCAAGTCTTCTACATTGTGGGAGTATGAATTTCTCTAAACATTTAACTTTTGGGGGGAATGAGGGGTTATTAACCTAGTGGAGGAGTGACCTAATGGTTAGAGCAAGCGGCCTTAGCATCCTAAGGTTGTGAGTTTGATTCCCACTGCAGCTCCTTGTGACTCTGGGCAAGTCACTTAACACTTCTTTAGCACTCTCCAGACCAGTAGAGGTTAATCTTTACAAATGGGTATATATCCAATCATGACCAGCAGGTGGAGACTGAAAACAAAACTTTGGGACAGTATATACTATCCTCCCTTCTCTATTTCCCTCAGTCTTCTTTCAGTCTCCAGCAGGTGTTGATGTGATCTGTACCCATCTCCCTTGGTAGGGCTGTTGGAACTTGTTTAGGGGGTTTATTGTCCCTGTTTTTGGCCGGACGGAGCTTGGGCGGACCCTGTTTGGGGGTTCGTACGACCTCGGGGGTGTCAAATCCGGCGGGTCTCGAGCGGGGTCCCTCCCCCCACTTCCTCCACCTCCCCACATTTTTTTAGAGGAGCCTCAGCAGTAAGCCTTGCCCCCTAAATCAAGCAAGGCATATTGCTTCGAGAGCCTGTGGAGTCTGTTCTGTAAAAAAAAAAAAAAAAATCCTGAGGTAGTGCTGGTCTGGAGGGTTGTTTCCCTTTAAGAAAACTGTATTTTACTGTATTTTTTCAACTAACCGGCACTTTTTTACAGCTAGGTCGCGTATGGAGCAATGAGCACTTCTAAAGGGAAAAAGTGCTCATTGTGCTCCAGACGCGAGGCACTCGCGGCCGGCCTGTGCAAGCGGTGTTCAGGCCGGTGCGGTGGAGGAGCTCCGTCGGCAGCGGCTGCAGGCGCCCAGAGCTCCCCGCCGATGGTGCCTCGCGAGTCGGCAGGGAGCAGTGGAGAAGCCCGGTCTTCTCCATCCGCCCACGGAGGGATTCCCCGAGCCGCCGACGGTCGGGTTTTTGAGGATTCCCTCTCAGCTGATTTTTTGACAGCTGATGCCGGCTTGCCTGCTTTAGCGGCTGAGACTGTTCAGGTCTCTCAGCCGCTACAGGCTATGGAGGGAGCTTTTTTGGCGGGAAAGTCGCCATCTTCTCTGTCTGGCCCCTCCATTTTGTCTTCCACCTCAGGTGACCTTCCCCCTGTTTTCTCTATGCAGGGGCAGGTTTCTGCTGGGTCCCCTGCTGTGGCAGGGTGTCCCTTGGGACCCTCGGGGGGTTTTTCTCCTGATTTATTTTTTTCCTTATGCAGAGCCTATTTTCAGGCGGCTGGAGGTCCCGGTTGCGCCCAGGGGGTTTCGGGGGGTGGGGTTTCCTCCGCGCTCCCTGCGGCTTTGCCTCTCTCGTCTGGTGTGGCGTCCCCTCCGCCGCCTCCCTTGTCCAAGCGTCCGCGGGTTTCGTGGGACGAGGATTTGTGGTCGGAGGAACGTGTCGGTCTGGAGGAGGACCTGGACCCTTCTGAGGAATTTCAGGACCCTCTGGAGGGGACGGAAGCTGGCGGCGGGTTGTCGGGTTTCCCGTTCGTCGGTGAAGAGGCGTCCGTGGTGCGCCTTTTTCAGAGAGATGAGCTGCCTGACCTTATTCAACAGGTTTCTTCGGTTTTGCGTTTTGAGGACGCGCCGCCGGAGACTCCGCGTGTGGGGGACCCTCTGTTACGGGGGATCCGTTCCGTTTCCCGCTCTTTTCCTATGCATCAGGATATTCGGGATATTATTCTGGAGCAGTGGAAAACGCCGGAGACGCCGTTTCGGCTGGCGCGCAGCATGGCTCGCCTGTATCCCATTCCAGAAGGGGATCGGGCTACGTTGGCTTCGCCAGTCGTTGATGCGGTGGTCTCGGCAATTTCCAAGCGGCATACCGTGCCTGTTGAGGGCGGTTCTGCCTTGCGGGACTCCGAGGAGCGCAAGTTGGAGAACATACTTAAGCAAAATTTTCAGGTCTCTGCCTTTGGGGTCCAGGCGGCTATTTGTGGAGGACTGGTCGCTCGCACCGTGTTTCGGTGGGCGGAGCGTGTCTTGGATCGGGAGTCTGATGACTGGTCTCTGGTGGATCAGGAGGTAGCGAAGATTGAGATGGCTGCCTCATTCCTCTCAGATGCTCTATATGACTTGGTGCGGATCTCGGCTAAGTCTATGGCTTTTGGCGTGGCCGCAAGGCGTGTGTTGTGGCTGCGCGCTTGGGCGGCGGATGCTGCGTCCAAAGCTAAGCTTACTAAATTTCCCTTTCGGGGGTCGTTTTTATTTGGAGAGGACTTGGATAAGTTGATTCAGACTCTGTTGGACTCGAAAGTTCCCCGTCTGCCGGAGGACCGTGCCCGCCCTGCGTCTCGGGGTGGTGCGGCCCGGGGGCGTTTGCGGGAATTTCGCAAGTATCGCCCTGGGCGTGGGGCTGCTTCTTTCCAGTCTCCGGGGTTTTCCCGGGGTCGGTTCTTCCAGCGCATGCAGCCCTTTCGGAGGGCCCGTCGGGGGGCAGGGAATCCCTCCGCCGCTTCCCCCGCTTCCCGTCCTGCACAATGACGCCTTGCCGGCGCCCCCTTTGGTTCCGGTGGGGGCCCGGCTGCGCGACTTTTTCCCCAAATGGGCCGAGATCACGTCCGATCAGTGGGTCCTGGAGGTGGTGCGGGACGGTTATGCCCTGGAGTTCGCCCGCTCTCTGCCGGACTTTTTCCTCGCTTCTCCATGTCAGACTCCTGGGAAGATGCAGGCTTTTCGCCAGACCCTTCAGCGCTTGCTAGATCTCAGGGCAGTTGTTCCAGTGCCCCCTCCGGAGTGGGGCACGGGCAGGTACTCCATTTACTTTGTGGTGCCCAAGAAGGAGGGGACCTTTCGGCCCATCCTCGATTTGAAAGGGGTCAACAGGGCTCTCAAGATTCCCTCTTTCCGTATGGAAACTCTGCGATCGGTCATTCTGGCGGTTCAGCCGGGGGAGTTTCTCACTTCTCTCGATCTGACGGAGGCCTACTTACATGTTCCCATTCGGGCCTCTCATCAGCGTTTCCTGCGCTTTGCGATCTTGGGTCGGCACTATCAGTTCTGTGCGCTTCCCTTTGGGCTGGCCACGGCTCCCCGGACGTTCACCAAGGTGATGGTGGTCGTCGCGGCAGCCTTGCGGTCGGAGGGCATCCTGGTACACCCCTACCTGGACGACTGGTTAATTCAGGCAAAGTCGTTGCAGGAAAGCTCCCGGGTTACGGCTCGGGTGGTGGAGTTTCTCCGGTCGCTGGGCTGGGTGGTCAACCTTTCCAAGAGCCGGTTGGTCCCGGCTCAGCGTCTGGAGTACCTTGGGGTGCTGTTCGACACCTCCTTGGGGAAGGTCTTCCTCCCAGAGGCCCGGGTGAGCAAATTGCAATCTCAGATTTGCCTGCTTTTGGCGTCCCGGTGTCCTCGGGCGCGAGATTTCCTCCAGGTCTTGGGGTCGATGGCGGCGTCCCTGGACGTGGTGAGGTGGGCGCGGGCCCACATGCGTCCTCTCCAGTATGCTCTGCTCCGGAGGTGGTCTCCCCAGAGGCACGGGATGGATGTTCCGGTTCCCCTGCAAGGCTTGGCGTGCTGCAGTCTGCGTTGGTTGCTCCAGACCCCTCACCTGGTTCAGGGGGTGGGTCTGGATCTTCCGCAGTGGACGGTGCTTCTTACGGATGCGAGTCTCCTGGGTTGGGGGGCTCAGTGTCTGGGTCACTCAGCTCAGGGTACCTGGTCTGCGGAGGAGGCCTCCTGGTCGATCAACGTGTTGGAGACCAGAGCGGTCCGGCTGGCGCTGTTGGCTTTCCACTCCCTTTTGTTGGGCAAGTCGGTCAGAGTCCTGTCGGACAATGCCACGGCGGTGGCTTATGTCAATCGTCAGGGGGGCACCAAGAGCACTCAGGTGGCGCAGGAGGCGGCTCGGCTCATGGTTTGGGCGGAGTCACATCTTCTGGACCTCTCGGCCTCTCACATTGCCGGGGTAGAAAATGTTCAGGCGGACTTCCTCAGTCGTCACTTCTTGGATCCAGGAGAGTGGTGTCTCGGCGCCATGGCGTTTCAGTTGATAGTGCAGGCTTGGGGGCAGCCCCTGATGGATCTGATGGCCACAAGTGGCAACGCCAAAGTGCCCCGCTTCTTCAGTCGTCGCAGGGACGGTCTGGCCGAGGGTCTGGATGCTTTGGTCCAACCGTGGCCAACGGAGGGGCTGTTGTATGTGTTCCCTCCTTGGCCATTAGTGGGCAGAGTACTGCTTCGCATTGTTCGCCATCCGGGGCTGGTGGTTTTGGTGGCTCCGGATTGGCCTCGTCGTCCGTGGTTTGCGGATCTGGTGAGGCATCTGGTGGCGGATCCTCTTCCTCTGCCTCTCGTGTGCGATCTTCTGACGCAGGGTCCCATTCCCATGTTCGACCCGTCTCCCTTTTGTCTTACGGCTTGGCTCTTGAAAGGGGCCGCCTTAGTAAGAAGGGATATTCAGATAAGGTGATCTCTACACTTTTGGGGTCCCGGAGGCTTTCTACCTCTCGGGCTTATGTGCGGGTTTGGCGTCTTTTTGAGGAATGGTGCCGGGCGCGGGGAGTGGTCTCTTTTCGCGCTTCCCTGCCTAACATTCTAGAGTTCTTGCAGGATGGCCTGGATAGAGGCCTGGCTTGGTCTTCTCTCCGGGTTCAACTGGCGGCACTGTCGGCTTTTCGGGGGCTGGTGACAGCTCAGCGTTTGTCGGCCATTCCTGATGTAATTCGCTTTCTTCGGGCGGCCAAGTTGCTCAGGCCTCCCATTCGGCCCTCGATTCCCTCTTGGGATCTCAATCTGGTTCTCTCGGTTTTGGCGCGCCCGCCTTTCGAGCCGTTGGATGGCTGTTCTTTGAAGGACCTTACGCTGAAGTCGGTCTTTTTGGTGGCCATTACTTCCGCTAGGCGGGTTTCTGAGCTACAGGCTTTCTCTTGTAGGGCTCCCTTCTTGGAATTTTCGAGGGAGCGGGTTGTTTTGCGGCCTGTTCCTTCTTTTCTGCCGAAAGTAGTTTCTCCTTTTCATGTCAATCAATCGGTAGTCCTCCCGGTCTTGGGTAGTCGGGAGGGCTCTTCTGAGCAACGGCAGCTGCGCAAGTTGGATGTCGGTCGGGTCCTCCGCGCTTATGTGCAGTGGACCCGGGAATTTCGGAGCTCCGATCATCTCTTTGTTCTTCTGGCGGGTCCTCGTCGGGGGGCTGGCGCTTCTAAGGCTACTATTGCGCGCTGGATCAAGGAGACGATTGCTTCCGCTTATCTTCTGAGTCAGAAACCGGTTCCGGAGTTTCTCAAGGCTCATTCCACTCGGGGTCAGGCGGCTTCTTGGGCTGAGTCGTCGCTCGTGCCTCCGGTGGATATTTGTAAGGCTGTGGTTTGGTCCTCCTTGCATTCATTTGTTAGACATTATCGGGTAGATGTTCAGGCGCGTCGGGACGCGGTGTTCGGTGAGCGTGTTCTGGTATCGGCCCTTCGGGGGTCCCGCCCGTGAGAGGGACTGCTTTGGTACGTCCCATTTGTAAAGATTAACCTCTACTGGTCTGGAGAGTGCTAAAGAAGGAGAAATTAGGTTCTTACCTGCTAATTTACTTTCTTTTAGCTTCTCCAGACCAGTAGAGGTCCCCACCCTGTCTGTTGTTGTTGTTGTTGGGGCTGTTTCGCGGGCAGTTTTTGTTTTTTGCTGCGGGTTCTAGTATTTTTCTAGGGCCGGGGAGAATTAAAGAACAGCGGCTGTGGTTCGGCTGGCTTAGCTGGCGAGCTGTGGGGACATTTTCCTTCGGGTATTTCTCCTCTGCATTTTCCAACAGCATTTGGGTATGTTATTTGTTACTCCTGTTCGGAGTATTGTTTTCTTTCTGTTTTCCAGTTCTTGGTTCTGCTTGGCTATTCGGCAGACTGAGGGAAATAGAGAAGGGAGGATAGTATATACTGTCCCAAAGTTTTGTTTTCAGTATCCACCTGCTGGTCATGATTGGATATATACCCATTTGTAAAGATTAACCTCTACTGGTCTGGAGAAGCTAAAAGAAAGTAAATTAGCAGGTAAGAACCTAATTTCTCCTTCATTGCCCCAGGTACAAAATAAGTACCTGTCTAAAATATGTAAACTGCTTTGATTATAACCAGTGGCGTACCTAGGGGGGGGCGATCTGCCACGGGGCATGCCTTAGGGCCAGGTCCGGGTTGTCCGGTGCCGGTCGACAGAAAATTCCTGCCAGTCCGCGCAGGGCCGGCAAGATCGGATTGGGGCCATCGGAAGCGTCTGGGCTGCATCGGCGCCCCCCCCCACAACGCAATTTAAGATCGGCAACGGGCCCCCCGGCAATCAGCAATGGGCCTCCCTTCTCTCCCCTGCATCAACAGTACTTCAGATCAGCAACCGCAGTGCTCAGCCCAAAGCTTCCCTCTGACACAACTTCCTGTTTCCGCCCAGGCAGTTTGAGTCAGAGGGAAGCTTTGGCCTGAGCACCTCAGTTGCCAATCTGAAGTACTGTTAATGCCAGGGGAGGGAGAAGGAGGTCCGTTGCTGAACTTGAGTGTCATCGCAAGGTGGGGTGGGCCTTGCTGATCTTGTTGGCAAAATCAAAAAGAAAGGTGAAGAAGGGAGAGAAATGGGCCTGTGGTGGATGGAGAGATTGAGAGAAGGGGCAGATGATGCAAGTGGAGGGAAAGAGAGAGAAGGGGCAGATGATGCAAGTGGGCAGAAGGGGCAGATGATGGAAGTAGAGAAAGAGAACACATAATGGATGGAAGGAGGGATAAAGAAAAATGACATATGCTGGATGGGGGAAGAAGACAGAGTTAGTGAGATAATGGAGGGGTGAAGGAAAGGGGTGGCATGCTTTTGGTAGACACAGTGAAAAGAGGGACACTGAGGACTGCATAGTAAGAAAGAATTTAATTTAGACAGAGGCAGAAAATAAAGAAGGAAGATCAGAGAAGGAAAGGGAAGAGAGAGAGGAGAGAGAGATGCCAGAGAACGGGGGAGACAGAGATATCAGATCTGAGCGGAGAAAATGAGAAGAGAGAGATGCTAAAAACCACAGGGGGGAGGGAAAGAGAGATGAAAGGAGAAAGATGCCAGACCATGAGGGGACAGAGGGAAGAAGAATGGATGCCAGACCAAAGGAGGGGGGTCTATAGGAGAGATGGCAGGGGGAAACTGTTTCTGGAAGGGGCAGACAGTTCAAGAAAGGATTGGACAATTTCCTGCTGGAAAAGGGGATAGAGGGGTATAGATATACAGTCCAGGTCCTGGACCTGTTGGGCCACCGCGTGTGCGGACTGCTGGGCACGATGGACCTCTGGTCTGACCCAGCGGAGGCACTGCTTATGTTCTTATGTTTACAGTGGATGGAAGGGGCAGATGCTGGATTGAAGAGACAGGGCAGATGCTGGAAGGAAAAGAGTGAAAAGAAGATAAAAACAGAAACCAGAGAAAACAAAAGGTAGAAAAAAATCATTTTATTTCTATTTTGTCATTAGAATATATCAGATTTGAAATATATATCCTGCTAGAGACATAACTGGGGAGGGCTCTTTCGGACCAGAGGGCACTCCCTTAACACTATTCCTGTCATGTGTGACTGCAATATTCTGTTAGCATGATATTTCTATGTAGCATTCTGTAATAATTTGGCTTGTTCAGTTTTCTTGATAGTAGAGGGGATATATGTGAAGGGGAGGGGAGACAGGAGTTTTGTTGGTCCTTGCTCTGTATATTTATATTTATAAAATGACAGTTGTACAGAATATTGTTTCTTTTTATACTTTAATAAAATACGTTCAATATAAAATCATAACTGAGGCTTGTGCGGATGGGATCAGATGGTTTGCGGGGACCGAGCTTGCGGAGACGGGGCGGAAATATGTGTTTTTTAATTTCAGTCTTAGTAGTTTGCCGGTCCACAAAATAATTCTTTTATTTCTGCCGGTCCACGGGTGTAAAAAGGTTGAAAAACTCTGCTCTAGAGCAGAGTCAGCAGCTGCGCTGAGGTGCAGGAAGGTCCCCCAATGACTCGTCTGCCGGCTTTGCTCCGGAAGAAGTAAGTTATGTTGGAGGGGGTCATCGCAGGACCGTGCCGCAACTCCCTGCATCTGCCGGGTCAACCCCCTCAGACGTAACTTACTTCTTCCGGAACAAAGCCTGCAGACGAATCATCGCGGAACCTTCCAGCATGTGGCTGCCGACTCTGCTCCAGAGCTAGTACATCGGAGTGGGGTGGACCGGCAACCGGCAGCTACAGTCATCGCTGGAAAGGAGCAGGACTGTTGGAATGAAAGAGTGGTGCAGGGAGAGAAAGGGGGCAGGGTGGTATGGAAGGGTGGTGCTGATGGAATTGATGTACAGGGAAAGGGGAGAGAGACATAAGGGGGAAAGGATACTGGATGGAATTGGATTAGAGGGAAAGAAAGGGGGCAGATGCTGATTGAAGAGGGGTGGATGGAAAGAGAAAGGGCAGACATTGGATGGTAGTGTGGCGGGTAGAGGGGGAACCTATGCTGGATGGAAGTGCGGATGGGAGAGATAAGGGAGCAAATTCAGGAAAGAAATGGGAGGAGAGAAAGGGGAGCAGACGATGGAAGTGAACAGAGAGAGGAGAAGGTATTAGATGGAAGGGGTAGAGAAGGAGGACACATGATGGAAGGAGGGGATAAATAAAAGGAGGGCACATGATGGGGGGAAAAGTATTGAGTTAGGGAAATACTGGAGGGGGTGAGGGAAAGAGGTGGCGAGCTGTAGGTAGACAGTAAAAAAGGAAATTGATGAGAGGTTAGTAAGAACGTAATCTAGATGGATGCAGAAAATAAATTGAAAAGGAAAATGAGGGAAAAAAGGGATTGCAGAAGAGAGGTGTGGGAGAGGGAAGGAGAAGAGAGGTGCCAGACCAATGGGGGTGAAAGGAGAGATGGAAAGGGGAGGCATACAGTTTCTGGAAGGGGCATAGAAGGAGAGAAGATGCCATACAGGGGCAGAGAGACGGCAGACAGTGGATGGAAGGAAGAGAGTAACAAGAAGATGAGGAAAGCAGAAACCAGAGAAGACAAAGGTAGAACAAAAATTTTCTATTTATTTATTGCTTTAGGAGACACGTGTCACTGTTTCTGTGGTGTTGCATTGTATGCAGAATCCAGCTTCTTGCTGGTTCAATTTAACCTTTGTCTATGTATTTCTGTTTTATCCCCCCTTTTACAAAACTGTAGAGCGTTTTTTAGCAACAGCCGTGGTGATAGCAGCTCTGATGCTCAGAATTCTATGAGCGTCAGAGCTGTTGCCACCGTGGCTAAAATCCACACTACAGTTTTGTAAAAGGGGGAGGGTTAGTTTGTGATGACATTCCATACTAGGCGAAGGTGTTTTCTGTGTTCTATGTGTTCAAAAGACATGGTTTTCTGTTAGGATTGACGGTGTAGGATTGATCTGTATTCGCCTGGCTTGTTTAGTTTTACAATGGGTGTATTGATGTTGTACTGCTCACTGCAGTATGTAAAATGCTGCCTTTTCCTAGGTACTCATGTGTGACGTGTGGATTGTTACTAAAAATCATGTTTTTCATACAGATGGGGGGTGTCAAAAAATGATGGGCCCCGAGTGTCACATATGCTAGGTGTGCCACTGATTATAACCACACAGAAAAAGCAGTATATCAAGTCCTATCTCCTTTATTTAACCTTTTAGAAAATTTTGGTGACTTTTTGATGTTACTATGGTAGGGTTTTCAGTTGTACCAATATATCTTGCTGTTCTGATATGCAGTTATGTACAATTCATATTATCACCAATAAGAGTTTCAACCTAGCTTCCTTCTAAAATTGAACCGATCCCATAAACATCTAATATGAAAAGGTATTGTTCCACAAATTGAGCCCTAACATTAAAAGTGCTCTAGAGCAGTGGTTCCCAACCCTGCCCTGGGAGACCCCCAGCCAGCCAGAGATTTGCATACCTGTCACTTCCATTATATGCAAATCTCACTCATGCATATTCATTATGGATATCTTGAACATCCAACTGGCTGGGGGTCCCCCAGGACAGGATTGGGAACCACTGCTCTAGAGCACATCAAAGTATTGCAAGCATCCTTCAAACAAGGAACTTCAGAAAACTAGGAAGGTGAATTTGTTTGAAATGACATGTTTAGTGTCTCCTCTAGTATGTACCAGAACCCACCCTTTCAAAAAACACCGTGGAGTCAACCACTCCTCTTTAAAGCCTGTTCCTCCAGCCAACCTATCCAACCTTACCTCCAACTCTCTCACCCCAGAACCAATACTGTAACGACAGATCAACCCGAAACAAGACCCAAATACTAAAAGATTTACTCGATCCGGGTTTCTTGTGCATCAAAGAAACATGGATCGAAAGAGATGATTCTTTCACACAAAACGAACTTTGTCCCCCTGGCTACTATGGCCTCTTCTCTCCCAGAACCAACCGGAAAGGAGGAGGCCTGGCTCTGCTTTACAAATCATTTTTCGATGTCCAGCTCCTTGAAAAGGGCAGCCATGCCTCTTTAGAATTCTTGCTAGCTTCAGTCAACGACGAATGTCATCCCTACCCATTAGGTATCCTGTTACTTTACCATCCACCTACCCCCTGGAACAAATCCTCCGAACTCGTTCTCGAGACCTTAACAAGGGCCTTCCTAAAATTCCAGAGATCATTGGCAATATTAACCTCCACCTAGATGACAACACCAACAAAGATGCAACTGATTTCAAAGACTTCCTCACCTCCCTAGGCTTCACTGCTCCTCCGCCCACCCCTACCCATGATAAGAGGCATACTCTAGGCATCATCGGCTTCCTCAACCTGACCGAACACAAAACTTCTGCTGAAGAGGCCCGTTGGGAACGTCCCCTGGTTTGATCACCTTCTAGGCTCCTTCTGCCTTTCCATTTTCATGTCCTACCTTGGCACTCCTCCCCGAGCCACAAACTCTATCACCTACCGCAAAAAAATCACGAGTGAATTGTTCTGGTCCCAATTTCTCAACCAACTTCCTCCTTTTCCTAGCCATACCGACCCTGATTCCAACTGGCACAACTGGGTAACCCTTTCCGAGACCACTTATCGTGCTCTTGCCCCTTTATCTACTAAACCTATCTCCTATTCCTGCAAGGCTCCCTGGTATCTTCCATACCACAGGGAATTGAAGCAGAAATGCCGAGCACTGGAGCGTAAATAGAAAAAAACGAAATCCCCCTCTGACAGATAATCCTGGAGAGACAACATTAAGTTCTACAACACTGTATTGAAAAAAGCAAGAAAAAATTTCTATGGTGTTAAAATCACCAGATCATCAGATAACCAAAATAGTACATTGTTCAGCATCTGGCGTAACCTAACCTCAGAAAACGACTCCACCTTTCCCCTCTCTCCCCCATCTGCAAATGACCTAGCCAAATTTTTCAAGGAAAAGATTACTACCATAAGGAGTTCTTTCCCCCCAACTATTTCTTACAATTCTCTGCCTCCTAACGACTCGAACCCTATCCCTGCTGATAGATCCTGGACTGCCTTCGAACTCGTCTCCGAACTCCAGATCTCTAAACTTTGTCTCAAATTGAAATCCTGCAAATGTATCCTAGATCCTTTTCCATCCTACCTTTACGAAAACATTCCGGCGCAGGCCATCTCCTCCCTTACCAGTCTTATAAATACTGCTCTACTATCAGGCCTGTTCTCCACAGAAATGGGACATATTGCCTTATCCCCTCTTCTGAAAAAAGCCGATCTCGACCCTTCCTCACCATCGAACTACCGCCCCATAGCAAATATCCCTCTCCTAACTAAGCTGCTTGAGACCATAGTCGCTACCGAGCTCTCTTCTTACATAAAGAGATTCTCCATTCTCCACCTCTATCAACATGGCTTCAGACCCATCTTCAGCACCGAGTCCCTCCTAGTTTCCCTAATATCAAAGGTGCAACAACTACATTCTCGAAACAAATTCGCTGTTCTTTTATAATTCGATCTTTCTGCTACTTTCGATGTCGTCCACCATGACATACTACTTTATCAACTTTCTGAGATAGGAATTAATTCCACCGTCCTAAACTGGTTCTCAAACTTCCTGCACTCCCGCGCCTACATTGTCAACTCGAACGGCACCACGTCCGTTCCTAGGTCTCCTTCTTGTAGTGTCCCTCAGGGATCACCCCTATCCCCTGTTCTCTTTAATATCTATATGTCCTCACTGAAACTCCTCCAACTTTCCCCCCTTGAAACATACGCTGATGATATCCTTGTCCTTCTTGAAACAGACCAGAACCTCACCAACCTCCACGAAAACATTACAACTTGCATAAGGAGACTCCACTCCTGGTCCCTCTCGGTACAGATGAAACTAAACGAATCAAAAACAAAATTACTCTGGCTCGGCCCAAAGTTAGAACACCTGCCTACCCTCTTCGCACTACCCACAGGCGCTGCCTTACACCTTGGCATCATTATTGATTCTTCTCTCTCCCTCAACGACCACCTCAACTCCTTGGCAAAATCATGCTTTTTCAGCCTCCACATGCTAAGGAAAGTAAGATCCTGCTTTCGCCAAAAACATTTTGCCGTCCTCGTTCAATCCATCATCCTCTCCAAACTTGACTACTGCAATGCCATTTACTTATGCCTAACAAATAAAAGCCTTCAAAGACTCCAGCTTATCCAGAATACTGCAGCCAAACTGATCTTTGCAAAACGCAGGTCTGACCATGTCTCCCCACTCCTGGCCAATCTTCACTGGCTCCCAGTGATTTCCAGAATCCAATTCAAATGCTCCTGCCTGGCTTTTAAGATCATTCACGGCATCCATCCTTCCCTAATCCCACTATCCTTTAACTCCTCATGCCCTGGCTCCACCAGACCTGCCCAAAGATATAAACTATCCTTCCCCTCCCTACATGGTATTCTCTATGCAGGTAAACTGGGAAAATCACTTCTCTTCAAAATCACAGGTCTTTGGAACGACCTTACTATCCTGCTGCGGAACCTGAGCTCCCTCCATTTATTCCGCAAGCAACTGAAAACTTGGCTCTTCTCTAACATGTAATTCTATTTCCCCCTTTCTCTTCCACTCTATTTATAAGCTCATGTAAACTTCTCCTGTCTCTTCTTATATTTTAAGTTCTTGTAAACCTTGCCAAGCTCTATTTCCGTGGAGAGGATGCGGTATATAAACTTAAGGTTTAGTTTAGTTTAGTTTAGTTTAGCTCTAAAACAACTTAGAATAAAACAAAATTTGAGGGGGTGGAAGTTCTGTCAATAGTATACACACACTTCTGAAAAAATACATAGTTTGCAAAAATCACACACTTTCAGAAAGTGTGCACATGCACATACACTATTGCTTCCATAACAGATAAAAATAAAAATAACTAAACATTTTTTGAACAAAAGAACACTTTCCTTAAACAACACAGGAACAATAATGAAAAATTTTAGGCTGCTCTGACTAGCTGGTAAAACAACCAAAAAAAATTTCAATTTTTTAAAACCCAAAGTCATTGCTTTAAAAATCATGCAGAGTTTTTTAAATTTAGCTTGCCGATTACTAGGCAACCACCGAAGAGCCATGAGAGCTGGGATAACATGCACTCGGTGCCTGTTAGGCGAGTTGCCAAATGTTGCACACTTCGGAGTGGCTTCACCAAAACTGTAAGTAGATCAATATAGAAAAAGTTAGAGTAATCAACAGCAAACCAACTATTGCAATACCATACAAAAATCCTGGAAAGTAAGAATGTACTTCAACTTTAATCAATAGACAGTTTATTTTCACTACCTACATCACATAAAACCTAAAAATCCAAGTCTAATATTGTATGTTTTTATATTTTGTTTATGTATGCACTTTTTAACCCACTTAGGTTTTAGATGGGATATAAATCTGTTAAATAAATAAAATAAAAACAAAGAAGAAAAAAGGCAATTCACAGGCTCCCATCAGACACTTCGCTCTAATAAATCAAGAATGATTTTTTTTAATGCATTGTCAATTTTGTTTTCTTCAAATTTAGATTGAACTTATTGTCTGTAAACTGATCAGTGTTAGAAAATGCATGCTCCACTCTGAGAAAAGTAGTTCACATTAGATTCCCAAAACACAAAAAACAAGATCATCCTGTGATCAGAATCTAATTCTTGACATCCTCCAAAAGATTAACCCACCACGTGGACACATCTGACAGTCCATAAATAATTATTAGGTAAAATTGGGAGAACAATTGCTCGTCCCTGGAAATTAACGATGAGAAACATTACTTACTGTTGCATCCTTTGGAGGAGTAATATAGTGAAGTCAGCTTTCATGTAGTCAAAAAATATATATATATTGTTTCTATCTTGCAGGATGGAGCCATCAAAACTGGACAATGATGTTTTTGCGGCTTTGCAGAGGGTGGAGGTTGACCTGCAGAAGTATCCTTCTGTTTACAAGTGGAAGAACACTATACTGTCCTACTCTCCTGCAGACAGGCAGAGGTAGGGAGGCATTTCTCCTCTTGTCTTTTAATATGCTTGGGATAGAAAAAGTGACACAACGCTGTCTATTTGAAGGGATGCCTTCATAATTTCAGTATTACAGAATACACTTGCTGGTTGGGTTTTTCTGGGTTTTCATCAAAGCAGTGATGCTTTGTTTACTACTACTATTAATTATTTCTATAGTGCTACTGGACGCACGCAGCGCTGTACAGAGTCACAAAGAGTAAGAAAACAGTCCCTGCTCAAAAGAGCTTACAATCTAAACAGACAAGACAGACAAACAATTTATTGGCAATTTCCCTAGATTTTGTGGTCAATTTTGTGTCCATACAACTGTCTCTCAATCCAGTTCTTGGAGCAGACCCATCCATTTGGGTTTTCATTCTTATCCAAAATGAATGTGCTTGAGAGAAATCTGTAGGCACTACTTCCTTTGTATGCAAATCATTTATGTATATTCATTGTGGATATCCTGAAAATTGGTTGAAAAACCATATAATCTATCTTTAAAGAAGTTGAGCAAAATGCTGCTTCCTTTAATGACATTTTTAGCTGCTGCTATGATGACCTACAGCAAGAAGCCTCCAAAAGGTTAGTAAAACATGCACATAAATTAGCCAAGTAGACTTAGAAAAGCCATTGCTCATCCTGAAATATTTACTGTTTGGGATGTGCCGAGTACTTGTTACCCAGATGGGGAGAGGGACCTTGGGGTGATAGTGTCCGAAGATCTATAGGCTAAAAAACAGTGTGACAAGGCAGTGGCTGCTGCCAGAAGGATGCTGGGCTGTATAAAGAGAGGCGTAGTCAGTAGAAGGAAGAAGGTGTTGATGCCCCTGTACAGGTCATTGGTAAGGCCCCACTTGGAGTATTGTGTTCAGTTTTGGAGACCGTATCTGGCAAAGGACGTAAGAAGGCTTGAGGCGGTCCAGAGGAGGGTGACGAAAATGATAGGAGGCTTGCGCCAGAAGACGTATGAGGAGAGACTGGAAGCCCTGAATATGTATACCTTAGAGGAAAGGAGAGACAGGGGAGATATGATTCAGACATTCAAATACTTGAAGGGTATTAACGTAGAACAAAATCTTTTCCAGAGAAAGGAAAATGGTAACACCAGAGGACATAATTTGAGGTTGAGGGGTGGTAGATTCAGGGGCAATGTTAGGAAATTCTACTTTACGGAGAGGGTGGTGAATGCCTGGAATGCGCTACGAAGAGAGGTGGTGGAGAATAAAACTGTGACTGAGTTCAAAGAAGCGTGGGATGAACACAGAGGATTTAGAATCAGAAAATAATATTAAATATTGAACCAAGGCCAGTACTGGGCAGACTTGCACAGTCTGTGTCTGTATATGGCCGTTTGGGGGAGGATGGGCTGGAGAGGGCTTCAATGGCTGTGAGGGTTTAGATGGGATGGAGTAGGATTTAACAGAGATTTCGGCAGTTGGAACCCAAGGACAGTACCAGGTAGAGCTTTGGATTCTTGCCCAGAAATAGCTAAGAAGAAAAAATTTAAATTGAATCAGTTGGGCAGACTGGATGGACCATTTGGGTCTTTATCTGCCGCCATCTACTATGTTACCCTGACTAGACACTCTCTGAAACTAGGTTCTGGGCTTGAACCTTGCTCTGATTCCTCATGGCTTGCTTATGTTCTAGTCGTAACACTGCCCAGATTATATGCTTAGTCAGAAGAGAGGCTAACAAAATGGCTAGATGTGATTAATCTTTGAGGCAGCTTATTCTGGTTGATGGGGGAGAGTATTTATGTTTTTTATATACCGCTTGTATCCTAAGCAGTTTACATTGAATAGTAAGTACTTCTAGGTATTTTCTCTATCTGACCTGGCAGGCTCACAATCTAACTATGGTACATGGTTATAGTTGGCCCTGCATTAGCTTTCCCTCTTTCCTCTTTAAAGTTCATTTAAAATCTTTCCCTGTTCTTGACTTCTAACATCTGTACACCATGAGTTTTGGGGTGTTGAATTACATAGTCTGTTGTGCAGCTGAAAACAGAGTTAAATGTATCCATCAGTAAATAATTTCTCAAATGAAAAGCAGAATGCTAGCCTGGTGGCCTATAATCAGTACTTTGAACTGCTGTGCTGAGAACCTGGATTAGATTCTTGGATCCAGCTTCCATATCCTGGCTAAACAGATTCTTAAGAGAGTTGTGGTTGTGGGGAAGCAGTTATAAAACAGGGAGGAAAAAAATCTCAGTTTTTAAAGAGCAGGGTGCTGGTCTTCTCTGCTAATACTACCTTTCTGAGCTTTGCTGAAAGAACCCATTCTTGGGGTATTAGTGATGATCTATATTAATGACGTTGGTTTTATCTTCCTTTTCTTCCTTGTTGCAGTTGGCACAGCACAGCAGTTTTGAAGGGAAGATCCAAGTCTAGTTCTGCGACAGTCGGTTCTTCACTCAGCCCGGTCTTCTCCACCCCAGGCAGGAACAGTCCTGTGCCCATCAGCCCCTCAGATTGTGGCAGCCCCAGTCGCTACAGTCCAGCCTATGCTAATCACATCCTTTTGTTAAAGCTCCGCCATCGTTCTGACCTTTCCTCTTTCTAGAGCCTGTTCCCTCTGCTCTTCTTGGAGGATTAGAGGTTGCTTTTTGTTTGATTTTTATTATATGCACTTCTTGTTTGATACAAAGTGGGGACATTCTTGCTATTTCATATTACTTATTTCATGAGGAGCTGTGTATCTTGGACTCATTTACTGTTTGTTCACCAGAAATATGAAATAGTATCACTTATGTTGGTCAAATAACCTGCATAGCAAACTAATGTAGTCATTCTTTTAAAGCATCCATGTTGACATTGATAAGACAGAAATTATACTCTGAAATAGACATTCCCTCTACTGACATCTTCACATCACAGGTATCACATGTTCACTACCAGAGAAAGGTACATGAAGCCAGTGGCATAAATTTCCACCCAAGCAGCCCCTGCAGTGCTGGGGGCTTTGTAGCTGCTCCCCTATCTTCTGAGGTGGATACCCCTTGCTCGGGGGGGGGAGGGGCCTTCATATAAAACCTCAGTATTTGTGGTGCTCCCTTACTGTATCTTCCGTCTGCTTGCACATTCAGAGCTGGGTTTTTACTTGGCATTATTGTCTTGTTGTTTTGGGCTTCCTGCTTGAGCAGAATCTTTCTGAACTGGAGTGATTGCACCATGAACCTTCACAGCTACCTGGGAGTGGTGGTGGCTTATCCATCTTTGGCATCCCTCAGCCAAACCATTACAATAAGAAATTGAGGTAAACAAGAGTCAGGTTATGGTTGGACCCAACTCCAGGGAGTTAGCGAAGCTCCATTTTTTTTTTAAAGCAAGTCTCCTAAGCTCATAAGGAGAAAATCTGTTTGTGACAGAACCTTCCTCCATGAAAATGTAGCATTACAACAAGCAAATAAGGCATGATTGAGGAGGGAATTCTCTTCCTTAGTCTGAGTTTATTTAACAAAAAAAGGAGAGGGCATTGGCAGAAAGCGAGAACCTGATCAAAACCCTTCTTACCCCAAGCAGAGCAGTGTTCCAAAATTACAAAGCCCTGTTGTGTAATGGCTGGTATTTTTTAAAATTTGCTTTGGCAATAGAATTTAGTAAAATATCAAGAATTACAAAGCATATTTGGCAGGGATTTCTAGACAGTGTTACCCAGCTAAGTCTCTCTCTTCCAGGAGTAGTGCTAGATTTTAGGCATGTGACAGAGAGGTGAGGAAGGTCTGTTTTGGGAATGATAACACATATTCTTGAAAATGGTTACCAATTTTAGCTGCAGTTAGATGAAATGGTTGCGCTTAAATAGTTAAGCATGAGGCTTTTAGATCAGGACTATGCCAGATTTGTCCTAAATCATTCAGTTTACATACGAGGATTAAAAGGCGTTCTCTCTTTATTCCCATTGGAGGAAGGAGTAGAGAGACATAACCTAATGAGGTTAGAGATGCTTTTATTGAGTAGCATGTGCATTGTTCCCAAACTACAAAGCAACTTCAGAATTCATGGGAGTATTTGCAGTCTGGTCAGATTATAAACCTTTATTATTTTTTCATGGAATGCTAAAGACGGGTGATGTTTCACAGTGTAACTTGGTCAGAAACTGCTCTTTGTGGTCATCCAGTGAAGTGTGCTTTCTCCCCTACTAAGAAGTACTGAGTGCAAAATAAGTTAAAGATTTTCCAGCCTGTCCTCTTATCATTTTTCACAAGAAATTAAGCAGACAATTCTGTAACCAAGTGCCTCCAAGTAGGTGCCCAGAAGGCACACTGTAGAAGCCTGTTCTACAAAGCAGAGATCCTCAAATCAGTCCTCAATGTCCACAACTCAGCCTGGTTTAAAGGATTTCCACAATGAACATGTAGTAGTTCTATTAGCATTCACTGCTTCCAATGCATGCAAATAATCCCATTCATATGGAAATTCTGAAAACTTGGCTGGCTTGTGGACATTATTGACTAAATTTGAAAACCCCTGCTATAAAAGAACCTAGATGTCTAATGTTCAGAGTTAGAATACTAGTGTACCAGCTATAGAGTTTACTGTGAGAGCCTGCCTGTATCCTAACCTTGCTCCACCCCTGTGTATGCCCCCTTTGCAAATACACACAGTTAAGTGGCTATTTGCAGAATTGCACTTAAGCACTATTCTAGCATTGGTGCACAGAATTGTGCACATTCAGATGTAAATGCTTCTGTTCTAAAACATGAATTGCCCTTAAAATGGCCTTTTTTTCTGGTGCTAGGATCCATTGTAACCTGCAGGATCTTCTGCCAGCAGCAGCTTTCTGACTGGTGGTGGTTCTAGAATGGGTAGAGAAAGCCTTAAAACATTTTAAAATGGCTTTAATCATAGAAGTTGCCTCCTACCTTTCATTACTACTAAAAATCATTTGGGATGCTCTCTGGAAGAATTTACAGTTGTGAAAAAGTAAAAACTGAAAAATTAGAAGACTGTTACTGAGCATTACTTCCTTTTACTACCTGCCCCTGCTGAACTGGAAGAGCCAAGACCAAGCTGGTTCAGCAAACCTGTTACTGCGTCTTGAAGTGAATTTAATATTTCTGCAGCCACAAGCCTTGCCTGAGTCCTAAATATAGACTGTGTGTAGTACAGACTTTAGATTGCATTTGATGCTTTTCAGTGCCTTTTTGAATAATATTTTAAAATTAGCTTACTTTAATTATTTTTCTTTTAATTGTGTAAATGGATGTTTCCCATTCCAAAAGCAATCTTAATTTTTCTGAATTGGAAAGTAGTGGAAAGACTTTTGTACAGTTTCATAATTACGGGAGAAAGATCCTTAGACCTTGCAGAAAATATCCAGAGGGGAAAAAGACAGAGCCGTTAAAATATGTTCACAACTTTGTAATTTTAAAATGTACATTCGGCCCTCTGTATTTGGTGGATTGGTTCCAGGACCACCCCCTTGGATACCAGAATCCGCGGATGCTCAAGACTCTCTTAATTCTCTCCCTTTTCCTCCCCACTCCCCCCTGCATGGTCTGGCATCTCGCAGCTTGCTTTCTCAGGTACTCCCACATCCAATATACCTTTGCTTGTAGTTTTCAGCCCTGTAGCAACCATACTCAAAGGCTGCCTTCAGCCTGCACCAGGCCTTTCCCTCTGACTCAGCCCACCCCTTCTGATGCAACTTCCTGGG
Organism: Geotrypetes seraphini; assembly: GCF_902459505.1. Classification (NCBI taxonomy): domain Eukaryota; kingdom Metazoa; phylum Chordata; class Amphibia; order Gymnophiona; family Dermophiidae; genus Geotrypetes; species Geotrypetes seraphini. The sequence continues at coordinate 138,699,368 of NC_047091.1, read as the reverse complement.
CAGGCTGGGTAAAAGGGAAAGGCCCAGTCAAGCTGTAGCCCTTAAGTACGACTGCTGCTGTTACTGCAAGCAAAGATACAGTGGATATGGGGGACCTGAGAGAGAGAGCTGTGGTTGGTTGAATCCACAGATACAGAACCTGCAGATATGGAGGGCGGACTGTATAGTATTAGGTATGGGAAGCTACCGAAAGGTACTGATGGATGTATTCTACTCATTTGTATGATATTAGATGCTGTGATGCATCTCCTAGTGTCACGTGGCACTAGTCTCTCAAACCTTGGGCTCTGCTATTCTGAGCACCAATACTGAAGCATATACCGGGTTCAGGACACCCAACTCACTGTCTTGGCTGGGCAGCAGGGAGTCTGGCTTTAGATGGTGGGCTTGCTCTATCTTCTTGCAGCTGATTTGTGTAGTAATTTAAAATAAGCGGCAATATACCTACTGTGTGCAAATTAAACATTGTTACTGCTCTTTAATTGTGACATCCTTTTAAGCAGCTTTCTGTTGCTTCCCTGAAATCCTAGGAGCAGCTGTGATTGGAGTAGCATAACAGATCTCATCTGGAATGACAACTAATTGGGCCATGGGATGTGTGACATTTGTGACTACATAGTCTGTATGGCTCAATCAGAACCCCCTAGTTCTGTTCATTTTGACTAACTAAGGAGACAGAAGAATTGCTTCAGGAATAGTAACAATAATTATGTAATTGAAAAAGGATGAGTAGCTGCCAGCTATATATAGTCACGAAATAACAGCACAGTACTTAGAGGATAGCTTTTTAAAGCAAACATATGTATATATTCTTGGCCTACACATGCCAGTTCCTGATTATTGGTCTCAGTGTAGTTTGTTTAGGTTATCTTATGTAGCAGCACATGTTTTTATCTTATATATATATGAAAGTAACGAGTCTTAAAAACTAGCAGTCATTTTTAAAGTCTCCAAAGGAATGTTGAACTGTGCTGTGTGATGTTAAAAAAGAAAATAATAATAATAAATTGGCAGCATAGAGGGGGGAATTGATCCATCCAAGGACTATTTTATTAAATTCAATTCTTTCTCTATTGCTGTGTAAATCAAGCAGAGCACAAGAGGATTTTGTTACCACTGCTGCCATCTCCATGTCAGCGGAAAGGTGCGAAGTGACTTTAGTAAAGTGTGTTAGCACTGATTGGAATTTTGAAAGGCCTTCAATGCACTTTGTTTCAGAAGCACAGCAAAGGTATGCACAACATGAGCCTGAGTCAGTTGTCTCTAGTACACCGCAGTGAGATGAATGGTCTAAATTCGGGGCCACTTTCCTTGTACAGTAGTTTGTAGTTGTGGAACAAATTCTTTTTTCCCATCAGGAGCACAAGAAATTTCAGGCTTTTCAATAAATGGGTCAGTAATGGAGTTGTAAGGTGCCTGGATTTTACTGTAAATTTTTTTTTTTTTTTTTGCATTTAGTAAAGAAGAAACTAGTCATCTTTAAGGGTTGTGGTAATTTGTAGCCACATTGCTGAAGAATCACTAAAATAGCTGTCTGCAACTTTCAGTGGTTCATTCCATATAAAGGGATCTGTTGCCAACTGTCACTTTTTTAAAATATTGTATAAATATTTGTATAAACCATTTTTGTTACATTTTAAATCTAGAGTGCCAACTCAAACTTGCTGATTTTTCTTTTTCTTGTTAATGGACAGAGTTATGTTGGATGTACTGTGATCTTTCCAGTTGTGCATGTTGGTTCTTTTTAAATTCTGTACTGAATATGGTTTTAAAAAAAATGTTTGAATAAAGTGTACACAAAATACTACTTTTCTTTCTAGATTCTGAACTAGTTTGGGTATGTGAAGCTGATATTTCCAAATGGGTTTGTCCTGCACATGCATGTACTAGGGCAGGGGTGTCAAAGTCCCTCCTCGAGGGTCACAATCCAGTTGGGTTTTCAGTATTTCCCCAATGAATATGCATGAGATCTATTAGCATACAATGAAAGGATCTCATGCATATTCATTGGGGAAATCCTGAAAACCCAACTGGATTGCGGCCCTCGAGGAGGGACTTTGACATCCCTGGACTAGGGCAAAACAAACCTCTCGCATGTCAGGATATATTAGGTTTGATTGTGATCTTAGATTTACTTGTGCTCTTAGGGAGAGCTGCCTCTGGTGCTCTGAGGGTGGTATAGGTTTATTTCTCTGTTTGAAGTACAGTAGGTACTGGAAAAATGACTCGACAGCAGATACAGCGTTGAGGATGTTATTTTAAAAGCAATTGGACATGTAAATGGAACACACACACACTCATACACACTTAGTTTTAAAGGGACAGGTCACAAAATAGACATTTCTATTATGTCCCTTCCGGATTCCATACGCTAGGTGTTCATTCCCAACCCTCAATCCGGGAGTTGTAGAAATCCACAACTTTTCTGAGAAGTCGCAAGATTGTTGGCGGTATATAAGAATAAAGTTATTATTATTATTATTATTATTATTCATGCTCCTGAGAGATAGTAAACATATCCAGTTACATCATACCTCTTCAGATCCGGTGCCCTTTACAAAATTCTTATGCCAAATGAGTAAAGATCTCAACATTGCTTTAGAGTCCGATTCAAAATACTCTAAGGAGTATTTGTAAGAACTGGGTAGACCCAATCCGCCAATCTCTCAAATTGCCCATGAATGGCATCCTTTCTCAAACTTTCAAGAGGAATCTTGATACACCATGCTCCATTCCTGCTGTGCCAGCAAAGCTGGAATCTAGACATAAGATGGTTCATTGTAAGGGATTTGATAAGTCTCAACTATCCCATCAATCTCTTCTCGTGGAGTCTTCTTTAAAAAGAACAAATCAAATCCTTCCAAAGTTTATGCCATTGTTCCTAGCCAAGAAGGAAGGACCATGGACAAGTTCGGCCGTCGGCTGTATCAGAATTCTAATGATGACAATAGGATTTTAAACTATAATTTTGTCTTCACATCATATCAAACATTGTGCCAACGCTATGCCTCCTTTTTTCAAGTATATCCCAAAACATTGGTTAGAGTTCCAGCATGTGCATTCTACTCTATGGCAACTTCGTGTGCATATGGTTCAAGCTGTATATGATACTTTTGAAATGTCTTCCAGGGTCACTGCATTCTCGGTAGCCATGCATTGTCTAGCCTGGTTACGAACTGTGGACATGGATCCAAACCTGCAAGATCGACTAGCCAACATCCCAAGTCAGGGAAATGAACTCTTTGATGATTCCATTGAGGCAGCCACAAAACGATTGAGCATGAGAAATCGTTTGCTTCTATAGTTAGGCCGAAGCCTTCCACTGCTAAGAGTTACAGACCTGCTCTATCTTATCAGAGGCATTATCGTTCAAAGTCAGCACCTTATTCAAGGCCACCTCCTAAAAAACAGTAGCAACAATAACGGCAGCGTAAACCTCAGACTCCTGCTGCACCCAAGTCCACTCAGCCTTTTTGACCATCTAATACAGAACATAACCTCAATCTTTCTGCCTCTGTCTTCCCATCAGGGGTCATCTCTATCATTTTTATCAATGATGGGAACTGATCTTTGGGTCCTCACCATAATCAGGGAGGGTTACTCTCTTCAATTCCTTCAGGTTCCACCAGATCTCCCTCCAAGAGAGTGTCCTTCAAATTCGTCGCAGCTCACCCGTCTTCAGGAAGCTCAGACTCTGCTTCATCTCCAGGCCATCAAGACAGTTCCTCTGGAACAGCAGAGCACAGGGTTTACTTCCTTGTCCCAAAGAAGAAGGGAGATCTTTGACCTATAGTGGACCTTAGAGCTCTCAACAAATTTCTTGTCAACGAAAATTTTGAATGCTGTCTGGATCACAACAATTGGTTATGCTCTCTGGATCTCAAAGAGTCTTACATTCACATTCCCATTCATCCAGCCTTCCACAAATTTCTCAGATTTCGGGTGGAAAATCATCATTTTCAATACAGAGTGCTACCCTTCGGCCTGGCATCATCTCCCAGAGTTTTCATCAAGTGCCTGGTAGTAGTAGCAACAGCTCTGAGCAGCCATGGTCTTCAGGTTTTCCCATACATAGACAACTGGCTCATCAAAGATTCCACATCTCAGGAGGCTATTGTAGCGGCCCAACGGACTATTTGGTTCCTCAAAGTTTGAGATTCGAAATAAACTTTCCAAAATCCCAGCTCCAACCCTCTCAAACTCTACAGTTCATTGGAGCTGTACTGGACAGTGGACACTGTGCAACTCAGAGCATTCCTTCCTCAACGTCAGAATACTCTCATACAACTTTGTCACAAAGTACTGCCCCTCACCTCACTCTCAGCGAGACACATGATGGTTCTGCTAGGTCACGTGGCTTCTACAGTTCACGACTCCTTTTGTCAGACTTTACCTCAGAATTCCTCAGTGGACCCTGGCTTCTCAATGGGCGCAGGCTTCTGATCCTCTCTCTCCGCACATTGCACTGACTCCTTTGTTCAGTCTCTCCACTAGTGGATGCTTTCTTCCAATCTCGCCAGAGGTTTAATGTTTCAAACACCCCCTCATCAGAAGGTTCTCATGACAGATTCCTCGACCTATGCTTGGGGGGCTCATCTTGATAGTCTCCACATTCAAGGACATTGGTCCAGCACAAATAGTCGGTGTCGCATCAATCTGTTGGAACTCACAGCAATTTTCAATGCTCTCAAAGCTTTTCAACATCTTCACAATCAAGTAGTCCTCATTCGTACAGACAATCAAGTAGCCATGTACTATGTCAACAAGCAGGGAGGAACAGGATCCCTCCCCCTTTGCAAGGAAGCTAAGAAAGTTTAGAATTGGGCAATTCTTCGCATCTTTCTAAAAGTGGTCTACATTCAAGGAGAGAAAAACTTTCTGGTGGACAAATTGAGAATGGACACTCAATTCATCGCCTCTCCATCACAACAAGCTGCCTCAATTTTGCTCCAGGATCTACTCTCCTCACCGCCTGGAGGCAGATGCTTTTCTCCTGGAATGCACGAACAAATTCCTGTATGCGTTTCCTTCATTCCCTCTAATTCTCAAGACACTCGTCAAACTCAAACATGAGCATGCCACCATGATTCTCATAGCGCCTCGGTGGCACAGACAACCTTGGTTATCTCTTCTACTTCAACTCAGCAGCAGGGAGCCACTACTTCTACCACTTTTTCCGTCTCTGCTTACACAGAGTCAGGGTTCTCTGCTTCATCCCAACCTGCACCTGACAGCTTGGTACCTTTCAACGTAACTACCAAGCTACAGTTCTCTTGATCTGTCCAGGAAGCCTACCACTAGGCAATGCTACAACCATAAATAGACAAGGTTGTCTGCTTGGTGTGCTCTTCATCGCGAGGAGCCTCAGTCTACCTCCTTGTCTTCAGTTCTGGATTATCTTTTTCATTTATCTCAATCAGGCCTCAAGTCAGCGTCCATTAGAGTCCATATCAGTGCAATTGCTGCTTTCCATCAGCCATTTGAAGGGAAAACCCTCTCTGCTCATCCTGTGATTTCCAGATTTATGAAAGGACTTTTCAATGTCAAACCACCTCCCAAACCGCCTCCAGTGGTTTGGGATCTCAATGTGGTTCTTGCTAAACTGCTGAAGCCTCCTTTTGAACCAATGTCTACAGCTCAAATGAAATATCTCACTTAGAAAGTGGTCTTCCTCATTGCTCTCATGTCTGTTCGCAGAGTCAGTGAGCTACAAGCTTTAGTAGCAGACCCACTTTTCACAGTATTCCATCACGACAAGGTGGTCCTCCATACTCATCCTAAATTCTTACCAAAAGTTGTTTCAGAATTTCATCTCAATCAATCCATTGTACTCCCAGTGTTTTTTCCAAAGCCTCATTCTCATCCTGGAGAAACAGCTCTTCATATTCTGGACTGCAAGCGTGTTTTGGCTTTCTACTTACAAAGGACTAAGCCACAGAGCTTTTTTTGTCTCCTTCGATCCAAACAAGTTGGGACATCCAGTTTCCAAGAGAACCATCTCCAACTGGATGGCTGCTTGCATCTCATTCTGCTGTGCTCAGGCTGGACTGCATCTAGAGGGTCATCACAGCCCATAGAGTTAGAGCCATGGTGACAACTTTAGCTTTCCTATTGAGGAAATCTGCAAAGCTGCCACTTGGTCCTTGGTTCATACGTTCACCTCTCATTATTGTCTGGATTCTTTTTCCAGACAGGATGGCCACTTTGGTCAGCCAGTTTTACAAAATTTATTCTCCTGAATTGGCAACACTTCCAACATCCCATTCAGGTTAGCTTTGAGGTCACCCATATGTGAGAATATGCTGCCTGCTTGTTTTGGGATAAAGCACAGTTACTTACCGTAGCAGGTGTTATCCAGGGACAGCAGGCAGATATTCTCACAACCCACCCACCTCCTCGGTTGGCTTCTTAGTTATCTGAACTGAGACGTGTGTCCTACATTGGGCGGGAAGGCACTCTCGCATGCACAGTGCAGCAGTCGCAAACTTCTTAAAAATCCTTCAAGCAAGTCTGCTTGTGAAGCTGTCTGCATCGGGGCTCAGTGGTTGACATCATTCATATGTGAGAATATCTGCCTGCTGTCCCTGGGATAAACTGTGCTTTCTGTTAGTCCCTGTAGGATTCCATATGACCCACCCTCTCTATATACATTCAATTGTTTGAAGTAGCCTGCTTTCTGCTTCAGTTACTGTCCTTACAGAAGATTTTCTAGCCATTTACACATTACTGAAGGCCTTTCTTGGGGTGCTCATTACACACAGCAGGTTAGTTCTACATTGTTCCTCAATGTTTTTCTGAGTTGCCTTTGTGCCTTTTTATCACTTGTTAATATTTTGCACAACAAACCAGTTCATTAAATTTTTTTTTTTTAATTTGCTGTTATTTATTTATAGCATTTATATACCACTTATAACCTAAGTGGTGTACATTCAGGTACTTATCTTGATGGGGATTCTCCCACATACTCCCTTGTCATGGATATGTTCAGGTATGGTAGTTGACTTTGGGACTTAACTGGATAAGTTTACTAGTTTTCAGGCTAATGGAGTGGAGCATGTGCTCAAAAAAGTGGATTTCTGCAACTCCTGGATTGCAGGTTGGGATTGAACACGTGCAGCAGCATAATAAAAAATGTGCCTAAATCTGAGGTTGGACGTTTTGTGCAAGATGTCCACAAACCCTGCAGGAAAATTGTCCATTAGAGCTGCCAACCGTCTTTTATTTTTGAAAATGAGCTAGGTCTAAGTTTTGTTCCTTAGGATGTCTACTTTTTTTTTGCCCATTTTCAAAAATAAAAATGTCCATGCAAAAATGTACAAAAGCAAGTTTTGTAGTCATACTCACCAACTACCTTGTCTGATCACAGCAGAAGGAATCCCCATCAGCTGAGCTGGTTTTGGGGATTCCTGGTGGCTCAGCTGATGGGTTTTCCTTACCCCTGGCTCCCAAACTTCCACTTTTCAATTGCTGAGATCCAGATGGTAATCCTGGTGACTGATCTCCAGCAACTACCTCCTCCAAAGTCACCTGAGTGCTTCCCTCACCCTATCAGCTAGTGAACCTGGACAACCACCTTTTTATTTGATGGCTTCTCCTGCGGTGGTGTTCCAGCCTCATTTCCATGCTCTGCTTTTCCACCTCAAAGCACCCCCGCATGTCCCGTGGCAGAAACAACATAGCTGGAGATCTGCTATTGCATCAGAATTGAAGAGTCTCCAGGGGATACCTAATCTTTAACATATGACTGTTCAGCTATGTGATAATATTAAAATAAAAATGATATATTTAAAAGGCAGGTAGATGCTACCTTATAGATTAACCTATCCGCTATATGGAGCCATGAGCTTTTGAGGATCAGGTCCTATGCAGTAGCTGTCTTTATCTGTTGTCATGGCTGCTGGTCTTTAAAGCTTATGCCTCTATAAATTGGTTAGTCTCTAAAGATGCCCTGCCTCTGTAATGTTTGTTCTATGAGATTAACATAGCTACCTCTATGAAAATATTTAAATGATCTTCCAAAATCTGTCATTCCTTCCACATTTTCTTATGTACAAAGGTTAGTGATAATACCCAGCCACACATAAGACAACTTTATTATCTAAGCCATTGTTTTTCAACCTTTTTACACCTATGGACTGGCAGAAATAAAGGAATTATTCTGTGGACCGGCATTGGTCCGTGGACTGGCAGTTGAAGAACACTGGGTTAAGATCCCGCCCATCTCTACCCAATCTCCACCCCAGACCCCACCCCCATAATAGTACTAATTGTACCTTGCACGTCCCTTGCCTCATCTGGAAGCCTTCCCTCTGATGTTGCAACATCAGAAAGAAGGCTTCTGGTTCAGGCGCAGGATGCCCGTGGCCTTGTGCACTGAATCAGTTAGGAAGAGGGAGCTGGCTCAAAGATAACACCGCATCAATTGCACCATGGACCGGCAGTTGAAGAACACTGTTTTGGGCACTGGTCCATGGACCGGTGGTTGAAGAACACTGATATAAGCAACCAAACTCTTGTTTTTATAAAAATAATGAGATTGGCCACCTTCTTTACAGCTAATCACACTGCCTTAGAGTTTAGATGGTTTCCTTTATAGAAAGTCTTGAATGATATAACTTGACTTTTTTTTTCCTTCTACCCCAGCCCTTAAACATGCTTTATTTTGCTTGATAAATGTGAAATACTAATTTCTGAAATTTGGTTAGTGTTTGTAACAGGAGTATAAGAAACTCTGGGGAGGTGCCCTTCTGTAACCTTCCTTTTCTCCTGATAGGATGCTGTGTATACACAGATAAATGCTTAAGGCTAGCTGCTGCTTGTGTACAGGCAGTCCCTGAGTTAAGAACAATTTCCTTTTTTAAAATTATTCTTAAGTTAAATTTGTGTATAACTCAGATCCTGTACAATATACAGTCTATAAAAACATTAAAGAAACAGACATCAAAATATTGTAGTTTAAACAGAAAGAAAAGATAAAAGCAGTGGTGTAGTGAGGGGGGTGGTCTGCCCCAGGCACAGTCTTGATAAGGATGTGGCACCCCTCCTCCCTGCAAATGCGTGGCCCAAGCCCGCGTCAGTGCTCTCTCCAATATCACTTTCAGGACCTGTGCCTAGGAAGTGATGTCAAAGGGTGAGACAACACTGACATGGGCATAGTGCTCACGCAAGCGAAGTTAAAAAGGTATGGGAAATGGGAAGCGGGTGTGCCGGGGGTGGGAGGAACAGAAGCCACTAGATAGGAAGTTTACACTTACTTTTTTGTTCTTCATCTGTCCCACTGTTCACTCTCTAGCACCACATCCTCACTCTCATCTCTCTCTTCCCCATGAATCTGTACCTGCCTCTCTCTCCCTTCTTATGACTAATTTTCTTTCTTAATTTTCCCATGGGCGCCATGTCTTTCCCTCTCACTCAGACACCCATGCCCAACAATTCTCCCTTTCTATTCCCTCCCCCACCTCAGCAACTTTCCTTCAATCCCTTCATGCTTCCATCCTCTATCCCTCCCTTCTGTGTCCCAACATGACCCTCTTCCTCCATTATGTGTCCCCTTCTTTCTGTTCTGTGTCCCAAGTTCATGCCTCCCTCCCGTGGGTGTTTACCTCCTCTGGCTGGCTCCTTCCTCCCAGCCACATTTCTCTTCATAAAGCCGCAGCCGCGGTTCCTACACTACACGTGACCCGCAGCTGACCCAGGAGCTCACGGCTTTGTAAAGAGAAGTGCGGCTAGGAGTGACCCGGCCAGAGGTAAACACCTGTGGGAGGGAGGCATAAACTTGGGACACATTGTGATATGGAAGAGGGGCACAAGGGAGAAGGACCCCTGTTTGTAAGTACGAAAGGGGGACAAATCTTTCCCTGTCCCTGCAGGAATTCATTGTCCCGTTCCGGTGAGTTCTTTCCCTGCCCCATTCCTGCAAGCTCTGTCTTCATCTGCACAAGCCTCAAACACTTTAAAATCATAAGTGTTTGAGGCTTGTGCAGTTAAAGCAGATTTTACAGAAATAAGACAGGGACAGCGACAAAATTCACAGGGATGGGGAAAATTTTGTCCCTGTGTCATTCTCTAGTTTTTAATTTGGGGCCTAACTGTACTTGCCTTAATTTTTCTGAAGACAATTCAACAGGTCCCTGTAGCTTCAAGCAGTGAGGTCAAACCAGTTAGCAGTCCTAGAAGAGAGAGGGGTTGGGTAGATCCACATGCTCTTTGCACTGTTCTAGTCAGCTCTGGTTACTTCAGTGGCTAATGATTGAGCCCTAGAAAAGTTCACAAGGTAAGCAGTGTGAAGATAGAGCTCCTGCTGGCTACTTTTATTCCCTGATAGATGAGCCACCCAAGCTTAGTCCCTCCTCATTTCACCCTTAAGCTGAAATCCTTATGATTGCTACACTGGTAGTCTCTCCATTACAAGCAGGTTGATTAGTGCTGAATGTATGGAAAAGGCAGACTAACTTTCTGAGTCTGCTAGAGTTAAACCTTCTATGAATTGCTTCAGAAAGGAAGTCAATCAATTTGTAGGGTAAGACAAAATATTTAAAACTTTTATTGGGGAAACACTGGAAACAGGTTCTATCAGACAACATCCATAAATTATTTAATTAATTGCATTGATTTCTGCAGTGACAGACAGAAACACTTAAGAAATAAACCTAAGCCTAGAAACAAAAGAAAATGAAAGAAGTTTACTGTGCTCTTTCCAGATTAGCTGTAGGCTCTACAATCATCATTTAGTGCAGTGTTCTTCAACTTTTTACACCTATGGACCGGCAGATATAAAAGAATTATTTTGTGGACCGGCATCAGTCCGCAGACCAGTGGTTGAAGAACACTGGGCTAAGTCATGGGCCAGACCCTGCCCATCTCTACCCAATATCCACCCCAGACCCTGCCCCCACAGTCCTAATTGTAACACTATTTTTTCCATTCATATATACACACAATATAATCTTATTAATAACACATCGATCGCACCGCGGACCGGCAGTTGAAGAACACAGTTTTGGGCCTGATGCACCTGCCGGCCCTGTGGACCGGCAAGAAATTTCTGTGGACCGGTGGTTGAAGAACACCGATTTAGTGCACTTACACAGTCCTTTAATGAGAACACCTTGTTCCTTACAAAGCCAAGTACAGATAACTTATTCCAACCACGTGATGCACAAGGAGGATAGGATTATGTCGAGCATTCTGCCCTAACAGAGGGATCTTGTGCTGTTAAAAATGATGAGGACTGGCTGCAACATAGAAACATAACAGCAGATAAAGGCCAAATGGCCCATCTAGTCTGCACATCTGCAGTAAGCATTATTTCTCTCTCTCTGAGAGATTCCCTGTGCCTATCCCAGGCCCTCAAATTCAGACACAGTCTCTGTTTCTACCACCTCTTCCAGGAGAATGTTCCACGCATCTACCACCCTTTCTGTAAAAAAGTATTTCCTCAGATTACTCCAGAGTCTATCGCCTCTTAACTTTAGCAGACCTAACATAAATAGAAGATGCACAATGCTCCCCATACAGACAAAAGACTATGAAATGGTGTTTTAAAAAGCATTATTGAAATGCTGATTACCCATTCAAGCCTTGAGCAGAGAGAGATCAGGATGATCGGTGAAAGTGGGTTGTGTACCTGAGTTTGCCCCTGACGAAGGACACAAAACAGGGTACTCTGTAGGGCAATCAGTTTTGACACCCCTGTCACAGAAGGATCAATGGCTCCTTCAAACTCTCTAAGGTAAGCACTTTATATTTTTTTTTCTCTCTTCTACCTTAATCAAGGAATTTTAGAGCACTCATTGTAAATAAGGATGTTTTAGTGTCACATATAGAATACTTTTAGAAGTCTCCTTTCACATTAGAAGAGCATTTTGTAAAATAATAATGCTAGTGAAAAGATATATTTGCAGGGTGGACATAAATGATGTGAGGGATAAAACCTACGGTGCACAATTGCTGTGGAAAAAAACCCTGGTGGATTCTTATGAAATGTACGAGTCTCCCCATAATTGAGTTGACCAAACTTTGCAAATTGAGACACTTCTTGTGATTGTTAGCCTCCTCAGAATTTTTCATGTTGGTTCCTATTATTCTTGCTGTAAGCACTACATGAAATTACCAAGCTTCCGAGTAGTGCTGCCCGATTCACGATTCGAATCGGTTCACCGATTCACTTCAGGTAAATCGATTTAAAATCACAAAAAATTAGCTTCCCGATTCGGCTGACCCTCCCCCCTCACCCCCTAAAACAGGAGCGTCAACGCTGCTCTTGTTAGCCGGCCGCTGCCGCACCTGCTTTAGAGGGCGAGGGGGGAGGGTCAGTCATGAAGTGCTGCTGTCCGGTACCCACCCCCCTAGTGTCCGGTTCCTCCCCTGGCATCCGCTTCGCCCCCCCCCCTTGGCGTCTGGCTTCCCCGCACCCATTTACCTTTGAAGAACATCCTGCACAGAAGATCGCGGCGTTAGCAATGTTTGCAAACAGCTTCGGAGCTGTTTCCTCTGCCGCAGTCCCACCCCTCCTCTGAAGCAATAGTCTAAGACACTATTAACTACAGAAAAAATTAAAGGGATGAAACTGGAGTGGACATGTGGATTGCTCTCGGGAGATGAAACCCTTCTGTGAATAAGCAAATACAGAACGCAAAAAGTAGATTTAGATAAGTAGTGCTAGTCTTGATTTTAAAAAAATGTCATTTAAAATGCTATATGAAATAAGAGGGTCTGCTCATAAATGAGAAAACAGAGCCTTAAGATACACAAGTGAATACTATACAAGCAGCTCTAGTATCACTTTGGAACTAAAAACATCCGACAAACAAGGTGAGTGGTATGACCTAAGGGTAAATGGGAGGGATAAGAAAAGCTTGAGAGGAATTACAGGAACTAGTGGAGTGGGAGGAGGAAGAGTTACCCAGAGTATACCTTAATGGAGCAGTTCTTTTACTACTCGGTTACTAATGGTTTCAATATGGTATAATATTGTCTCAAGATATTTGTATATTTGTCTCAAGATGTATATTTGTCTCAAGATAAATTAATACAAAAACTGGATGAACATCACAAGCAATGCTGGAAGTTTATTGAGAAATCCATCTTTTACGATCATAATTGCTTGCGGGATCTCAATCTGTACTTCACCAATCTGAGAACAGAGCATCCAGAACTTAATATCCCACTGGTCTATGAACAAAACAAAATTTATGGTACTTCCACCCTCCCACCCTTCCTAAGGATTAAAAAATATTTATCTCAATGGCTATGTTTTGTATTAGAGGCCTCTCTGATTTTATTTTATGGGTTGAATACAGGTTGGGATTAGTGGGGGCAGGGGGAATACAGAGGAAAAGTCTAAGGAGATTTTGTTGTTGCCATGGTTTTGGGATTAAGTAGAGGGGGGAAGGATGAGGTAAGGGGGAGTTAAGAGAATATGAATGTTTTGTTGAACCAGTGTTGGAATGGAACCAGTATTATGTTGTAAGTGTTTGATAATTCTTTTGTTCAACAATAAAAAAAAAAGATTTGAATCATAAAAATATTATTTCAGAAAGCTTAACACCCCCCCCCCCGGGGGTCTGCCCTGAGTACTCAGGACATGTGCATGTCTACAGAGTTAATCTAATAATACTTCCATGGTACTCATCAATCCCAGAGATAAGAGTGACCCTCAAAAAAACCAAAAACTAAATTTTTCTATCTTTCTATGGACTAAAGACCCTATAGCTTTAGCAGCAAACAGGAAGATGGCTGAATCATTAAAAGTCCAAAGCTTGTGAGTAGTAAACTCAAGCTTTCTGAATTCATTCACCTTTCACAATCCATCAAGATCTGTATCTGGAGAAAAAACTGTCAAGAACTTGGAAACTGCACAGCCTAAAAATTCAGGGTATGGCAGAAAGCAAGCTACAGGATGGGATGGCTAAAGAACAAGGTAGAGTACCTTAGAAGATTTCTATATGCTGCATTTTTAGAACTAGTGAAATTACCACAGATTTGTCCCCAGTCCTATCACACCTCCTTGCAAATGTCTATAGCTCAGCTGACTTCAGGTTTTCAGACTGTAAATAAATATAACTAAACATCTATTCAGAACATTCTCATGACACAGTCATCTGCTTTGTCCTTAAAAGGAGACTCATAAACAGGAATAGGATGCTGTCCTTTTATTACATAAACAGAAATATCCTTACCTCCCAAGCTACATCAAGGTGCCTTATAAACTCCATTCACAGAATCAGATCGGCACTGAAAATTACCATTTTTTCCTTTTGATTTGAGGCTTTAATCTGTTATATTTCTAGTGGCAAATTTTATGCCTGGATTCCAGATGCAAAAAAATTGCATAAATAAAAAAGCACGCACATACATACACATACACACACACCATAAATTCCTTCAAGTTTGTACTGTGCAAGCATGCTGCAGTGGTAAGATCCCAGCCTATTCATGATTAAGATGATATAATTCATTATGCTAGTCATCCCATCTGTCACCTTCTGCAACAAGATTTGATCTGGAAGCAGCAAAATTTAAAATACAAGGTCATCAAGTCCTGAGTAGGAACACCAGACAGGAAATACAAAGAGAAACATCATAATTGTAATACCCCAACTTGGAAATATCATAGATTTCAAAGGGGAGAGTGTTGAATTATTTCAGTCTGGAATTCAGCATGGCTGTTCGTGACAAGGTCATCAGGATGGAAGCTACACTGGTTGTCTTAGGCTAATTGCCCTCAACACAGCACAACCTTTTCTTTGACCAAGTTCACTTCTTAACCATTTCTAAAGCTTTGCTACAGGGTAAATGTTCCTATCCTTCTGAAAACAAATCTAGGCATCTGCACTTACATACCAGACTGCAGGGAGATTGTACTGACTCCTAATTGACTATGAGCAGCTTCTGCCAGGAGGTGTTACATGAAATCAAAGACCCTTTCATGCAAATTTTGAAATGGCTGCCCTCAGACAAACTTTCCTATCATATCTTTAAAACAGATATTAATTTTCTTCTATAAAAAATACTAATGTGTGAAGGTAAAATCAATCAGAAAAATGTCTATCTTAAGCACGATGAAAGAAGGGTCGTGAGTTTCATCCCAGCTTGTGCCACCCAATGCAGTGCCCCTAATAACAAAGCACTTTAGAATACAGGTATGCACCATTCTGCCCCTACAGTGGATCACCAATAGCTTATTTAAACCTTTCTGCTGCTTGTGACTTCCACACAACTTTGCTCATGGAGAGTGAGGATTCACCTCCCTACAAAATGCATTTAAAATGATGCTCAGCATTCAGAAGCCTCTGGCAATATTCATACACTTTCTTCAGACACTGGAATGGAAAGTGAGTGTAACAAGGGCACAATATCTACTATATGACTCTACCTGAGCAGAAACACCCTGACCTTCATATATCACCTTTTCCACGCACTAGCCAACCCACAGAATAATCTAAGACAGCCTTTACAGCTCCTTCACTAAATTTCACTTTAGGAAGTATACTACACTAATTCAGAGTCCATCTTTTATGCCATTTATAATAATAGAATCTCAATGAACAGGATCTTTGCCTAATCACTCTGCATACTACAGAAACCACAGATCCACTACTGGAAGCATTATAGGGCAGAAGAGGAAAAAATTCAAGGATTTAGGTATCTTGCTGTACAGCTGCATATAAAATCCATTCTGTGGCAAACAGTAGTAACGATGCATGTTCAGGTTCGAGTGATTTTATCTGGAGGCATGAATCCCGTGTCCCCCAGTGCACGTAATGCCACCCTGCCATTGGGTCGGATAACCAGATGACTGATGCTGCCATTATTTAAAGACATCCGGAGCCAGCCTTCTGGGGGAAACTGTAAAGCCCTGCAAGAGAAAGGAGTCTGGTCAGCCCTTGCTGAGCAAAGGGAAGATTAGGTTCTTACCTCGAAAATCTTCTTTCCAGTATAAAGAAATATGAGTCCTGACCAGCGAGTTATTGAACTTTACCCGCAAGTTTTGCAGAAGAAATCATCCAGTTCTTCAGCTCCGCCTCCTTATGTAAGTGGGCAGTGCCCCGTCTTCTCAGTTCATACCAAAGCAGGTTATTGCCCCTAAAAGAGGAGAAATAACAAGGAGAGCAAGAGGATCTCCCTGACCAAATCAAGTCACTGACCAAATCAAGACACTGAATTAAACCTTAATCTTATTTCTGTTCCTCTCCTCTCCCCTTCTTCTCTACCTTTCTCACATGCCCTGTGGAATGCTTGCTCTATCTCCAACAAACTTGCTTATGTCCACAACCTCTAACTCTCATTCTTTCCACCTGCTTGCACTAACTGAAACCTGGCTCTTTCCTGAAGACTCTGTTTCAGTTGCTGCCCTATGTCATGGAGGTTACCACTTCTTTCATATACCTCGACCAGTTAGTGGCAGAGGAGAGGTTGGGCTCTTACTCTCACCCTCTTGAAGATTTCAACCTCTTCTCCTATTTCAGTCTCACTACTACTCCTCCTTCGAAGTCCACTCCGACAATCAATTCACTCCCCTTCCTCTCCAAACAGCGGTCATTTATTGACACCAGACAAACTCCTATCTTCCTTTCTCACTGACATTGACTCCTGGCTATCTTCTTTCTCAAACCTTCATCTCTCTCCTTAATCTTTGGTGATTTTAACTTTCATACTGCGGACACCTCTGTCTCCTACATTAGAGAATGACATGGGGGACAAATTTTTCTCCGTCCCCGCAAGAATTCATTTCCCTGTCCTGTCAAGTTATTTTCCTGTCCCTGCCCCATTCCTGCAAGCTCCATCCTCATCTGCACAAGCCTCAAACACTTTAAAATCATAAGAGTTTGAGGCTTATGTGGTTAAGGCAGAGCTTACAGGAATGGGGCAGGGACAGGATTAGAGTCAAAACTTGTGGGGGCGGGGCAGGGAAATTGAGTTCCTGCAGGAATGGGGACAAATTTGACCCCATGTCATTCTCTATCCTAAACCTCAAAATTTCCTGCTCTAATATCCTCATTCAATCTTCAGCTGTGCTCCACATCCCCATGCAGCAGAACAGCCTCTGCCTTGATCGTGACATCTTCTCCGACTACTCGATTGCCAACTTCTCCACCTCAATTCTTCCCCTCTCTGACCATCACCCTCTGCCACAGACACAACTGATCCTCACCAATACTTTCAAGAATCTTCAGACCATTGACCCAGGCACTCTCTACGCCACTTTCTCCACCATCCTCTCTTAACACTATGCTATGTAAATCTGTCAATGAAGCAATCTCTTCCTATAATTCTATTCTCTCCTCTGCTCTTGATACTCTTGCTCCTCCTGTATCACATTCTGTAAGGCGTGCCAAACTCCTCCAGCCCTGGATGACCTCTAAGATCCATTACTTATGTTCCTGTACCTGATCTGCAGAATGTCATTTGCTGAAATCCCGATCTCATGCTGAATTTATGCACTTCAAATTCCTGCTGACCTCATTCCAATCCGCCCTTTCACTTGCAAAACAAGACAGCTATGCCCGTTTGACTGATTATGTTTATGGTTTATTATTTATATTCCTCCTTTAAACAAGGCAGATTACAACCCTCACCATCTCTTTGCCACACTCAACTCTCTATTCAAAGTACCTTCACCTCTGACTCCTCTTTCTCCCCAGACTATGGCTGAATACTTCTACAACAAGGTTCACAAGATTAACCCTGAGTTCTTGATTGAATCAGCTCCACCTCTCCCTCCTACCATCTGCCCTGTCAATCCTCCATTGCTCCCTGCCATCTTTTCTTCCTTCTCTAAAATCACTGAGGAAACTGTACATTTTCTCTCCTCCGACGAACTCACTACCTGCTCCTCTGATCATCATCTCTCCTACTTTCTTAACCTCTCTATCTGTCATATCCTCAACCTATTGCTCACCACTGCAACTGAAAAGGTCATACAGAGCGTCTAAAACATAATCAACTCCTGGTGCATGCACTCTCCTCCAAAGTCAGAGCCCGAAGTAGCATCTTATGGCAGGTGTGTACCAAAAAGAAAAAACTGCAACCACTGCTTTCAGACACAAAGCTACAGCTTGAAACTGCCGTTTGAGGACTAAGTCCACTCTGCGATCCTGTGCATCCTTTAAAATTACTCAATCTTCATTAGGAAGGGATATGCGCTTCGTAACTTGTGCTACCAGCAAACCCACCTTAGATGGTACGAAGAACTGCTGGAACTCAGGAGCCATTGGATTTAATTTTATCATGGTTCTGGGAACCCTCAAAGGGCCTTCTGGTGCCTCCTCCCAATGCTCTGGGAGCATCATGGTGATCTCTGGATGTGAAGGAAAAATGAGGTCTTTGAGCCGTGGAAGTCTGCGGCAATTCCAAATTTAAATCTCTCAAAGATACTATAATGACTTTCATTAAATCCGCTGGGTTAAACAGTCTGCACATCGTCAGGTCCTCTTCCTGGTCCAGGGCTGCATAGACTCTTGGCTGGTAGCGCCCACTTGCGACCCAGAATCGTCTAAACCTGAGGACTTACTTTGTGGGAGAAAAGAAAACGATCCTGATCCCTGGTCATCCCAGTCCTTATTTGAGTAGACTTCTGCCTCCTGTGGAGTACCCTTCCATGATGGACCAGCTCTTTGTAAGGGAAGCATACTACTAGGTTGTACATATGGCCTTTTATAATATATGCTTCAAACATCAAACTCACAAAATCAGTCAAATCTCTGAACTAGATCTTCTAAGGACCGCTGTAGGGACACTTCCTGTCTCCTCAAGGGTTCCGAGGTGTCTGCGCATCTGCTTTTCGCTGATGATGCCAAGTCCCTATGTAAGGGCTCTAAGAGGAATTTTTGACCCAACATTCAAGCTTCCTGTGACTCCAAGACCCTGGATGGACCAGATGGAGCTAAGACCAGCGATCCCCACCCCCTCATGTGCCCTGCAGCACGTGGTACATAGACACTCCTCAGCTGGCCATTCATCACAAAGCTAGCATGATACAGGAGTACAAAGACCTAGGGAGTCCATAAAAATCAATTAGCAAAATTGAGATGTTTTGAGGCAGAAAGAAGCTTTTAAAATAAAATTGGGAAATCTAAGATAACAAAAAACCAGCCAGGGAGAGCTGATTAAAAGTTCAAAAATTAATGGAAGGGGTTTTTGGAGGTAAGGGACCCTATAGGAGGTGCCAGAGACCTTCAAAAGTCCAGTTACATTACATTACATTACATTAGGGATTTCTATTCCGCCATTACCTTGCGGTTCAAGGCGGATTACAAAAGGTTAATTAAAAAAGTAGAGTTACAATGATTAGCTAGAGAGGTAAGTTGTAGATCTTATAAACATTTAACGTGTTGTTGTGGGTGAGGTGGTTTGTAAAAGAATTAATAGGTGGTCACAGTGGAAGTTCTTTTGTTATTATTAGTGCGGTAATGGGTAGATCTAATGTCAGTTTTAGAGTTACTAAGAGGTCGTGATGTTATTGCTGCTTCAGGAATTTCTTGAAAAGTATGGTTTTTATTTCTTTTCTGAACGTCCTATAGTCTGGGGTGGTCATCAGAAGGTTGGAGATCTGGTTGTCCAGTCTTGCGGCTCGAGTGGCTAGGAGGCCGTCGTGTAGTTTTGTTCTTTTGACTTCCTTGATTGGGGGGGGTATGAATGGGGAGTGCGTTTTTCTGTGTCTGGTAGAGGGTGCTTGGATGAGGCGGTTGTTCAAGTATGATGGGCTGTCTCCGTGTAGGGTTTTAAATAATATGCAGTAGAATTTGAATTGGATTCTTTCTTGGATTGGAAGCCAATGTGAGTTGATGAAGGCTTCAGTGATGTGATCATGTTTTCTCAATGAATAGATGAGTCTCAAAGCTGTATTTTGGATTGTTTGGAGTTGTTTAATCGTCGTTGCAGGGCAAGGAAGGAAGAGGATGTTGCAGTAGTCCAATATACCTAGTATTAGGGATTGCACTATAAGTTGGAATTGTGTTCTTTCAAAGAATTTTCGGACTTGTCTCAGATTTCTCATGATTGCGAATGATTTCTGAATTGTTTTATTTATTTGCGGTTGCATAGTGCCGCGTCTGTCTATGGTCATGCCAAGTAGTTTTATGGTGGTTTGGATGGGGTATTTGATTGCGTTTATATCTAGGTTGATTGTGGTTTGGACCTTGTCATTTTCGAGAAGGATGAATTTGGTTTTGTCTTGGTTGAGTTTAAGTTTGTGGTTTTTCATCCAGGTTGTGACTGTTTCAAGTGTTTGGTGAAGTTTGTCTGTCATGGTAGGTTTAGAATGATCGTATGGGATGAGGATGGTGATGTCATCGGCATAACTATAGGTGGTTATGCCTAGATTGTCCAGATGCGTTCCTAGAGAAGCAGTGTAGAGGTTGAAGAGGGTAGGGGATAGTGGAGATCCTTGTGGTACGCCGCAGGGGTTTGACCAGGATTCTGACTTTTCTTTGTTAGATTTTACACTGTAGGTTCTGAGTTCTGAGTTCTTGAAACATTCCAGTCTCCCATACTTACAGAACTGACATGTGTTGTGCCTGCATCAGCTCACACTACAGCTTGACAATGGAGAAGATTTCTGCCTCAGACAAGCATAGAAGTATCTTCCGCCGCTTGCCTCTTTGGGCTACCTTTTAGACAGGTTCTGAGAGCATGAAACCCTCAATTCCACTGGTTCCTGGGGGGGAAGGGGGGCGCAGCACCCTCTACAAACCTCTGGACCATTCAGCCTGCGCTCAGGTTGTGGTAAGAGTGGTTAACATAGCTGGTTTTAAGAAAGATTTGGACAATTTCCTGGAAGAAAAGTCCATAGTCTTTCATTGAGACAGACATGGGAGGAAACACTGCTTGCCCTGGATTGGTAACATGGAACGTTGCTACTTTGGGGGGTTTTGTCAAGTACTAGTGACCTGGATTGGCCACAGTGAGGATGAGCTACTGTGTTAGATGGACCATTGGTCTGACACAGTAAAGCTATTCTTATGTTCTCAAGCGCCTGATAAATCAGGGGCAAGCTGAGTTCTCAGGGGACCCTGAGCTATCCTAAGTGTTAGTGCAAGCCAGCTAAGTAGGTTCCCTGTGAAAGGGTTGTCCCCCCAGCAACAGCCCTCTGAACCAGAGACTGTATCTTCTCCCAAGTAGAGCTGTCCCAGAAATCCTGGGAACCTCTGGAGCATTGTGAAGCCTCAAACTTCAGATTAAAACCCAAAAATAATAAACCAATTGCAGAGCAGAAGAAAAGACATATTCTCAACTCACTTGCAGAAGGAAAGACTGAGATGGAACACTGCCCACTGACACAAGGAGGTGGGCTGAAAAGCTTCTGCAAAATTCACAAATAAAAGGTAAATAACCCACTGGTCAAGACTCATGTTCATTTTGCACTGGAAGTAAACATTATCAGAAAAAATGGGGTTCCAGGCATTAATCAAGATCCCATAGCCATGGAAATGATCATTACATCATTATGCTGATCTTGTAAAAAAAAAAAAAAAAAAAAAAGTACTGCAGCTCAGCTAAGAATACTTCTCCAGTTGCTAAAACACTGCCTTAGGAGCCATCTCACTAGATGCTCACTAGATGGAATGATTTCTAGAAAACAACAAATGTCAATTCTACTTTCTGTTAGCTCCTATTCTGATATGAATAAATATTTAACAGCACATCTACCACCTAGTCCTATCATCCTATATCTAGTGTGGCAGTAACAGCCAACCAATCTTTATACCAGCCAAATATGACATGCACAGCCACAGATATCTGCTTCTCTCACATAGGTGTGTATAAATCCTCCCTTACCCTCATGCTCTCAGAAAAAAACAAAAACAAATGTGAACTGCACAATCTGTTTAACTCAATCCATCCCAGCTCAATGAGAAAAAGCCACCTTGAGCACGGCATTCCACACAAGGCTTGCCCAATTTCTTCCATCAGTGGAGCCAATTTCATTTAACCTCAGATCCTTGGCCCCTTCATTATATCACCATTCTTTGATTCTTCCGCCATCGCACCTGCAGATGATGTAACGAATGACATTGGCATGGCAAATGAAAATCTCATAGCTGTCCTCCTCCTGTGTTGCATTTGCCCGATGTACGTAGCGACGGAAAGCTGCCTCAATGCGTGCGCCATCCTCATAATACTGCTGGAAACAAAGGAAAAATTTCAGGCAGAAGTACAGAATAGGTTCAGATACTCAAGCCCAAAAAGTTTCTGCTCTAATATCCAAGCTCAGTATAGTCCTAGCACAAGACATGATTACACTGAGAAGTCACTCCAGTAAGGCCACAAGAAACACTCGCTTTCTCACACAGGCAGACCTGCTCGAGTGTCCTGTTTTTAACAGAAAACAACCTACAATTATTTTGCATTGACTAAAAACACAACAAATATCAGAGAAATCTTAATTTTGTTCTATAATAGTGCAATATTTTTTTCTTTAGCTGGCTTTTCTTGTCACATCTGTCATAAAATTCCTACAGTTAAAAGTTTCCGATTTTGAGTCATTGATGTCTTTTGTAGATTTGTTATAGTTACCCTTTATCTTTATCTTCCGTTGTTTTGCACCCACACATCCGGGGGTGGAGTGGAGGGGAGCAGGAGGGGGGTATATCTTTTGTTTTGGTATTATTCCTGATGGTAATGTTGGATGGGGGGAGGGAATTTTGTTTTTTGTATAGATTCTGATTGTTTATAAGTGCTTATTTGATTATTATTATTTGTATGTAAATTGTATCGCACTTTTTGTTGGCATTAAAAACTAAATAAAATTTTTTTAAAAAAAGTTTTTGATTCAGTTTTTAGTTTTAGAAGGGAGCGTAGGGTGGGTTGGAGTTCTATTTGATTATACGTTCTAGTGTACTGTGGTAGGGGGAGAGGTTGAATGGGGGTGGGGAATAAATATTTATGCAAGCTGTATGCATGTTCACTGATTTTTTTTTTATAAACTTTATTCATTTTAAATCTAAAATCAAGTACAATAAATACATATTTCAATTTAACTTTCAAATACACTTGACAACTTATAATTGATTCTTATAAAATAGAATAATATTCCCCTCCCTTATACATTTATGAAAATGATTTATTTTAATTATAACCAAAAAATTTCCCACCCCCTCCCTCCCTTAACTTCTAAAACTTATTTATTCAGGGAAGAATTATTTTTAATCTTTACAATAATCCATCAATGGCCTCCACACATCTTGAAATTTGTTTTATTTCCCTTTTTGGACAGCTAACGCCCTTTCCATTTTATATATATGTATGCATGTTCATGTTTTATTCTTGATCATTGATACTCTGTACTATGTATGGTTTGCAATAAATAGATTTAAACATAAAACACAATAATCACTGCATATTGCCTGCTTTGTTCTAGTTGCAAGTTCTAAAATGTAGAAAAGACTCTTGTGAAGAAGACATACCGATGCCACTCACAACCTGT
Organism: Geotrypetes seraphini; assembly: GCF_902459505.1. NCBI lineage: Eukaryota > Metazoa > Chordata > Amphibia > Gymnophiona > Dermophiidae > Geotrypetes > Geotrypetes seraphini. The sequence continues at coordinate 138,675,940 of NC_047091.1, read as the reverse complement.
CCTACAACAACGGACCCCTTTAATGAAGCTGCGTTAGGATTTTTATCCCAAGTCGCTGCGGTAAAAGCTCCCTATGAGCGTCACGCTTGATAAAAGGGTGCCTATATGAGGAACTGTGAGCTAGTGCTTAGAGCAGAGCTAATCGTCAGGGGGGGACACATGGGGCGCTTCAAATCTCCTCACCCCCATTGTGTGATCTAAGGCATTTTATCTTTATTTATGTTTTTAGGCACAACAGCACCAAAATACAAAATAGTAAGCATCCATTACAGCAAACAGATCACAGTATCCGAAAACTGCAGATAACAACTATGCACTTCCCTAACTTAATAGCCCCCATACCATCCCCCTACCCCTCCCAAGTCTGAGAACCCTAAATTCTAACATTCAATCAACAATGCCATACCCATGAGTGAACCTCAGCAAATCCAGAGCAGTGGTTGGTCAAACTTTCAGTATAGCTACATTTCTCTCCAGGAAGTATAAATATCCCATACTCGATGATATATATATTTAAGGTATTAGGGCGGAGCGCAGTCAATTTAGACATGATTTGTGGAGAAGCAAATAATCTGGGAGCAATCGTTGTCTCCACCTCACAACTGGGGGCCATACGTGCTGCCATGAAGATATACACAGCCAACTTTTGTTCTGAAACTGTATATATAGCCTGGAAGTGAGGCATTAAGCAGGTTCCCTCCTGCCCCGGCTCACCACTGGACCAACAGGGTTTATGGCAGGCCCAGAGATAGCCCTGCAAGGCATCAGGGGAGGGAGGAAGTGGGGATGGGGTGCAGAGCCAGGGAGGGAGTGGGGACAGAGTGCAGAACCAGGGAGGAGGCTGGGTGCAGAACCTGGCAGGGCACTTGAATATAAACCCTCGGTTAATGTGTTTTTTTGTTTTTAAATAGAAGATATAATATAAACACTACATTTTTTGTTCTGTATGGAAAGCCCAAAGGAAAACTCCTGAGACCTAAGGAAGAAATACGTCAGACATTTCATAAATATGGTGAAACAGATCATATATATATATCAATAAAGGACAAGGCTTACATGTGAGGCACACCACAAACTGGCCTACCATTTGCCAATAAGGCATGTTATCCCCTCACTTTACCTAGGTGTAATAATACTTCTCCTGTAACCTCACCCCTTTTATAATTATCATGTAGTCTGTTCAGCCATGAATGTACTTCCAAGCCATTTAGTCCAAAGATGGCTGCATCCATGTTTCTGAAACTATACTATTTACAACAAGATGGGATTCTGAATATCTGGAACAGACTGAGGGAAGCCACTGTTTGTCCTGGATCGGCAGAATTGGAATGCTGCTACTATTTGAGTTTTTGCCAGGTATTTGTGACCTGGACCGGCCATCGTGAAGACAGGATGCTGGGCTAGATGGACCACTGGTCTGACCCAGTAAGGCTATACTTATAATTTATTATTTATTTATATTCTGCCTTTATACAAGATGGGTCATAAAGTCGCACACTCAATATAAAAATTAAAAAAATACCTGCATGAACACCATGTAACAAATGGACTTGATAGGCATTTATTCCATTCATTACCAAGACCAGACATTTCACAGCACACTTTACTCTTCAAAGACAGGTCACTTATAGCAAAGCCTGTGAAAAAGGGAAGGAGGAGCCATTTACCACAGCCTCTGGTTTCCAGTGAGAGACAGGAGGGTCAGGCTGGATCGGAGCTCCTTCTCTCAGCAAATCTGTGCTTATTCTCTTCACCCCTGCATAGTCACAAGTAGTACATGAATAAAAGCACAAGAAAGAATTACACCAAGACATTCTATATACTCCACTTGAAATCCAAATGAAGTATAGCATTTGTCCACAATCACATATAAGCTAAGCTACAGGTTTTATGTGTATTATAAAAACAAACCCACCCCATTATTCATTTGCAGAAGGTCCTTAGGAGGGTAATATTCCATCCAAGATATGCATGTTCCCATTATATATATATATATATATATATCTTGGATCCCATCCCTGCATTTATTACCTGCATGTCAGACACACACCTGGTAGGTATTTGCTGATTATGTCTGTGGTTTCAACTGCCCTGGTCATGGAGGAATGGACGATTGCATTGTATTTCAGCCCTAGGCTGGCCAGTCTCTGCCCTGTCAGTTCAGCCTGCTGTCGACCTGAGAAAAGGAAACAAAACCCAGGAAGAACTTTATGTTTCAAGGGGGGATAGTTGGAGTAGTTTCAGGGAGGACATGTAAATGTTAAAGAGGATTGGGGAGAGGGGTGAGCCTTGTGGGACACCACAAGTCGGGGTCCAGGGGGAGGATGAGGTGCCGCTCATGTTAACCATGTAAGAGTGGGAGCGCAAGAATTTGGAGAACCAATCAAGAACTATGGAGCTAATGCCTATCTCGGAGAGTTGGAAAATTAGAATGTCGTGGTGGACAACGTCAAAAGCTGCGGAGAGGTCGAATTGTAGAAGGACAGCAAACTTGTTACGAGAATGCAGTTGCTGAACCTTAGAGATTAGAGAGGCCAATAGGGATTCAGTGCAGAAGTTGGGTCTGAAGCCATATTGGTAAGGTAAGAGGATGGAGAATCTTTCTAAGTAGGAAGAGAGCTGGGTAGATATGATAGACTCGAGCAGTTTGGTGAGGAGAGGGATATTTGCTATTGGACGGTAGTTGGATGGTATGGAGGGGTCTAGGTCAGCTTTTTTCAGTAAAGGGGTCAATGCGATGTGTCCCATTTCAGTGGAGAATAGGCCTGATAAGGGCAGAATTTATGAGTTTGGTAAGAGATGTGATGGCCTGTGCAGGGATTTTCTCAAATAGGTAGGAGGGAAATGGGTCCAGGATGCAGATGCATGATTTTAACTTGAGGCAGAGTTTAAGGGTCTGAGAATCAGATACGAGCTCGAAGACAGTCCAGGATCTGTCGGCAGGGATGGGGTTGAGAGCAGCTAGGGTGGGGTTGGGTTTGGGGGGCACCAGAGAATTGTAGGAGATTGCGGGCGGGAAGGAGTGCCTTAAGGTAGAGATCTTATCATTGAAGAATTTTGCTAGGACCTCGGCTGAAGGAGATGAGGGAAGAAGGGTGGAGTCATTTTTAGTGGTTAGGGAGCGCCAAATGTTGAACAATGTGCCATTCTGGTTTTTGGGTTTGGAGATCTTGTCTCCATAGAAGTTCTTCCTTGCTTTTTTTAATATTGAGTTGTAGAGTTTGATATTGATTCTCCAGGCCTGTCTGTCAGATGAGGATTTGGATTTTTTCCATTTTCGCTCTAAGGCTCGACATTTTTGTTTCAGGTCTCTATGGAGTGGAAGGTACCAAGGGGCTTTATGGGGATAGGTGATGGATTTAGTGGTTTGGGGGGCGAGGGAGTGGTAGGTGGACTTGGAAAGGGCGATCCAATTGTGCCAATTGTTTTCAGAGTCTGCAAGCTTGGGAATGGAGGGGAGGAGGTTGAGGAATTTGGTCCAGAATAGATCGATCGAAATTTTTTTCCAGAAGGTAATAGAATTGGGGGATCGGGGTGGGGATCCGAGATGAGACATGAAGATGGGGAGGCAGAAGGCCCCTAGGAGATGGTCTGACCACGGGATGTGTTCCCAACGGGTGTCTTCGGCAGACGTTTTATAGGCGGTGAGGTCGAGGAACTGGATGAGGTCTAGGGTGTGCCCTTTTTCATGGGTAGGAGCGGATGTGGGGGGGGGGAGAAACCTAGGGAGATGAGAAAGTCATTGAATTCTATCGTGTCCTTGCTGGTGGAGTCGTCAAGGTGGAGATTAACGTCTCCGATGATTAGTAATCTTTGGAATTTGAGAAAGGCATTAGTTATGGTCTCGAAGACAAGGTTAGAGGAATTGGACCAAGGGATAGGTGGACGGTATAGTAACAGGATGCCCAGTTGGTGAGGACAGAGCTCATCATTGATTGAGGCTAGCATATATTCTAATGAAGCATGGGTGCCTCTCTTGAGGAGCTGGACATCAAAGAAGGATTTGTAGAGGAGTGCCAGGCCACCTCCTTTGCGGTTGATTCTGGGTGAAAAGAGGCCTTGGTAGCCATGGGTGCAGAGTTCGTTTTGTGTGAAGAGGTCGTCTTTTGAGATCCATGATTCTGTGATGCACAGGAATCCAGGATCAAGGTCCTCAAGGAGGTCCTTCAGAATTTGAATTTTATGGCGTTGCAGTAAAGGGTCGGGACAGGGGTGAGAGAGTTAGAGGCATGGCAGGGGAGGTTAGCATGGGGGACAGGCTTTAGAGAGGTGGGATTGACTTTGCGGGGGTTTTTTCTGGTGGGGTGATTCCTGGGGCGCGTCAGGGTGGGGATTCTGGTGCCAGGGCCAGAATTGTGACTATTTGAGGAGTCGAGCAGGTTGGGAGAGGGAGGGTTCAGGCAGAGGGAGGTGTTGAGAGATGAGCAGAGCAGGAGTATAAGGACCCAAAGGGGTGGCTTCATGGTTTGTTTGTTTTTTGCCAATTAACACCAAGAATTGAAGATTGACTGTTAGTGTCAATTTGCACCTAATTAGGCAATTAAGTTATACATGTAAGAGCTTCTGGGATCCAAAATCTAATCTAATCTTTGATTTTTTTTTTATACTGATTCATCCCAACAGGAGGGCTCGACTCGGTTAACAAAATGGGGGCCCAAAAACCTGTCTTTGGAGTCAGGATCTAGTTAGGCTTTTCACAGGTGCATCATTATTTTATCTGGCTGTAATCAAAGGGTCATGTCCACAAAAAGATTGGGAAGCACTGCTATAATCTCTGCACGCCATTTTGCGCACTAAATGCAAAATGTGTGTACAAGACCACAGAATGAAGAGGGTATATGCAATAAGTCCCAGAGTATGGCTCACATACCCAGCAATGTCAGCATTCGGTCCTCATCGTTGCGGCCTGCCAGGTTGTACTGGGAGTGTCGAATGAGGAAGATGTGCCTTGTTGCTTTGGCTCTGTAGTTGTTCAACTGTGGTTCTATCTCTTCTTCACCTGTCTCTTGATTTCGCTTTTTCAGTTTCATAAGCGACTGTGGCTCTCGTCTAAAACACCACAAAATTCACAATTATAGGCTCTATAAATTCATACATCACATAAATCTTGGCACACCAGGTGATATGGGGGACCACACGTTTATCTGGGATATTGCTTTTCTCTGTGTTATGTTATTTTTCAGAGAGGGAATGCGATTGTCCTATAAAACCAGGCAGCAGACAAGTATTATCAGATATGCATACAAGTATTATCAGATATGCCATAAGATATGCCATACAGGATCCAACCAAGAAGAGTTCATCAAGTCCACCATCCTGTTTCCAACTGTGGCAATCCAAGTCACTAGGAAATGTCCTGAAGTCCCTCACAGTGATTAGCAGTCTGAGGTCTACTTGGCTAGTATTTATGGGCTTTTCATCTAGAAATGTCTAAATTAGAGAATGACACGGGGACAAATTTTTCCCCGTCCCCGCGGGAACTCATTTTCCCGTCCCGGCAATTTATTTGCCTGTCCCTGCCAGCTCTGTCCTCATCTGCACAAGCTTCAAACACTTTAAAATCATAAGTGTTTGAGGCTTGTATGGTTGCGGCAGAGCTTACAGGAATGGGACAGGGGCAGGGACAGCGATAAAACTCATGGGAATGGGGTGGGAAAACTGAGTTCCTTCCTTTAGTCTAAATCTCTTTTAAACCCAGCTTTAATAAATGGCTTTCACCACATCCTCTGGCAACAGCTTGATTTTTCTTATCTAAAATACCTTTCTCCAATTTGTTTTAAATCTGCTACCTGTTAATTTCATGGAACTTACCCTGGTCCTGGTAAAGTTTAAAGACATAAATATGTTTTATTTAAAACCATCTTTTAATCCTCTAACCTACATACTCTAAGTGGAGTACAAATACATCAAATATTATACATTACATAAGAAACCGTTATTTATGTATAGTTTGTATTTACCAGTTTCAGCTTACTTATGACATATCTCCTCTCAGCCATGTCTTTTACCAGCTGAAGAGCCCTAACCTGTCTTGTCTTTCTTCCTTAGGGACCTATTTCATCCTCTTTATCATTTTGCCACCCTTCTCTGTACCTTTTCCAGTTCCACTCATTTTTTTTTAGATTAGGCTACTGGGGGGGTTAATATTCAGCTGGCGACGAGTGTGTTTTTAGCCGCTGTCAGAATAATTCCCAGATATTCAATGCCGGATGAATATTCAAGTTTATGTGGTCAGATCTCTTTTATGTGGTTAAGTACAATATTCAGCAGTTAACCACATAAGGGAAGATTAAGTTTATACCTCGCCTTGAGCCTACAACGCACAAATAGTAGATTAGATTAATCTTCTTTCTGTTTACAGGGCATGAGTTCTGACTAATGGGTTAACTTTCCCCAATTGCAAGCTGTTGAATGTAGGGCCTCAGATATTTGCACGAATCAAGAACTACACACTGTCCACTTAAGTACTTTCATCATTTTCATACTCCCCTAAGGCTACCATATGGCTCCAGAAAAAAAGGGGACAGATTGAGACATCCGGGTTTTACTTCCATTGAAAGCAACCAAGATGTCTCAATCTGTTCTCCTTACTTCCATTGCTTTCAATGGAAGTAAAACCCGGATGTCTCAATCCGTTCCCTTTTTTCTGGAGCCATATGGTCACACTATACTCCCACACTGACAACAAAAGTCACATCATGTCTCTGAGAAGGAAACCAGCACCCTCACAGAACCACATCCTCCAGAAATCAGATATCAACATGTAGAATGATTTCTGTTTTACCCTATATACTCGAATATAAACCTATCCAAATATAAACTGTGGTACCATTTTTGCCCCCCTTTTTAGAGTAAAAATGGTAACTCGAACATAAAACGAGGGTTTATATTCTACCATCCTCCCTCCCAGTAGTCTTACCCCTCCACCACAGCTGCAAGTCTCTCCCAAACCAGCAGACTTTTGCTGCTGCTGCAATCAAGGCATGCCTGCACCCCCGCCCATGCCCCAACCCCACCAGAAAGTCAGCTAGTGCTTCCTTCCTCCCTCCCAAGCGAAACACCCTTGTCTGCAATCCTGCCTGCGCCCCACTGGAATATCAGCTAGTGCTCTTTCCCTGCCTCACGAGCAAGAGTGATGCCTGCACCCCCACCCATGCTCCAACTCCCACCAGAACATCAGCTAGTGCTTCCTCCTTCCTTCCAAAGCAAGAATAATGCCCGTACCTCTTGCGAGACTGCTGCTGGAAGTTGCGGCGGCCAATTTTATTGCAGTGGAAGAATGGGTAGGAGTGAGTGGGAATCGCTCCTACCCCAATGTGCCACTAGACCACCAGGACATCGCGGTAGCCCTGAAGGGATGTCAGTCTCACTTGCTAGGAGGGAAGGTGCACTAGCTGGCGTTCCGGTGGTACGCAGATGGGGGGGGGGGTGCTGGTATGGGTGTGGGTGTTCTTCTGGCTTGGGAGGGAGCAGTAGCTGATGTTCAGGTGTTGGCTGGGGTGTGGGAGTTATTCTTGCTAAGAAGGAAGGGAGAGAGCACTAGCTGACGTTCCAGTGGGAGCGTGGGTATGTGCTGATCGCGGCAGCAAAAGTCTGCCTTTTCAGGGGGTTGCTGCAGCAGTGGAGGGGAAAAACTATGATTCATTCTGAGTTATCTTATGTAAAATTCAGATCAATGCTTAAGACGCATCTTTTTAGTTTAGCATTTTTATGAGAAGTTTGGTAAATTGGGATCCTGTTTTTTGGCAACTATTTAAACAAGATTTAAGTAAAATTATTTTCTTTTTAGATTATTTAGCTTTCTTAGATTTAATTAATTTTTAAATTAATTTCATTTCTGTTCTCTCTCTATTGCTTTTTCTTTACTTTCCTATTTTATATGGCACCTTTTCGTTTCTTGTTTTTATATATTTTGTACACTGTGCTTTTGACAAACTGAAGTGCGGTTAAAACTTTTAATAAACATAAACCAAGACACCCATTTTTGGACCATTTCTTTAGTCAAAAAATCTCAGTTTACATTCAACATACGGTTCTTCCAGCTCCAACAACTGCTCTCTCCCCAGACTTAAATCTTATGCAACTATTGTTTCATGCTGCATCGGTAGCATTCTTCTAGTGATTATTTTCGATATACAATGAGTGGAACCTTGGTTTGCGAGCATAATTTGTTCCAGAAGCATGCTCGTAAAACAAAGTACTCGTATATCAAAGTGAGTTTCCCCATAGGAAGTAAGGGAAACTCACTTGATTGGTTCACCCCCCCACGAGGCCACCAATGCTGCATGCTTCCACCCCACCCCCAAAAGACCCCCCCCCCCACGAGGCCACTGACATGCTTCCACTCCACCCCCGAGGATCAGCATTTCTCCCCGGCCGTGAGCCCTCCCCCCCCCCCCCGAGAACCAGCAATGCCTCCCCAGCCGCAACCCCCCCCTAGAAATGGCATCGCCCCCCCTGTCCGCGAGCCCCCCTGAGAACCGGCATCGCCAGTCTGCGCAAACCCTTACTCCGATCTGGCATGCAGCAACAACCCGCAGGACGTGCCAGTGCCTGAAGATCCTGCCTCTTGCCGCTGGGCTGGGCCTTGAGCATCTGCGCATGCTCAAGGACTTCTGGCTCCCGTTCTTCCACACCATTACCTCTGTGCTCTCTATCTTTTAGTACGGATAATGTCTCCAGATATATCATTTAGACTCATCTCATCCAAATCTCAATTTTGAATCCTCCACTGCTGATCATAAAGCCCAGGCTGAACCAGCTCTGGATAAGAACCTGTTCAGATTTTCCAAAGAAAATTAAAACCTATACAAAAACTGAGAAAGTTCAAAATCAGAGTCTTCATTCACCAGGATTTTTTTTTTTGGCAAAGGCCCATAATGAAAAAATTCATCAATCAGACACCAAGATCAAGTGTATGTTATGGAAGATATTAAGTTCAGAAAATCCTCATAACTGACTCTACACAAAAGCCAAATATTTCTAGAAAATACAACTGGGGGAGGTTTCTATGTTTCACTGCAGTTTATTCATCAAGGCCCTGCAATGGGAGTGCTTTAAAATTTGGGCCAAGATTATTATGGTACAACATCCCATTCATTGTCTGTTCATCTTTCCTCAAAACAAACCTATTTATGAGTTACATAACCCCCTGAAAACCTGGCAGTAACCATATCCAGCAAGTGAAGCCACCTATAGCACCACACAGTTTAATTCAAGGGCAAACAAGCAACTTAGGCCAAGGCTGCCAACTGGATCCAGTTTCACACGAGTTGATACAGCCCTACTTGCTTTTCTTAGGGAATGCAATGGGGAGAATCAGAACTACAAATCCCTGTATGCAACTGGATCCAGTCAGCAACGCTAATGTAGTCAACATTTCCACACTTAATATGCATGAAATCTATTTGCTTGCACTGCCCTCATAGTACTCCTAAATAGATCTCATGCATATTCACAGTGGAAATCCTGAATGGCTTATAACCCTTTGAAGAGTGAGGAGGACCCAGTGTGATGGTTTAGCTGGGGGGGGGAAGCGCTCTGTCGTTCCAAACCTGCACAAGGGGAGGGTGTTAATAAACTGAACATAGCACCAAAAGCACAAAAGTTGCTGGGATCTAACATTTAAAAAGACAGAAATTAAAACCTCCCGGCTTTAGAGTCCCCAAGGCAGGTTCGGAAACCCAGCTTTTCCCACCCACCAAAATCCGAAACCCACAACCTTTGGAAGCGGGTTGAGATTTTGAGGGTAAGTCAAAACCTTCAGATCACCCCCCCCCCCCCCCAGGTCCCACGCGCATGATGTCACAGAAGGGCAGAGTGAAAGCCCCCAGCACGTGGGCGCCAACGAGAAGGCGAAAGGGTAATGGTGCTCTCAGCTTCAGGCCCTACTTGTCCCAGTTGTTGTCCCAGGTCCCTCCGTTGTTGTTACGGGGCTCCGCGCTGTCCGCCCAGGGCTTCCCCACGGCCACTGCGGCTAGCAGCGCCGCTGCCGAGCCTCCGGCTAGCAGCTGCAACGCTCTGCGTACAGACATGTCTCGCGCTCTCGGCCCGGCCCGGGCTACGGCGCGCGGCCAGGGACAATTCTAAACGCCCGAACGCTGGTGCGCTGGGACAGGGTTCTAGGACTATTGTTCGTACAGCTTTTAGTAAGCTCAGCTTCTGGACTCCCCCCAACAGCGAGCTTTTCACTGCAAGCAACATTCTCAACTTTTCCCTTCTTCCCAATTAGAACTAGGATGCTATCACCTCGCCGCTAGTCAACCCCAGAAGATTTTTGCCCCCTTGTGTGCATGGAGCTGTAGCTTTCACCTTTCTTAGACTAAGAACTACAATTCCATGCATGCATATCAGCATGGAACGGTTAGATATAGGTTGGAGGACTGTATTCTCAGATCATTTGTCCAAACCTTGCCCATAATTTGGGAACATGGAGGTAAAAATGAACAAAATACATATTATAAGTTAATTGTTCAATAAAAAGGATCACCTTATACCAGTGATTCTCAAACCTGGTCTTGGAGGCACTCCAGCTGTCAGGTTTTCAGGATATCCACAGCTGTTTGATGTACTGACTCCATTGCATGCAAATCTCTCTAATGAATATTCGTTGTGGGTTGGGTTTTTTATTTATTTAAATTGGGTTTCTATCCCGTTCTCCCCAACGAGCTCAGAACGGGTTACAGGTTAACATACATAGAATGCAGTCAAGACGGGATACAGTTGATGAATTAAAAAAACAATATGTTCATCTGAACTTAATATATGGAAGATCTGGTTCTAATATACATTTTTCTTGAAAATACCACGTTAACAGTCAGTGTTGAATACATTTGCAAAGTAATATTAGAAGGCTTGTGCAGCATTGGTGCATGGCCAGAGGCGTGATAGTGGTCATTTTAGAAAAGTGAGTACTTGTATACATATCTGTGGCGGCCAGTTTTGAACATAGTAAATGACGGCAGATAAAGACCCGAATGGTTCATCCAGTCTGCTCAACCTGATTCAATTTAAATTTTTTCTTCTCAGCTATTTCTGGGCAAGAATCCAAAGCTCTACCCTGTACTGTACTTGGGTTACAACTGCCGAAATCTCTGTCAAAACTTACTCCAGCCTACTTACACCCTCCCAGCCATTGAAGCCCTCTCCAGCCCATCTTCCCCCAAATGGCCATATACAGACCAAGCAAGTCTGCCCAGTACTGGCCTTAGTTCGGTTTGAGTAGTACTTGCTTTGAAGCATTTACTTGTCAGCATTTCCACCTATTCTAAGTCTCCTGTGTCAGCTGTTCATTTGAATTTAGGATTTGAAGGATTGTTGTTTTCTCTCTGTTGTTTAAGCCCCCCTGAAAAAGCCAATAGTTTGGAATTTTGATACTTAAATTTTGGAGATCCATTTGGGGTCAAGTGAATAAATTTGAAAAATCCAGTGGAATTGATGTATGATACCGTGCTATTTGGCACATTAATGAGGGCCAAAAGCCAAATATCTTCCCATAACAATAAACTTCTCTTTATTATGACAGGGGTTGCCATACAACTTATTTTGAGGAATTGGAAAAACTGGGATCGGTTAAATTATACTTGCTGGTGGGAATCTCTATTACATGGAACATATGATGGCCATAGAACAGGGACATTATAGGAAATGTATGGATGTTTGGGAGCCATTGACAAAATTCTGTAAGGAGTGATTGTTGATTTTGCCCTTTGATCATACACATCCAGGATGGGTGGGTGGGGAGATACTTTTAATTTGAGTGCAATTGTTGGATATTTAGAAAGGGGGGGATGATATATATATTTGTCATAAAATATAATTTGATAGAATTTAAGTGCTGTTAAAGTGTAAAATGTCTGTATTATACGTTGCACTTATTTTTGCCTTTAAAATTAATAAAGATATATATTTTGGAGTCTGGCTCCCCCACCATGTCCAGTTCTATGAAATTCATCACTTATGTGCATAGATTGCAGAATTGTCCCCTTACATGCGTAGATGCCACCACTCACACATGTGCAGCCCCATTTTACATAGGGACAGAAATGAAGATACTCAGGTCATAGTGTGTTCATGTGATGTTTTAGAAAAGGATTTTCAGGACTGGGTAAAATGCAGACCCCATGGACCTCATGAATTATAACCGCGCACCCCCCAAAATCCACTCACCTCAGCTTGACTGGCTGGGGTGCCTCCAGGACCAGCATTGGGAGCCACTACCTTACACTATTTTTGAATTAACTTGGATTTAGCTCACACCTTTTCAGTAACAGTGCAAAGCCAGTATATTGAAGTACAGTAGGTATGTCTGGACCTGGTGGAAGGTTAACTAACGAGCATCACTAGGATGTAAATCTTAGAGTTCTTAGTTTAGGATGCTCCGTCCTGCCCCCTTTATCTAACATTGTGAAAAGTTATATGAAGTCCCTATTGGTTCACTTACTGCAATCAAAGGCCGTAACCAGAATCAGGTGTATCAGGAAGCACAGTAAGCTTCAGAGGGATGGCAGCACATGCTCAAAACTTCAGAAGGGATGGGACATAAGAAATTGATTTCACATATAGTCCCTATTACATTTCCTTTCTGTTAATATGTGGACTTAATTTGGGTGGTTCTGGCAACAGCATAGGGAAGGAAAGAGAGGAGAGAAATTGGACACTTTGGGGAAGGGAAGAAAGCAGAGATTGAGAGAGATGCTGAATAGTTGGACTGGGGAAGAGGAGAAAATGCTGTACATCTGGGGAGTGATGTGTAGCCACCGTGGATTAGGAGTTGGGAAGAGGGTTGAGATTGGGCATCGCTCTTGCCACGATTGTTACGGGTGGGGGGTTGCCAGGGCCGCTGAGCTGATCAGCTCAGCAGCCCAATTCAGAACTTATTCCTTAACTTGGTCTAAATCAAAACGTATAAGTTCCATCTGGCAACCTGTCAAACTTTTTTGATTATGGCTGCCAGATGACTAAGTCTAGGTCAGCCCACCTCCCACCCTATCCACGCCTCCAAAAATGCCCCTTTTCACTCTGGGCTTACAGAAGCAGTGAAAAGGCCTAAGCTGGTTTTAGATAAGTCTAAAACCAGTTTTGATTATCGGTACTTGGACGACCTGTCTTTTTGATCATCCAAGTACCAACTTACGCCAGTTCTTGGAATTTTTTTAATTTTTTTTTATTATTATGAGCCCCATAGCCTTTAATAAAATATCTACTATATAGTGATGCTGGAAAAAAATTCATGTATACGGTGACTTGTACAGCAGAACATTCATTTTAAAAAGAAACATTTTTAAAAATGTGTACGGCTGCTATTTATGTGTAGAGATCTCAAGTGTGTGGTTTCAACATAGCTTGGGCAAGATTAAAATCTACAGCTGTATGGGGAACATTTTCCGTGTTGGATTTTACACCAACTCAAGAGGCATGCGTTGTTTGTTATTTATTTTCATGTGCCCCTTATGGCCAGAGTTACTTTGCACAAGAGATTGATCCGATGTAGCTTATTTTCTCCTACAAAATGAAACATTAATATTGTGCCCTCACTACTAAATTGGCAGCATTTAAAGGTGCAAGTTTGTAGAAAGGGGCAGCTTACACATAGAAACACAGCAATAAAAATTATTACTAACTCAAAAAAATACGATCATGTTACTCCTTTTTTGCAAGAAGCACACTGGCTACCGATCTCATATAGAATAACATATCAAATCGCATTGCTAACATTTAAAATCCAGCAAACCAATACTCCAACATTTTTACATCGATATTTAATACCATATTCCCCAACTAGATCTCTAAGATCAACAGATCAGCATTTGCTATCCATTCCATCCCATCATTGAAAGTAATAGGCACTAGAAGAACTTCAATCTTTTCAATCTTGGGACCTAAGCTTTGGAACCAGCTACCAATCTGTTTACGCACTGAAACTTCTTTAGATAAATTTAAAAGCAGACTAAAAAGTTACCTATATAAAGATGCATTTGAATCTTAGATTGGATTTTTCTCTTTTTTTTCTTTAACCAGATTTGTAAATAGGTCACCGACCTTTCTATTTTCTTTTGGATCAAGTCCCATTTAAACATTTCTTTTTAGATCAAATTTTATAAAAAAAAAAAAAAATTTTGGCTTTAAATACCCTTCCTGATATTGTCCCTTCCTCATTGGTTTTGAGTTTTTTTTTTTGTTTTTTTTTAACAAATGTAATTTATCCCTGCCTCCCTTATGTATCTTCAATTCACTATGGATATGATTGTATGTTTATTGTTTTTAAATGGTTCCCATAAATTATCATTGTTATACGCATTGAAAATGCTTGACATTGCGTTCAAATCAAAATTTCAATAAACTTGAAACTTACTTACACATGGAAGTTGTGACAGTGCTATTTCCATTTGTAACTGCGGACAACTCCACATGGAAGCCTCTGGGTCTGTGCTATTCATTTTTTTTCAGTGTACAGCATATACTGTATGTTTAAATGGCTGTTCTTGTTACACATGCTGGCAAATATCCCTGCACTCCTAACTGAGCTTTTTGGTGTTTAAACCCCCTGAAAAAGCCAACAATAGAATTTTGGAGTTTGGCTCCTTCATTGTTTCTCTTATCTAGTAGAGAATGACATGGGGACAAATTTTGCCCCGTACCCGCAGGAATTCATTTTCCCATCCCTATGAGTTCTTTTCCAGTCCATGCCACATTCCTGCAAGCTCCGTCCTCATCTGCACAAGCCTCAAACACTTTCAAATCATAAGTGTTCGAGGCTTGTATGGTTAAGGCAGAGCTTACAGGAATGGGCAAGGACAGTGACAAAATACACGGGGACAAATTTGTCCCTGTGTCATTCTCTAGTGTCTATGCTGGTAAATCCTGGGACTGGGTAAAACACGGACCTCCCAGACCTTAACTGCACACCCTCAGAAATCTGCTCATCTCGGGGATGAGCAGGATCCGTGAGGTCCATGGGAGTTAAAATGAGGATCTCTGCAAACTCCATGTCAAGGCTGCTTTCTTTTTTAAGGCCATGCACTTTAGCTCCATGGGATCTGTGGGGCCTCCAGGGAGAAGGCATTTGGGACATTGGGGTGCAGAAATGCTGGGTACAGCAAAACAGTAAAGAGGCTACCTCCATAATAGCATGCTGTAGAACCAACACAAAATGATACACCCTCGCCCCCAGTGTTCAGAACCAGCAATCCCAACCACTAACAGAAAAGAAGCCAGAAAAGGTAGAAGTTAAAAAGAGGACCCCACAGAACTAACAGCGCATGGCCTTAAAAAGAAAGTGGTTGTGGCATGGCAGTCCACAGGGATCCTCATTTTTTTTCAAGTCATAGAAACATAGAAGTTGACGGCAGATAGCCCAACAGGTCTGCCCACTCTACTGACCTACCCCCAAGTCTACTATCCTGCAAACCTCATGGATCCCACTCACCCCTGAGGTGAGCAGATTTTTAAGGGTGTACGGTTAAGATCCGTTAGGTTCATGGGGTTCGCGTTTTACCCAGTCCCGCAAATCCTCTCTAAAATATCAACCTAAGTGAGCACACCGCAACCTGGCCATTTTCACTTCTGTCCCTATGTTCTATGTAAAAAGGGGCTGCACATGCGACATCTACATTATGTAAGGGCCCAATTCTGCAACCTGTGTACATAAATGGTGTATTTCATAGACATGGGGTTGGCTTTTTCAGGGGGGCTTAAACACCAGAGAGAAAACCACATTTATCTATTCAATCCTCCACATCCTAAATTCAAATGAACAGTTAGCTGACACTTACAAGAGACTTAGAGCAGGTGGAAATGCTGACAAAGTAAATGCATCAAAGCAGTAGTTCTCAACCCGGTTTTGGAGGACCAGTCAGTCAGTCAGGTTTTCAGGATAGCCCTAATGAACATGCATAGAGCGTATTTGCATACCTATAACCTCCATTATATGCAAATGTATCTCATGCATATTCATTAGAGCTATCCCAAAAACCTGACTGGCTATGGTCCTCCAGGACAGGGTTGGGAACCCCTGCTTTAAAGCAAGCACTACTCAAACCACATCCCCTTCAAAACTGGCTGCCACAGATATGTACACAAGTACTCACTTTTCTAAAATGACCATTTTCACACGTCTGGCCATGCGCGAAGGCTGCACAAGCCTTCTAATATTACTTTGCAAATGTACTCAACACTTAACGTGGCGTTTAATGCATGCATTAATGACCAATGTTAATGAGATGCTAACGAGGCATGTGTTAACACAGGTGGGAAAATATATAAATGAATGCAGAGCGGCACAAGAAAAGTCAAGTATGCCTTCCTGTGTCACATTTTGCATCTTAACCCTTTATTTGGCACTGTTGCTCTCGTTCAACATCAAGTTACGTCAAGCAGCCGTGTCGCCATCTGCCAATTAAAGGGTTAAATGTGCAATTATTTTTCACTGTGGTAGTAGATAATGAGCTCTATTGTTAGCATAAATTTTGCTGTAATGCTAAGACAATTTAAGCATATTAATGGTGCTGTCAATGTGTATTAGCGACTTGCATTAGATACCACGTGGGTTTAACGTGTATCCGTGTTTGTATTACAATTCAAGCAATTTTAACATATCAGCCCCGGAGTGACTAATTACAATATTAACTGTCCTTTCCCTGTTCCCTTCCCTATTATGTCTGGGTCCTTATATACGTGCTGTCCTGTTTTTATGATTTCTGCTATTTGGGCAATCTTGTTATATATGAAAAGTGCTATATCAAATTACTACACTAAATTAAACATAAGAATATAAGAAAAGCCTTACTGGGTCAGGCCAATGGTCCAGTATAGTCTTACTGGGTCAGGCCAATGGTCCAATAGTCCAGTATCCCGTCTTCACGGAGGCCAATCCAAGTCACAAGTACCTGACAAAAGCCCAAATATTAGCAGCAGTCCATGCCACCGATCCAGGGCAAACAGTGGCTCCTCCCATGTCTGTCTCAACAGCATACTATGGACCTTTCCTCCAATAACTTGTCTAAACTTATTTTTTTAAAATAAAACCAGCTATATTAACAGTTCTTACCACATCCTCTGGCAACGCATTTCCGGGGCTTAACCTTTTCCTATCGTGTGTCCCAGATGACGGGACATTCCAAAAATGTCGTTGCCATCATGGATAAACAGTCTGTATGGACTAATAAAGAGCCAGGAACACAAAATATTTGAATTTACAGACTTGTGACTTATTTACATTATGTTTACCATAGCCGTAAATGATGACGGTGAATAATACAAAACTTTGCTAAAATAATTACGATTGGAACCAGCGTAACGTAAAATTTATTACGACAGGAAAAGGTTAACTATTCTCTGAGTGAAAAAATATTTAGTAACTTCATCGAGTGCTCCCTAGTCTTTATAAATCTTGATGCAGTAAAAAAATCGGTCCACTTGTCTTCATTCTACGCCACTCAGAATTTTGTAGACTTCAATCGTATCTCCCCTCAGCCGTCTCTTTTCCAAGCTGAAGAGCACTAACCTCTTTAGTCTAAAGAGCAGAAAACACAAAATAACCAGTGATCTATTCTGTTTCCAAGAGTGGCCAGTCCAGGTCACCTGGAATCGGTACCCAAGATATTCCAGAGAGGAGATCCATTCACTTTGGGTCATGCTATGAGTGACCAATCACTGTGGCATAGAAACATAGAAAATGAAACATAGAAGATGATGGCAGAAAAGGGCCACAGCCCATCAAGTCCTCCCACTCCGCCTACCCACCCCCTGTCTATGCCCTAATGACCCAATTTCCTTATCTTGACCCTCGTAGGGATCCCACATGGGTATCCCATTTATTCTTAAAGTCTGGCACGCTGTCTGCCTTGATCACCTGCACTGGAAGCTTGTTCCAATGATCAACCACTCTCTCTGTGAAGAAATACTTTCTGGTGTCGCCATGAAATTTTCCACCCCTGAGTTTGAGCGGGTGCCCTCTTGTGGCCGAGGGTCCCTTGAGAAAGAAAATATCATCTTCCACTTCAACACGTCCCGTGAGGTACTTAAATGTTTCGATCATGTCTCCCCTCTCCCTACGTTCTTCGAGAGTATAGAGCTGCAATTTGTTCAGTCTCTCTTCATACGAGAGACCCTTGAGCCCCGAGATCATCCTGGTGGCCGTCCGCAGGCCTCCTTTCCAATCTTCAGTTAAACTCACCTGTACTATTCACCTTGGCCGCATTAACCAGAAACAAATTCCACAGCTTCATTTCTATTGTTTGAAAACATGCTTTTCTTAAATTTGTCTTAAAGCTACTACCAGTTAGTTTCATGGTGCATCCCTAGCTCTACAACTATCTAAAAAGATAAATATTTAATTCCCAACTAACTTTTTTCCATTCCAAAAACCTTTGCATCTCTCTATTGGGGAACTGAACCCCATCTCCTAAAGTTTATGTATCCCTTTGTTAAAATTGGTATCTTTTCAGCATTATCCATATTTACCATGTTAGGTTCCATTGTAGCTAATCCACTTTTAAAAGCTGGGGTGAGAATTATACAAGATTTTGAATGCACAGTATGAGAAACGTATAAGACACATGTAGACAAAAACAATTTATTTCCAGAAATAAATGAAAAAAAAAAAAATACCAATAGAGAACATTATTATAAACTTAAAAAAGGGGGGAAAATACAGCAAACTAGCATGATATGTTACTTAGATAGTGTTACAGATTCTGAAAAACAGGAGCCATTCTGTGCTTTAATACAAGTGAAAATAAATATATTTGTTTTCCCTTTAACAGTTAAATAAACTCATGCAGATTTATATTTTACACTCATGGGCCCTTTAATACTCGTAGAATGCATTTCTTCTCATTTCCATAGCCCTTCTTCCTCCCCCAGGACCCTTTACATATTTTTTTTTTTTTAATGCTCTGGCTAGACAAACATATTTAGCTAAGAGAAGGGCTTTGTGCACCAACAGACACCTTCGTTCCTTCTTTGATTCTCTTCATGTGCTGTAAAATACTGTCTAGATATATTATTGTATGCCTGTATGTATGCGGGTATCTCTTCAGATGCAAGCATACATACATATCGGATTGTTTTACAACATTCAGTCAACACAAAGACAAGGTAAGTAAACTGTTTCTTCATGGAAACATAGCAGCTTAATCATTCTCTCTTTTAAGAAAAAAAAGGTGGTGGTTTTTGTCCCCCCCCCCCCCCACCACAAGTGGCACACAGAGTGACACTGCCTCTAAAGGCCACTGTCTCTCTCTACAGTAAGTCAGGGGTTCTCAGCTCGGTCCTCTAGACTAGAGAAAGACATGGGGACACATTTTTCCCGGTCCCTGCAGGAACTCAATTTCCCTGTCCCGGCAAATTCTTTTCCTGCTCCTGCCCCATTCCTGCAAGCTCTGTCCTCATCTGCACAAGCCTCAAACACTTTAAAATAATAAGTAGCAACATTCTAGAGCTCAGATTGTGATGTCATAATGCCTCATTCCACCAATGCCTAAGCTCTGTCCTCATCTGCACAAGCCTCAAACACTTTAAAATAATAAGTAGCAACATTCTAGAGCTCAGATTGTGATGTCATAATGCCTCATTCCACCAATGCCTAAGCTCTGTCCTCATCTGCACAAGCCTCAAACACTTTAAAAATCTTAAGTAGCAACATTCTAGAGCTCAGATTGTGATGTCATAATGCCTCATTCCACCAATGCCTAAGCTCTGTCCTCATCTGCACAAGCCTCAAACACTTTAAAAATCTTAAGTAGCAACATTCTAGAGCTCAGATTGTGATGTCATAATGCCTCATTCCACCAATGCCTAAGCTCTGTCCTCATCTGCACAAGCCTCAAACACTTTAAAAATCTTAAGTAGCAACATTCTAGAGCTCAGATTGTGATGTCATAATGCCTCATTCCACCAATGCCTAAGCTCTGTCCTCATCTGCACAAGCCTCAAACACTTTAAAAATCTTAAGTAGCAACATTCTAGAGCTCAGATTGTGATGTCATAATGCCTCATTCCACCAATGCCTAAGCTCTGTCCTCATCTGCACAAGCCTCAAACACTTTAAAAATCTTAAGTATCAACATTCTAGAGCTCAGAGTGTGATGTCATAATGCCTCATTCCACCAATGCCTAAGCTCTGTCCTCATCTGCACAAGCCTCAAACACTTTAAAAATCATAAGTGTTTGAGGCTTGTGAAGTTAAGGCAGAGCTTATACGAATGGGACAGGGACAAAACTCACGGGGATGGGACAGGGAAATTCAGTTCTCTACTCGCGACACACCTAGCCTGGCAGGCTACCCACAATGAATATGCATGAGATAGATTTGCATGCGGTACCCTCCATTATATGCAAATCCTGAGGACTGGGTTGTAAGCCCTGCTCTAAGCTAATATTGAATGCATTGCAATGTCCTTTTCTTAAAACTTTGTGCTCTGCTGTGAGGGAGCTAACTGTATTTTTAGTGCATTGTTACTCCAGATCTGCTATTCTAATTCCCATGCCAATGACTTTAGGATAAGCCCTAGGCTGAACCAAAGTCTTGGTAACCTGGAGGTGGATTGCTAATATTACCCTCTAACATGGATAGGCAGTTATCGGAGCATAGTACTGTTGAGGGTACCATTTGTATGGCCACAAAGAATAAGAAGGGATCTAGGGGCATAGACCATGAACAATAAGGGACAGTACTGGGAAAAAAGGGGAAAGTTGCTTTGGATAGGCAAAGATGCTATGTTATTGAGTTGAGAGGTAGGTGGAGTTGAAGATGAAAGGTCTGGTTGAGCACTAGTGAGAGGGAGCTGGGGTAGAAACAATTTCAGAAACTAAAGCAGAGGAGATAGAGTGATCTGGAGATAGAAGGAGGACTAGGAACCGGTGGATGAAGAAGATAGCTCGGACTTGAGAACAAATCACTACAGTCCCTTCCCGACTTTCTCTAACCCATGTGACTGCTTCCCTTTCAGTCTGACTACGTTTCAAGGACAGAATAAAAGCTCAAAAATGCTGGAACACTAAGGTGGTCATTTTATAAGTGACTTTAGTATGTAGAGAAATGTTTTCCACATTTAAATAGGCATTTATAAAACTGTGGGGTCCAACCCTGATGCATGCATTTTGTAACCTAACTTTGTGTGGAAGCTTTTGGGGAAGAAAATTCTATGAAGGCACAAATGTTGCCTTTATTTTAAAAAGGCACAATACATGTGTCCCTATGTTCCTTTATTTACCTAGGCACCCTTTTATATTACAATTATTCTGTAAAGAGTAATTTCATAAGATAGTGCAAGAAGCGCCAGACTTAGTATTTTTCTTCAAATATATGCACTCTCATCAATCTCCCAAATACAGCAAATGAGCACTTTGTAAGGTGATTGATAGAACTACTACAGAGGGAAACTTGTCTTGAAATAGCCCGGTTAGGGCTAAACATGAATTTGTGTCGGCACCTAACACCCCCGATGCGTCTTTAAAGATCAGTGCTTGAGAAATCCAGTTATAAATTAGTTTTTCAAAATGATTCACATTTATAATATGGACCGACGAAGAAGGGATGTTCATGCACTGAGTTGTGCTGAGCAGTATACATTGTATACCTCTAATGGTCCAAAGTCACTAAAAGTCTAGCGACATGCACACTTGCTGTATTTGGAAGAGTAATTTCATAACGTATGCCCAGGCAGGAAGGGCAGATGTGACCTATTTAGTAAATGCTCATTCATAAAACAGCATGCTAAGACGATACACCTGCTCTGAGGCAGGACGTGTGTGCACGCACGCACGCACGCACACACGGGTAAGATCTGGTGCTTCTATGTGCCTACCCATCCGATCGCCACCCTTGGAAATCCCTATGCATATAATGCAGGTAATTCTATAAACAGGTAAGTCAACTTAAGCCACTGAGGCCACTGCAGTACGAGCCTACTGTAACAGAACCTAAGTGACTAGGTTCCATTAACTTATAGTTTTCTGTAAGTTACGTATGTTAAGTGGGAGCCCTGCCTGTGTTCTGCCCACGCTCCGTACCCATTGCATATACATCCTATGTAAGTTATGTGGGTATATGCAGAAAAGCACTTAGGCAGGCAGGTGCACACATATGCCCATAAGTGCTAGAATTCGAAACATTTACTTGTAATGGGTATGCAACTGTTAGCACCAGTTTATAGAACTGTCTTTATACTGCAGAAAAGTAGGCACTAAATAATCCCAGCACCTACCTTTATAGCAGGGTCATTTTCTAAGTGCTTACTTGCATATCTAAACTACTGTTCCACATGCCGCTTATAAAATAACCCCCCCCCCCCCTGCGAAGGGACTGCTCTTCTCCTGCCCTTTGTCAGTCCTTCACTCTATGCCACCCTGTCACTCTATGCCACCCTATGTCACTCTATGCCACCCTATGCCACCCTATGTCAGTCCTACTCTATGCCACCCTCAAAACTAGCTCCACTTTCTAGCCCTTGTCCTTCACGCTAAATGCCTCATATAGTCAGCAAATGTTAAAGAATGGTGATACCCAAATGCTTCCTATTGTTTTGATTCCCTCGGTATCCACAATGAGTACATATAATGCATTTACATACGGTTAATGGCACCGAGTTAATTTGTATGCTTTTTTTTCCCTATGGCCACCAGCACTCGAGAATTGCAGTTGACTATCACCAGCTCCAAGGACCTCCCTCGCTTGTCCTTACTCTGAACGTGTGATGCACTAAGCTTATTTTACACAGACAAAAGTATAGACGGCAACCCTTAGCATATGTGGACCTTACAGCTAAGAATTTCTGCTCCTTCAGTGCTTTTAGCAAAAGCCCTCAACACATCAGCGTCGTCTCCATTTCCAACACCCACTGGAAAAGGTAAACATATTTTACAGCTGAGATGCTGGCAGTACACAAGTTTAAATCTTCTGAACCAAGGAAAAACCTGCATTAAAAAAGACCAAATAAGTAGTTCTCTAGTTTGTTAGTAACCATAAGGCACACCTCCGATGATGCTGTTAACGTGTTAGTGGTCTTTTGATGTTTCGGAACCATGATATGCACATATTGAATGATCTTCCTTATTGTTTATGCCCTAAGTGGGTCAAAAGAAATGTTACTATGGTTCATGCAGCAGCAACACTATAGAAGGCAATTATTATAAAGATGTAGCCATTGACATATCTAAAAAATTAGATTAAAACACTGATCCTTTCAACGTCATAATTCACTCTGGGTGACCACTTTCTCAATGGCACAAATAGCTTGTCATATCTATGGTCTTTCATAGCTAGTTTTTAAAGTAGACCAAGAGCTGACTGTAGGATTTTAATGAAAAAAAATGCCTTGTTATTTTGAGTTTGTAACAGCGATCAGTTGATAGTGCAGTACAGTGAAACCTGCTCTAAATCACTCGGTGCACTGCATTAAAAGTTGACTTGCGAAATGGTTGGGACAGGGTGGGTAGGGGGGGGGAGAACATGTAAAATGTTTTATTTGTTGATCTGTTCTTGCTTGGTTGACCCGTATGCAGTTTCTGTTTTATTATGTTCAACAATAAAAAATTATTTAACCTAAAAGTTGACTTAATCTGCATTAACGCCTTCATAAAAAGGAGTTCTGGCTCTTTAAAATACCTATTTATATGAATAATCTTGATTATTACACAACCTAAAGGGTTAAGCCTGAAAACAGCTGAAGTGGTCTTGAAACGGTGTCTTCCTCTTGAAATTGTTGCTCCCAGTCTTCATGGGCCCTCATGAAGGCTTTATTATAGCTTTATATGCACATTTGACTCTACAAGCTACAGAAGATATGGTCAAGGATCTACCAAGGACTGAAGCAGGGTTAGACACCAAGGCAGTGCCTGTCTGAGAAAGTAGCAGGCTTTTCTTTAAAAGACAGAAGGTCCTGTTAGGTCTTGTATTTCACCAGTTATTCCAGGAGTGCAATAACTTATAAAGTGCAGACTGTCAGAGCCTCATCACCATCTGGAAGAGGTCTAAGGTAACTTTCTTATTATTTTTTTTATGTTGATTTTATGGCTGGACCGAACACTAACACAGGTACATGAGCAGGATGCTGTCCACTTGAGCGTGAGGTTATTGTTGAACAACCAAATTGCTTTGTTTGTTTGTGGAGTACTAACTCCATAACTAGCAGGGAACTGGTTGTGCTATGGAAAGCCATCCTTCTTGTCTTTGTTTTATATCATTCAACTTCAAGCATGGCTTCTGAGATTTCATGTGATCTTCTGTTTCAATGACTCAACTGTTATGAACCCCTCAGTATTAATTTGAGCCACACGATGTCAAAGAGGGTCCATCATCGATGAAGCATAATGTTAAGGAATGAAGGTAACATTGAGGTGTGCAGCGGGATCCCCTTCGTTCACTGTGTGAAAGATCTGTGACGAGTCTGAGCGCACAACAGATGACCGCTCTCCGGTCTCGCCAATTGTGGACTCGGAGGCTATTTTGTATAACGACAAAAGGTCTCAGAAAAGGGGCAGATGGTTGTGGATGTTAACCCTTTCCCTTCAACAGCAGTCATTCTCGCACACATACACATGCATTCTCTTTAAAACGCAGAGGTACATCTCAGCAAATTGGATCAATCACTAATTGCAACAGAATTGATGTGCCAAGCCAGTGTGGGCATACCTCATGCACTACCAAAAGAGCAACAAACTGCCAGCAAACCAGACAATAAAAACTCTGTGAACTCAACCGCACTTTTAAGAGAGATACCACGAAGACAACTGGACTTGGATGGGGCTCTTTACAGCCAAACCTGGACTTACTCTTTGGTTAACTCTCCAGCAACATGCCAGACAGGGCCTAAACCCACGCCTGAAATATCAGACCAGGTCCACAGCAGAGCTAGCAAAGCAAATGCCAACAACCCATTTATAGAATTTCAATTAAATTCTTGGGCTTGGGATGGTGCTGCTTAATTCCCCTGGCTACCAGACAAAAAGAAAAAAAAAATAATTATAGTGAGGAGCAAAGAAACATCAAATTTCAAAGATGAGATTTATATAAAATAGTAAAAACAAAATACAAAACAAGACCCAAACCTGCAGAAAAACATGAGATGCATTCAGGGCAGAGACACATCTACAAAAGCAGTCAAGCAATCTTTCAACAACGTAACCTAAATGTGTATTTATCTGCCCTGCTTCTATCTACGTTCTAAAAGGAAGAGAAGAACATTCATTGATGGTTAGCATGGTTGGGTTGTCAAAAGAAATCATGTTGTAACCAAGAATGCAAAGGGAAAACTCCATCAAACTTAAAAACTTTTAAGTAGGGATTTAGCTGCCATAGTAGTCATGTCGGTGGGAAAGGTGCAAATAACCTTGACCCGATTCTAGTATGCTGCCTCTGGTCTCACAAGTGACATTCAGTCACCATTTCTAACTCTCTCTCCCAAACATTGCTGTCGCCATGAACACAGATTAATGAACATCAAAAATGATGATTTGATTAAATAGGACTGACCATGTTCTTTACCAAGGTACCTTTTGAAATATTCCCACTCTGAGAAGGGTTTTGCTTTCAGTCATGTAGAGAAATTAAAAGCTGGAATGGACTGATTGCAATGCTGAGACAGTGTGCACAAGAAGGAGGCATGTCGCATTCAGCCAATCCAGACATCTAACTGGCTGACCAAAACAACCATGCCTTTTCACTGTATTGCACACCCATTTCAGGAACTCCTTTCCGACAAGTAAAGCTTTCAATAAAAATAAACAGTACAGAGGCAAACTTACAAGAATCCTTAAACATTCAGCGTGGTACCACATTGACTTCACCAATTCATGCAGCAGTACACGCAGGAACATACATGCACACGCACATGTAATTAACAATCTCACACAGAGCTATGGGACAGCCAGCGTATGAGATGGACAGGCACACCGCATTTTCACAGGACACAATGACTTTTCTAGAGGGGTCATCACTCCCCTAATGAGAACACACAACATGTGGTGTCAAAGGAAGCTTCTCTGTAACCATGGACTGCAAATTCCATGGTTACTTGGATTGCGATCTTGTGAACTGTCCCCCAGGAAACCCTTGCCATGAAGCCTGGTAGGAACAGCCCCCCACTCCTGGTTAAATCAATTTTGTTTTCTTTTTTTTTTTTTTTTCCATTACAGCACAACGTCTATGGGACACTGTGACAGACAAAACCACAATGGCTTATTTTGTTTAAGTTCCATCAAAGAAACCACAATCTCTGGCTGTGGTTGGTAAGTGGCTTCTACCTTTCCCTCACCGCCCATCTTCCCAAGCAGTTAGGCTGAGAGAAGTTTCCGATTGGCTGTACATTTATGCACTTCGGAAATAAGGCGGCAGCTGTTTGGCCCAATAAGGAAGTATTAAGGTGTATAGTTACTTCCTCAAGGTCCTTATAGTACACCTCCCTTCATGATTCCAGTTCATCAATGATGCTTTCACACTGAGATTTCATATGTTGTTCCACCAACCCCCGACACTTTCTTAACACTGGAGTGTCGGGAGGGACTGACTGTGGTACCCTGGGAACTCGATGTTGATCCCAGCCGGCAGTCAGGCCGAGAAATCCCTTTTGGTTGTCCATTAAGTTTACTGTGGGGTGCCTTCAGTTGAAGATCTTCCCTGCATCCCAAAAAACAAATGAAATAAACAAGAAAAAATAAACTTTGTTAATGAAGTAAAGACAGCTACAAAGCAACACCCAAGCTTGACTACACATCCCCCTCCATATTCACGGGTTCGGAACTCACGACTTTGGTTATTCATGGTTTTTATCTGGGTGACCCACCCCCGCTTCCCAGAACTCTCCACTTACTTACTTTTTAAAACTTGGTCTAGCGGTGAAACAGGACAGGAACAATCTTTCTATGCTCCTGCCCTGTGCACAACTGGGAACAAAAATGGCTTTTTTGTTCCCTTCTCTGCACGGGGCAGGAGCGTAGGAGGATCGTTCCTGCCCTGCTTCACCGCTAGACCACTAGATTTTAAAAAGTAAGTACAGTGGAGAGGTCTGGGAGGCGGGGGTGGATCAGAGTTGGCCCTATAGTTATTCACAATTTTTTGGGATTCGCAGGCTGGCTTTGCTCCTGACCCCCACAAATATGGAGGGGGATGTATATTACCCATCTTTAGATGTATTCAGCATCAAAATGAGGCTGGGGTAAGATATGCCTTCTATTACATAGATAGAAACCTCAGCATAAATTCTGAGCCCAAGTGACATTTGGTAGATTATAACTTAGCTCACTGTAGGTTAATGGCCCACATGAGAAATATCAGTATACTGAAGGTTAACTTGCATGCAAAAGGAGGCCTGGAGGATAGGAATAAGAGACCACATAATAAAGAACAATGGGAATAAATTCTGTACTGGTCTCGCAGTTCCTAATGATCTCTAATACAATAAAACACCAAGCTTTAGTTATATACCTATAGCAAATACCCTAATTAACAGGGGCTGCAATCTACTCCCCTTCCTATAATAACCTCTTCCAAGAATTCCTTGGCTCTACAGGCTGTAGTGTCATTAGAACTTTTATTACTGTGCCTCGCATCTTTCTCAACAGTGACACAGTTGAGGGAACAATCTGCTTTCTCTCTGTTGACCTGGCAATTTCATCCTGCTCTTTCAGGCTTCCAGTTCAACTGGAACTAGCCTCTGTTGGGGCTATGGCACCATGAGTCTTCATTAGCAACTAGCTAAGTTCTTGTATCTTGGTTTAATCTCCCCCCACCATTGATGTAACTTAGCTATTAAAGTGAGAGCCCTCAACCAGAGGCAACAGATTACAGATTCTTCTGGAACCCAGTTTGTGCGCTCCACTAATTCGGCTGCTCAATGGAACTATGGCCATTCCAGGAACTGCGCATTCTCTCTCTGCAACAGCATCAAACCAGTCCAGTTCAGACAAAACTTGGGCTTGGGAATTCAACCAGTGCACGGCACTGCTAGGCACCGGCATAGTGAGGGGGGTGTGGTCCGCCCCAGGCACGGTCTTTATAAAGGACGCAGGCACCCCGTCCTCCTCTCTGCCCCCCTTCCCAAGCGCCCCTTCCCTCATACCTCTTTCATTTTCCCCGTGCGAGCAGCATTACAAACTTGTGCTTGTGTTGCCTCTCTCTGACGTTACTTCTGGGCCCCAAACCTAGGAAGTGACGTCAGAAGGATAGCCAACATGACACAGGCAGCAAGTTCGTGCTGTTGCTCTTTCCTGGAAAATTAAAAAGTATGAGGGAAGGGAAGAGGGGCACACGCGTGGCAAGGGGGAGTCAGGAAGGAACGGGGTGGGGAGGGTGGGATAGAGAACAAGGCTTGGGAGGGGCGCCACTGCCCCTCAACTACGCCATTGATGCTGGGGAATCATTGAACCACTCTTGTATTGCGCTCTTGAGGTCCAACACAATGAGATCTACAGCAGAGCAAATTCAAGGCCTCAAATTCATAAGTCATGGTCTTTATCAGTGTTGAAAATCAACAAACTTGCAGCTTGTACAGTCTTTGATGTGCTTTACAGACAATACTTTGGCTTACAATGACCCAATAAGCTGGACTGCTGCATTTGACATTAAAGACAGATAGCCATCCTTACCTCTGAGTCCCCATTAACTGTGGATCCACCATCTCCATAGTGCTGAGAAATGCAAGTGCTTTTTGTCCCCCATACGATGGTGACCTCGGTATCCCCGTGGGGGATGGTGGGACCTGGTGACTAGGTGACTTGTAAGATCCATTGCTCACCCTGCCCTGCAGGACATTATTATTAGCTAAATCTGCTTGTAAGGAACTTGTGGAAGTCCTTGGCGCCCTGGCTATAGCACTGGAGAGTGAAGACATCGAGGACTGCACTATAGGGTTCCTTGTGCTAAAGCTGGTGGCAGCCAGCAAACTGTCTCTAGATCCGTACCTCATGACCATGCTACGTGAGTCTTCAGACAGAGTGCTGACCTGCTGAAGGCTGTAAGTACTTGGAGCCTCATATGCCCCAGAGTTCGCTAACACTGACTCTGTATGAGAGTGCAACAGCTTTTCCCGTTCCTCCATCTCCTTCCTCTCCTGAATGGATGCCATGATGGTTTTAGAAAGGTTGTCATAGCGCACCGGTGACGGGTCTCGCTGGTGCGAGGCTGCTCTCCTCAGCGCTGGGCTAAACCTCTGCACCGGCTGGCGCTGTAGCTCACTGCCTCTAAAGTGGCACATTTTAGCAGACAAGTATGGTGAATGATATCCTACAGAGCTTGTACCACTCTGGGCTATACATCGCCCCATGGAAGGAGACAAAGGATTTAGCAAACTGTCATAAGATAAACTCCCATTCCTGTTTGACAAGGCACTGGGGGAAAAAATGCTCTTGTATGGTGTGGAGGCTGCCCCATCTGATTTCAGGACATGTAGCGGGACCTTCTCTGTTCCTCGTCTGCTTGCTGACTTCAGGCTTAGCGATCGAGAGTTAACGGCTAGTGAATCCAGCTGGAGAGGTGAGGATTGATAGGTCTTGTGAAGAGAGCTCTTTCTGTAATCGGGAACATCCAAGTTGGGCTCAGACTGATAGTCAGTGCCCCTGCAGGCCTCTTCCATTCCAGCTCCTTCCTTATGCCCCTCCAATGCAGGAATCTGAAACAAAATTAAAACCGGACCAGAGATGTGAGAAAGATGAAGTATTTAGGCTCAAGCACTGAGAGCAACTTTGAAAATATGCTGTGAAATCAGGCAGAAAAACTTTAAAATATGTTATTACTGAGACCATATTAAGAGCAGGCCTAACTGTGCTGAAGTGATAATCTTCCCTCTCAGAACTCTACAGAACTCCAAACCTGCTGATTTACAGTAGGAGGTACAAGGGAGGCCAAAGAGAGGTACAGCAGGTGCAGGGCACAGGCCTGGTTACTGACTCACCTGTTCAACTGTAGCATGATACTGAATTTTGGGGTTTGCACTGAACGCTGGTCGGTATTTATACATTGCAGGAGTTGGAGGACTCATTAGTTTCGGTGAAAGGTTACTTTCTGAAAAGCAGTAATATGTAAAGTCATCTTTAGTAGAGAGTTTTTCCCCTAAATATTCCACAGTAAACACAATTCTAGTATATCAGGAAGAGATATTTATTTTTATACATTTTATCAATGAATAAATATGAAACAATAAACAATTTGATAAACTGCAGTTTTCATTGTCATTTAGGGCCTGATTCTGTAACCGGCTCCTATGTCGGCAGCTGCCAATCGTGGGTCAATCCACTCGACAGCGCCGGTTACAGAATCACACCTGATTCAGCCAGGATAGGTGGCTGAAATGTAGGCCCAGAAAACCCTAGCTTAGATTTCAGCCACCTTTCTATGCTGCCACAGGACCCCAAAGTAGGGCCGTAGCAGCCATAAGATGATCGCGTCAGGGGAAGTTATCCCTGATCAGTTGAGCCAGCAGTGCTCCCGAGTCCTGCCAGTTCAGCTGATTGGGGGGAGGGGGCAGGGAATACCCCTGCCACAATCAGCTGAGCGGCTATGGACCCCCCAACATCAGCAAGAGTGTGATGCCCACTCCCTACTACTGGAAACCCCAAAAGCCCCCTCGAAGTCCCCCAGCAGGAGAGATGCCACTCCTTCCTGCTGGAGGCCCCAAAACATCTCCCTCCAACCGCAATAGGCAGGAGGAAGTGGGCATCCCTTCTGTCTATCGCGGTTGGGGGGATGTTGCAAGGGCTCTGGCAGGAAGGATGCCCACTCCCTCCTGTCTATAGGCCCTCCCAAACCAATTGGCCTTAGATACCGGGAAGGGTATCTAAGGCCCTGATTGGCCCAGGCTAAGGCCCTCCTTATGGGAGAGACCTTAGGCCCCTCCCCGGTGCATTCCAGGATGCACCAGGAAGGGGAGGCCTACCATTGAGAAGAGGCGGGCCTGCCGGCCGGAGGGTATAGGCATCCCTCCGGCCAGCCTTACTACAAAAAGTGCGGGGAAGTGTTTGGGGGGTATCGGGGTGGGGGTTCAGGGGTATCGGCGGTTGAGATGGGTCATGGGCTTGGGAGTAGAAAGCTGCACGGGAACGGGAACGACGGGGATCCCGCAGGTTTCCCCTTCAAGTCGCGGGAATCCCGTGGGGACGCCACCTCGGGTTGTGGGGATCCCGCACAGTTAAAGGCAGCTCGAGCCAACATTAGAGGCTCTGGTAGAAACCCGTTTACAAAGTATGTATTCTTCCCAATTAATATTTCCAAATTAATAAAGTGTCTTTGCTTATTTGTAAATGGGTCTCTAACATACCCTTTAATTCAGTAGCATAATTAAATGAAATAACTATTTCTGAAGTTTATAGGGACAGGCAGGGACAGAGGGGATTCCTCACGGGGACGGAGGAATTCCTCGCAGGGATGGGTGGGATTTTGGCGGGGACGGGTGGGATTTCTGTCCCCGCGCAACTCTCTACTTGGGAGACCTGCTGGCAGGAGGGGGGTGAATATCCCTCCTGCCTCCTATCTCAGTTGGGGGGGTGCTTCAGGGGTCCCAGCAGGAGGGAGTAGGCATCCCTCCTGCCGATATCAGGGGGTTCCTCTGCCATAGCCACTCAGCCCCCCACCCCCACCCCAATCAGCTGAGCAGGCAGGACTCTCCGAAGCCGCAGCTTTGTGGAGCACTGCTGGCTCAGCTGATCGGGGATAACTTCCCCTGCCGTGATCAGCTTATGGCTGCTGCGGCCTGACTTTAGGATCTCTCGGCAGCATAGATACACGGCTGAATGGGGTTAGAAAGAATCTCTCTCAACAACGGATCTAACGTGAGCACAAAAAGTAATGGCGAAAGAGGACGACAAACACTTTTATAGAGATGTTCTTCGCTCTGTTCAGGCTTTTGGGAATATTCCAGTGATTATGGGTGGCGATTTTAACACTTTGACCCACTTACATCTGCACTGGGTGGGACTACACCTATAGATATCTCTTGGGGGGGTGGTCCCTTGGTGTGCAAGACATTGGTTCTTATAGACCCCTTCGGAGCAAGATTATACTCATGTGCCGCATGCTCATGGAACTCAATTGAGAACATAAGAACATATGAGATGCCGCTGCTGGGTCAAACCAGGGTTCCATCATGCCCAGCAGTCCACTCACCGGTGGCCCTTTTGGTCAAAGACAGCGACCTAACAGACTGGCCCTACCAGCGTACATCCTTGTTCAGTAGGAACTTGCCTAACTTTGTCTTGAATCCCTGGAGAGTGTTTTCCCCTATGACAGCCTCCAGGAGAGAATTCCAGTTTTCCACCACTCTCTGGGTGAAGAAGAACTTCCTTACGTTTGTATGGAATCTATCCCCTTTCAACTTTAGAGAGTGCCCTCTCGTTCTCTCTACCTTGGAGAGGGTGTCCTTATCTACTAAGTCTATCCCTTTCAGTACTTTGAATGTTTCGATCATGTCCCCTCTCAATCTCCTCTGTTCGAGGGAGAAGAGGCCCAGTTTCTCTAATTTTTCGCTGTACGGCAGCTCCTCCAACCCCTTAACCATCTTAGTCACTCTTCTCTGGACCCTCTCAAGTAGTACCGTGTCTTTCTTAATGTACAGCAACCAGTGCTGTACGCAGTACTCCAGGTGAGGGCGCACCATAGCCCGGTACAGTAGCATGATAATCTTCTCCGATCTGTTCGTGGATCCCCTTCTTTATCATTCCTAGCATTCTGTTTGCCTTTTCGCCGCCACCACACATTGTGTAGACGGCTTCATCGACTTGTCAATCAGAACTCCCAAGTCCCTTTCCTGGGAGGTTTCTCCAAGTACCGTCCCGGACATCCTGTACTCGTGCTTGAGATTTTTGATACCAACATGCATCACTTTACACTTATCCACGTTGAACCTCATCTGCCATGTCGATGCCCATTCCTCGAGCCTTATTATGTCATGTTGTAGATCTTCGCAATCCTCCTGCGTCTTCACTACTCTGAATAACTTCGTGTCGTCCGCAAATTTAATCACCTCGCTCATCGTACCTATGTCCAGATCGTTTATAAAGATGATGAAGAGTACAGGTCCACGCACTGAGCCCTGCGGCACCCCACTTGTGACGCTCTTCCAGCCCGAGTATTGCCCATTCACCCCCACTCTCTGTTTTCTAAGCAAAAGCCAGTTTTTAATCCACGTGAGTATTTCTCCCTTGATTCCATGGCTCACAATTTTCCAAAGTAGTCATTCATGTGGAACCTTGTCGAACGCCTTCTGAAAGTCCAGATATACAATGTCGACTGGGTCGCCCTTGTCTATCTGCTTGTTTACTCCCTCCAAGAAGTGCAGCAAGTTTGTCAAACAAGATCTGCCTTTGCTGAAACTGTGCTGGCTGGTTCTCAGACTATGTCCGTCAAGGTGATCAATGATGCGGTCCTTTATCAGCGCCTCTACCATCTTTCCCAGTACTGAGGTCAGACTCACCGGTCTGTAGTTTCCCGAGTCTCCCCTCAAACCTTTTTTGAAGATCGGTGTAACATTCGCCACCTTCCAGTCCTCCGGAATCTTTCCTGTTTTGATTGACAGATTGGCTATTAGTTGAAGCAGTTCAGCTATGGTTCCTTTCAGTTCCTTGATGACCCTCGGTTGGATGCCATCCGGTCCCTGGGATTTATCGCTCTTAAACCTATCGATCTGCCTATATACCTCTTCTAGACTGACCGTAGACCCTGTCAGTTTCCCGTTTTCATTTCCAGCATATAGCCCGACAGGTTCCAGTATGCAGTGTATATCCTCTTTGGTAAATACAGACGCAAAAAACGTGTTCAGTCTGTCGGCGATTGCTTTGTCCTCCTTTAGTGCTCCCTTTATTCCTTGGTCATCCAACGGTCCCACCACTTATTTCGCGGGTTGTTTCCCTTTAATATATCGAAAGAACGGCTTGAAGTTTTTCGCCTCCTTGGCTAATTTTTCTTCGTAGTCTCTTTTTGCCACTTTTACCGCCTTATGGTACCTGCGTTGATGTTGTTTGTGATTATTCCAGTTTTCATCTGTTTTTGATCTTTTCCATTCTTTAAACGAAGATTTTTTTTGTCTTTGATCGCTTCCTTAAACTCTAGAGTGAGCCACGCCGGTTCTTTATTCTTTTTCCTCTTTGATCCCTTGTTGATACGTAGTATATATAGATTTTGCGCCTCGGTGACCGTATCCTTCAAAAGAGACCAAGTTTGCTCCAGCGTCTTTATAGTGTTTATCCTCTTCTTAATTTTCTTCCCCACCATGCGTCTCATCCCTTCACAATTTCCTTTTCGGAAGTTTAGAGCCGTGGCCGTCATTCTGGACCGACGTTTCACCTCTATTTCCAGGTTGAAGCATATCATATTGTGATCGCTGTTTCCCAGCGTCCCTTCTACTTCTATATCCTGTGCCGGTCCTCGCAGCCCATTTAGAACTAAGTCCAGAATTGCATTTCCTCTTGTGTTTTCCTTGATAAGTTGTTCCAGGAAGCAATTGCCTACAGCATCCAGGAACTTGGTCTCTCTAGCGCAGCCTGAGGTGCCTAGGTTCCAGTCTATCCCTGGATAGTTGAAGTCGCCCATGATAACTGCTTTGCCTCCCTTGCAGTTGCGTTTAATCTCATCCGTCATTTCTTCATCAATTTCTTCGGACTGCCCTGGGGGTCGGTAGTAGATGCCTATCCTCGTTTCTGGTCCATTTGTTCCTGGAATTTTGACCCAAAGAGACTCTAACTTATCTGTCCATTGTGGCATGTTCTCTCCAGTAGATTCAATTCCCTCTTTGATGTATATGGCAATGCCTCCTCCTTTTTGAGCCACTCTGTCTCTGTGGTATAGTTTGTATCTCGGTAGCACTGTGTCCCAAACATTTTCATCAGTCCATCATGTTTCTGTGATGCCGATGATGTCGACGTCATCCTTTTGTGCCACAGCTTCTAATTCACCCATCTTATTTCTAAGGCTCCTTGCATTCGTGTACATACACTTGAGTTTGCAACCTGTTCCCTTCTTGCGTGTCCTTCCCTCTTGTGTCCCTTTCGGTCTGTCCTGACTGCGATCTGGTGAATCTTTCCCTCCATCTTCCTGCAAGGTATCCTCCTCTTGTGTCCCTTTCGGTCCGTCCTGACTGCGATCTGGTGAGTCCTCCCCTCCAACTTCCTGCGCGGTATCCTCCGGATATACCGGTTCCCGAATCATCGACTCTCTCTCTCTGTCGACTGACAGCTTTCCCCTTCTTCCTAGTTTAAAAACTTCTCAACTTCTCTCTTGATGTTGCTTGCAAGTAGCCTCGTTCCGTCTCTGCTGAGGTGGAGTCCGCCTTCCTGAATAGCTTGCTCTTTCCCCAGAACGTTGTCCAGTTGCGCACGAAGTGGAAGCCTTCTTCCTCACACCAGCGCCGCATCCACGCGTTGACTGCTTGCAGATCCATCTGTCTCTTCTCATCTGCCCTGGGTACCAGCAGGATCTCCGAGAATGCTATCCTCTGCGTTCTGGTCTTCAGATTTCCTCCTAGCATCTGGAACTGGTCCTTCAGTTCTTCTCTGTTGTAGTTCCTGTTGCTCACATTCTTCGTTCCCACATGGATCACCACTGCCATGTCTTCTTCTTCCACACTGTTGACAATCCTATCGATGCGGCTCACTATGTCTTCTACCTTGGCCCCGGGTAGGCAGGTCACCAGTCGAACCAGTCTTCCTCCCGCTATGTGGCTGTCAGCTTATCTGATGATAGAGTCCCCCACGATGATTGCTGTCCTCTTTATCTTCTCTTGATTCTCCAGTCGTAGGTCTGTGTCCCTGGTGTATGTCCATCTCTCCAGCCATAGGTCAATGTCCTTTGTTCCTATCCGTTTCTTCTCATCCTGGCGTTCGTCTTCTTGTGGATTCCCTCTGCTGTTTCCAGATCTTGCTGCTGTGTCCCCTATTTCCTCCTGGTGGCTGTCCATCTGCTGGTCCACAATCTCTGTAGGCGTATCCCTGCAGTCCCACTGAAGCTGGTGCTTTTCCACGGCGTCCCTGTATGCCTCTTCTATGAAGTTCTCCAGCTCCCGGACTTCTTCCTCGATGGTGTCCACTGTCTTGATGATCTCTGCATCTCTGTCTTCTTCCTCTACTGTTTGAAGTGCCTCCAGTTCCAGTATAGATTATCTGCTGGTTTTGACTTCTTTTTCATCCAGGCTGCAGTCTTCATGTATAGGGTCTTTGTGTGTATCAGATCGTGCTACTGTGTGGATAGACCTGGTAGATGTACCTATTTGTCCTAGATCCCACTGAAGTTCCCTGGGCTCTATACTATGACTCCAAGTTTCACGCTTATCACGAAATGGAAGGATTATTCAGCGCACAATAAAGAAATTTTTATACCAGCTCTGCCTTGTTTTAGGAAACAGCCAAAACAGTTTTGCGTGGTGAAATTATTTCTTACCACGCCCATAAAAAACATGCTCTTGAGGCAGATATTAAAAGATGGAAGGGTAAGCTTAGGAGAGATGGGCGTTGGTATGGTCTGGACCCCTCCCCAGCAAGTAAGGCCGAATGGCTTTCCTCCCAGGTCACACTTAATCAGTTGATTCATGATAGAGTTAAGAAATCAGCTCAATATTATAGAATTCAGTTATATAAACATGCAAATAAACCGGGTTCATTGCTGGCCAGACTGATTGCTAGGGAGTGGGGGACCCAGATGAGTGTTACAACTTAAAGCATCAACAGGAAAGTTAGGTTAGAACAGATGATGAAATCTTAGCTAGGTTCAGGGATTTTTTTGCTGATTTATATGCACCACCTACAGAGCCCGGTCTTGACAGGGACCTGTAATTGTCTAGTTTGTCTTTGCCGAAACTCACTGACAGCCAGAATGATGCCCTCAGTGCCTCTATTTCTGAAGAGGAAGTCTATTATAATACTAAAAGCAGTGCACTGGGTAGTGGATGGTCTGGTATCAGAGTTTTATAAGATTCTAAATGCAGAAATAGTGGTATGCTTGACTAGAGTTATTAATTTATTTCTGGAAATAGAATCTCTGATGGAGTCTTTGCGGAATGTGTTAATCATTGTCCTGCCAAAGCCAGGGAAAGATTCCATGCTCCTCAATTCATACAGACCGATTTCTTTAATATCACTTGAGGCACAACTTTTTGCAAAAATATTAGCCAATCACTTATCTCATATCTTGCTCCTCATTTTAGCCTCTCCACAGGTGGGTTTTGTGAAGGGCCGTAGAGTAGCACTGAATCTTAGACAAATTATGCTTTCTCTGGAACGGGCAAGAAGGGACTTGAGACCTTCAATGCTCATCAGCGCTGATGCTGAAAAGGCCTTTGATCGGATTCATTAGCCCTTTTTATTTGCTGTTTTGAGGGCTTATGGATTCTCGGGGGCCTTTGTATCGGGTATGAGTGCTCTATCATTCACCTATAGCATTGATTGGAGTTAATGGGTGGTACTCGGTGCCTTTTGATATAAGCCAGCATACACAACAGCATTGTCCACTCTCCCCTCTCTTGTTTGTCCTTGTACTGGATTCCTTGCTAAGAGATATATTGGATAACCCAAAGATAGAGGGGGTTCTTTAAACTTTCCGCTTTTATGGACCTTTTCGTCTATATACTCAATCCGGCCACGGAATTTTGGGATTACTCTGGATTCAAACTCAATCTCTCCAAGTCAGAGTATCTCTCGTCTCACATGGATTTGCATAAGCAGATTCCACAGGCCCATCTCTTGAAACCAATGGAGGAATCTTTCAAATATTTGGGTATATTCTTTTTTTTTTTTTTTTTTTTTTATTTTATATTTATCAAATTTTACATTTTATAAATCAAGTATCCACTTGTACAGAAAGTTGAAGAAAAGCAAGAAAATAATACTCATAGGTAAAATACATAATAATCCACTAAATAAAAATAAATGTTAAGCTTAAATTCAGCTCAAGTCCTCTAAATTAGATCCAAGAAGGATAAGGCGGAGATATTAACAGATATTAACAAATATCAATTCAAATATTAGGAAAACAAAGTCCCTTAGCTGAGAAAGGATATCATTTATTCAGATACACCTCGCTTGATTTCCCTTCATCCAGTCGAGTTCCTGCCAGAAAAGCTGTCAACTGGAATGGCTCAAAGAATACATATTTCTTCATATGGTACTGTATTACACATTTGCAAGGGTGTCGTAGGAAAAAAGTCCCTCCAAGAGATATAACACCTGGCTTCATCAAAAGAAATTCTCGCCTTCTTCTCTGAGTTTCCCTTGCCAAATCTGGGAACATTAATATTTTATGTCCAAGAAATTCTTTCATTTTATTTCTGAAGTACAATCTAAGCAACCAGTTTTTATCTGGTGCAAGAGCCACCGTAAGAAGCAATGTTGCCGGAGATGCAAGCTCTCTGTCCGAAAGTTCCAAGATTGCTGAAACATCAAGTGGTTGACTATCCTCCTGTTGTTTAAGTGGTAATTTAGTAGTTTTCATTGGTAAGTAATATACTTGAGTAAATGGTGGTAATGTATCCTCTGGAATACCCAAAATCTCTACTAAATAACGTTTCAACATATCTCTAGGTGTCACAGAGGCTATCTTAGGAAAGTTAATCAAACGGAGATTATTATTGCGAGAAAAGTTCTCCAAAGTTTCCAATTTTCTGCGCAAACTTGTGTTATCTTTTACCATTACTTCATTAAGCTGTTTTGATGCTTTTAACTCCTGTTGTATATTCACAATTGAGTTCTTAGATTCCTCAATTTCAACTTTTATATTTTTTATATCATTTTCTTGAAGAGTAATTTTATTTTCCAGCTGCAAAAGCTGGGGTTTAACAGACTTGGCTAGGTCAGCAACTAAATCCCAGATTGAGTCCAGTGTTACTTCTCTGGGTTTTTCAATAACATATGAAGGATTGAAAATTTGAATAGTCTCACCGGTTATCAGCTGATTCTGGCAATCCTTCTGCTGGGCTGAAATGATCCCTGATGTTTCCAAATCCTCGGTATTTCTTGGACTCACCTGAAAACTCAGGGAGTCCATCTCCACGCTCCCCTCTCTGTTCTTCATGGCCTCCGAGGGTAGGTGCTTACCTCCTTCCAGGAGCTCCTCCACTCGTGGGGAGCTGGTAACCTGAGGAGGTGGGGGAGGTGCCCTAGCGTCGGGGCTGAGCGTAGTTTCTAGCCCCAAGGAGATCACCTCATTTCCGCCTCTCTGAGGCGTCTCCAGCGGGGGGGATGCAGACGCTGCCGGGATATCCTGTATCCGACGCAGGAGGTCTTCAATATTGCCGAAAGAGGGGACCGCTGAACGCCGCGAGGCTCCAGCGGCGCTGCGGCCTCTCCTCTTCGGCATCTCAAGTAAGTAAACAGTCCAAAAGAAACTTTTCAAATCAGTCTTCTCCGGCGTGCTACTCAGCGTCCGGGACCGTCGGCCATCTTGGATCCATATTTGGGTATATTCTTGAGTATGGAATCCTCTACACTGTATAAGCTTAATGTCTCTTTATTGGGTGCTACAAAACAACATTTTCATAAATGGGCGGGTTTGCCTTTATCTCTCATAGGGAATATCAGCATGTACGCCATGGTCATTTTCCCAACATGACTATATCTTTTGCAAACTCTCTTAAGAACATAAGAAGTTGCCTCCGCTGGGTCAGACCCGTGGTCCATCGTGCCCAGCGGTCCGCACCCGCGGCGACCCATCAGGCCCATGACCTGTAATGTGATCCTTCTCTAATCCCTTTTATCCTTCTATCCATACTCTGTCTCTCCCTTCATATTTGCTGAAAAAAAGATGTGACCACCCTCCATAAGCTCTTAAATCGTTTTTGTTGGGGTGGGCCAAGGCAAGAATGAGTTCCCATTATCTTTTAGGTAGCTGGAGGAGAGAAGGCCTGGGTATACCAGATATTAAACTTTATAACATGGTGTGGCAATTACGACATCTAGGTAACTGGCTTAATGATATGGAATATTTCTCCCCTTTGCGGATGGAAATACCCTTGGGACAACCGTTGTATTTATTATATGTTCTACAGGCTAAGCATCAAGTTTTGCCTAATCCTTTAAGATCCTCCTAGCCCATTCGTTCCCTCCGTAGACTGTGGTAAGATTTGGCTAAAATGGGAAAATTTTCATCCTACTAGTAGTTTGTTATTTATTAATTAGGGGAATGATGAGTTTTCGCCCAGAATGGAGAACCCCTGATTTTGCTCTGGGGTGCCCAGGGTTTGCAGCAACTACATGTGGTGACTATGGAGAGTCA